>NC_089017.1:21657204-21957204 GCF_963932015.1 Anas acuta
AAGATTCATACTTTGTCCATTTTCCAAAATTACTTCATCGGTTTTATCAGAGAGCAATAGTTTTAATTATTGCTCGCCTTCATGCATTTCTACCAACTACCATATTTCCACATAAAAATTATACTTCCTGACCCTCCCCACAATCTTTCCTTTCTCAAGGACGATGTCGTTCCTGGAGATACAGTACATTAACAAGACACAAACAGGAAATGTACTTAAACTGCTGTCTTAATCATCTGATTACCACATGTCAGTGAAGGGATTACTGCTGCTTTTTATTAGGTTAGCCCGGATTCAAGCAGGCACACTTTTTCATAAGCCAGTAAAATGGCATGAAACATAGGTCTGGTGAAGTAGTTGGGCCACAGAGATAATTTAAGGAAAGAAAATAAAAGAGCAACAGTTATGAAAATACAATGATGGTTAGAAATACAAGTCTCAGAAGTCAAGTTACACTTTGGACATACATCTACCCTTTTAGAAAAGTCAACAAATATTGACAACAAATATTGACACAGGAACTACTTGAGTAGGATAAGCATTATCAGTTTTAAACAACTAGCTGCACAAACGCTAGTAGCCAAGCAGGGACTGACCTTAAAGGTAATTAAAAGTCGTAAATACTCATAGAAAAGCTAGTTCCGAGCACAGCTCAAGGATGACCTCACAAATAAAGGCTGGTTTTACCTGTGCTCTCTTCCTGCCCATCACAAGTCTGCCCTGCAAAGTTCTGGAACATGGAGGGAAATATCTAAGAAAAATGTCTCTTGGAAAAGAAGACAGAGATAAGACAGGAAACTGCATGTTCCTTCATTCAAAGGCTCCCCCACTTCAACGAAGTAAGCCCTGCTTCAAGTTTGTTTTTTTTTTTTGTTTTTTTTTTTTTTTAAACAGGGGAAAAGAACAGTATGAAATAAGAAAACCCACAG
Source organism: Anas acuta (assembly GCF_963932015.1). Lineage (NCBI taxonomy): Eukaryota > Metazoa > Chordata > Aves > Anseriformes > Anatidae > Anas > Anas acuta. Next base: position 21,658,134 of record NC_089017.1, read on the forward strand.
GTTTGGGTGCTGTAATTAGACAAATTACACCTTCCCATCAAGGTGGGAGTATACGTTTCTCACTGGGCTCATGCTCTTTGAAGAAAGTTTACTCCTTTTTGAGGGAAAGCAGTGAAAGAAATCAGTAGCTCCCAATGAACCTCCCTTTGTATTTCATTACTGAATTGCTCTTAGCAACACAAGAATGAACTATGTGGCTACTGAAAAGCCTGTAGCTTTCCTGCAACCACTGACACTCAAATTAGACCTTGAAATATACAAGCATGAGTTGGTGTAAACAACAGAAAATACTGAAAACCCGTGGTGCACAAATCCCAGCTTTCTTTACAGATTTACATGGCAACTTCACACTCAATTCATCACCAGTGTATGCTCTGGCTGTAGGCTCTGATCTCCACTTAGAGAATTTCACTCTGTTCTTTTAGAAGTCAGGTGGGTTCTCTTTTCGTTTCAACACGAATGCTATCTACTTCAGGGGACAATATACAACAACAAAAAGCCTTCCTTATTAATGATACATGACCGTCCACTTACCAGGTTTGTGAGAATGGATTTCAATGGCAAATAGTGCCTTGACGTGTCAAGTAAGATTCCTCTATGAGCAAATCTTGGGAAGTCGTAGATAAAAGATTCGTTGACAAGAAACTAGGAGAATGAGATTTAAGAATTAGAGTTCTCATTTTATGTTCATCACTACAAACAGGAAATACTTCTCAATTTGTTAACACACAAACATTATTTTCTGAGAAAATAGTTAATGAAACTCGTAGAGCTGCTGTTTCTAGAAAAGCACCTAATATAGAATGTGGCTGTCTCATCAGAACTGTGGCTTTAGTTAATAGCTATAACTTACACTTCCATAATCATCTTCATGAACCATCTGACTGAAGGTTTCCAAACCTGGAAAAATCCAAGAAAGAGATCTGGAGTATAACACAGTACTTGTCCTTAAAACTTCAGTTAAAAACAGGATCAAAACTATTTCCAGGCATGCACATAGTTTGAAAGAATGCCTTGTGACAGTTTCTTTCTTGTTATCACATTTTCCTTAGTTGCTCAAGCACATTTAAGGAAGTAAGCTTAACCATGTAAGGAAGAGAGCACTGTTCAAACTCTCCATTATACACAAGTATTGAATATTATCATTACAGTTCAGCTGTACCAAATTAATCCTTGAATGGAACAGAAGCTACTGAGAGCAAGGTAGCAATGTCTGGTGTTAGCATGCATATATTCCTGTCATTTCTGGAACAGGTGAACTTCCTAATTCAGCATGAAAAAAAAATATAATTCATATATTAAGTACAGCAGACCAAGACTTCAGTGTCATGGTCTTTTTGGTGATGTGTTCTGCATGTTCAACTATTAGATGCAGTCAGAGAATAATTTGTTCACACTGTAGATCAAAGAGGTTTTAGGCACCCAGAATCTGGTTGGCTTGGATGATTTCAGACACAGCAAGAGTGGAACTACGGTGTGCCACTGGATCTGAGATGCTGAACATACAGACTGAGGTGTTCAATGCACACCTTTGTACCCTTCTGGGATCCCTGACCAAGTTTACTTCCCATAAAACTCTGAACGAGGGCAGATCTTAGTGGTCAGCTGATTCCTACTCTGCCATGCAGTCGATATAACCTCAGAACAAACAGCTCTATATGGAAAGTACCTATGGAAAGACTTACCTCTTAAAGCACCCCATACCTCATCTGCTTTCAGTACAGCCACAGACTCAGCTATAGTCAAATAATCTAAAGAGAAGAAAAAAAAATATTCCTCAAGAAAGCATGAATTGATAGGACAATATTAACAGGAGTTAAGTGATTCTTCAGGTTTGCCTTTTTTTTTTGCAGATTTTTTTTTTAATTCTAATAAATGCTATTTCTGTTTTTAATGGTGATACTGTGCAGCTATTTTTCATTTATGGGCTCCCAAAACTGAGTAAGTTACTAGTCTGAAACAGCAGTTAACCAGTAAGATGCCAAAAAAAAAAAAAACAGTTTTAATAATGGGAATGTTCAGTGTCGCACATGGGCCTGAATTCCAGAATAGTTTAGCTCAGTTGATGTTTTTGCATTTAATGTGGAGGCAGTGAGGGTTAGGTAACTAAGTTGGACCTAACCACAGAACTTTACTTCTCCTTTTATATTCACTTTAGATATGTCATGCTTACATATTTTTTTAGAGGTATGGTTTGTCAAGTAATATTGCTTGGTGCTTATCATAAAGATCTCATTAAAAAGGAACAAAAATACCAAACATCTAATGAGCATGTGTAGGGTATCAGTAAGACGAAGTAAGGTAAGCAAAATGAAGAATACTATCTGAAAAGATTCATAACAATCCCACCTTGTGTTTGAGGAAGTGTTACTGTCCACAAAGTACTGGGGGAAAAAAACAAGTCGTTTCATTTTTCCATGTAAGATGGTTCTACAAATTCTGGTAAATAAACAAGTATTAGAGGGGTAGATTGTTACAACTGCCTCAGTCTGAAGGAGGGGTTGGTTACAAATTACATGGTTCAAACTTTTGACTAAACTACCAGAGAAAAGTAATTCAGGGACATGAAGAAAATATCCCAGACTTCAATTTTAACCTAAACACAGACAATTCTGTGTACATTGGAAGTTCTAGGTAAGAAACAGAACTTAGAAGATGACAGCAATCTCTCTCTCTCTCTTTTTTTTTTTTTTTTGGTAATCTGTAGCCTAGTCAGGGATTTGCTTTTGAGACGTTTTTTTCTGAATGTGTGTCTTAAATGAATGCAGAACAACAAGTTTTGTAAGTCTGTATGGAACCTTTTACACAAAGAGGAAAGCCAGCAGGGAGAAAGGCAGATAACCTGTACGTTGGTTAGGTATACGATACTCTTGCTATGGGATAGCCACTGACTAATCCATACTGTGTCCGCTAAGGAAATGAACCGAACTGCTCCATCCAGCAACTGAGTAATTCCCTTTTAGAAAAGAAGAATCAGCTTTGGTTCAGAACTCAAGTTCAGAAAGCAGTTCAAAGTCCACCAAATAGTAAAGCAATGTAATAACCTGACCATGGCAGAAGAACTCTAAAGCATTAGCAGTTTTGCTGCTCTATCCTGTTTGCATTGAAACGTGTGAAAAATTTGCACAGCAAAATTACACTACTTGGCTATGTGTACAGAAGGGGCTAAGTGCATTTAAAATCAACACATTCTTTCACAAGTCAGGTAGAATTAGTCCTGCTGTTAATGTATGGCTTAAGATTAAAAGGATCTTTTCCTAGGAATCTGTATCCTGGATACCAAACAACTGCCCAGACTGCTACAGATTATCTCCAGACAGAGCCAGATAAATTGAAGGTGCTGAATTCTGTGCTGTTAAGAAACTTCTGTAGTGATTTTAGAGTTTTTCTCCGATCTGGACCTGAGTCATGGAATTAAAGAATTGTTGTGTGCCAGATGTAATATGGTCATCTTATTTTTAATCCTGTTTTGTAGCTCTCAGTAGAATGAAAGTGTATTTATAGCACTGCAGGATGAATGACGAGAAGTTTGACTGCATGCTTTCTATTATCATTTTTTTTTTTGGAAAAGGAGAAATAACAGGTAGGTGAGCCAGCACAGCTCAGGTTTAGCTATGTGAAAGGTGAGCAGATGAATGAGCAAAGCCAGCCTTCATCCCACACCCCTGGACTATGTGCAGATCTCACCCCACGTAACTGGATACAGCACAGCACCTCTGACTGCTCGGTTACTAGCAGGTAAACGTGTTAAACACCAACCACACCGCGGATGTCACAGACTGTAAATCCTAAGCAAGCTGACAGCTGGGTGGGGGCTGCAGCCCAGCACACGGCGCCGCGTGGGAGCCGGCTGCCGGCGGGGTACTCACAGGCCTCGCTGGACGCCAGGCGCGGGTAGCTGTCACAGCCGGGCTCCGGGGCCGTGATCACCACCTGCAGCTGCAACAGCTCCCGCCGCAGCGACGGCCACAGCCGGCCGGGGCTCCGCCAGCGGGACTGCCCGAAGATGTACTCGTAGTACCTGCGGACACAGACACCCTCAGGCGGCCGCCCGCACCCCCCGGACCTCCCCCCTCCCCCCCCACGCGGTCCCCTCCCGGCCGCCGCTGACCTGCGGAAGGCATCCTGCAGGATCCCGCAGCCCGGCCCGGCCGAGGAGCCGGCGCCGTGCACCAGCTGGAAGCGGTCGGGGGAGAGCTGCAGCTGCCGCCGGGACGTGCGGAGCGACTGCGGCAGCGGCCACAGCGAGTCCTCGGCGGCGCCGGCGGCGGCGGTCAGCGGCCCCTCGTCCAGCCCCAGCTCCAGCTCCAGCTCCACCTCGGGCTTGGGCTCGGGCTCCGGCGGCGGGTCGCCGCGGCCGATGCTCAGCAGCACGGCGGGCACGAGGAGCAGCCCCAGGAGCACCCCTGCCAGCCCCATGGCTCTGACCATGCCACTGCGGGGCCCTCCCCGCGCCGGGCCACCACCACCACCGCCGCCTGCCCCTGCCCCTGCCGCCGCCCCGCCTCCGCCATCACGGGACGGCCGCGGCGCCGCCCCCACCGCCGCCTCATGGCGGGGCCGCGCAGCGCAACGGCCGCCACCGGGCACGGGCTGAGGAGAGGGGCTTGGGGGGGGGCGGGGAGTTCATGTTTGTGTGTGTATGGAGAGAGTGTGGCGATTTTGGGTTACGGCTTGTGAAATAAAATCTTCAGAATCGCTCGTGTTGTCACAAAATAAATGCAGTCCTAGGGGATTTTTTTTTTTTTTTTTTACGAAGAATCTCTGCAGAACGTATCTCAACTGGGCAGAGGAGTAAATGCAAGCACAAGTCTCGCTTTCAGCAGTGTATTAAGCTTTAAGTGAGCTAGGTGTTCTGGCAGATGCCGGTGTAGATTTTGGAAGTCGGCGTGAGGCGTTCCGGAGGCAAGTCATGCGTCTGAGAGCTGGAAATTCCAGTGGAAAGCCACCCTGACGTTAAGCCACCGCTAATTACATGCCTAGCACGAGCAGTGGCGTGCCATCGCTCTTGCTCAGGCGGATACAGCAGTTACGGGATGGCAGTGGGGAGCTCATTGTACCTGCATGCTGCTACTGCAGGGCACTGCAGGTTCAGCCAGCGAGCGCTCCCTCCGTCACCTTGCCTTTGTGGGAGGTCAGCTCTGGGGACACTCTGGATCAAGAAACAGACCCTTAGGGCAAAAATTCAAAAAAAAAAAAAAAAATAGCGTCTCCATAATGAAGTTTACAGCTGTTTGTAAAGAACACAGGCATCTTGTTGTGGGATTATTAAGAAACAAAATCTCTCTTCTTTTCTAGGGCTTGTCCTCTTCTAGGCTGTGTCACTCAAGGTTTTGGAGAAGAAGCTTTTGCTGTTGTTGAGGTTGTTTGCCCAGAAAAACGCCGAAGCCTCACCCATTTCGTGCATAATTACAGGGTGGGGTGGCACGGGCGTGTAAGAGGAGGTGAGTCCTCGCTGCTGTCCTCAGTGCTGTGACATGGTCCTGATGTCTTGCACTGAGGCTGGTGCAATGGCACAGTCAGCAAATCCAGGGAGCTGATTGAACACCGCCCTCATCAAAGAAAAGGTGATGGCATGTGGGAAGGAGCAGGACCAAGGAAAGACTAAGACTATGCCAGGCCTGTTTAGACTGTGGAACTGCACATGAAAGGAATAGATCACAAAATATCCAGTTCTTGTCATCTGCTGTGCCTGTCTGTGCAATTGGAGTCTAATGCCTTGATGGAAGCTGTTTGATGCAGGTTATACATGGCAAGATGTTACTTAGCCTTGTCACGTTACAGGTAAAAAACAGTTCTTGGTTATATGATACCAAACTGGCACACAGCACCTAACACTTCCAAATCCCGCCACTGCACGCAGCAAGATCAATGTGGAAATGGCCTTGTGGTCTCTTCAGGCTGTCTCAGAGGCAGATTTTGCACGCGGCTATTCAAGTTATGGCACAGGTTTCAGGTTGCTGGTTGCTTTCTTCAAGTTTCCTGATCTGACTCAAGTGTGCTAACTGAACTGCTTGCGTTATCTACCTCTGTTTGTGTTTTTAAGCATATTTAGAAAATACAGATTATTTCATATTTCCTCAGCACAAATGAGACATCAAAAAACCCTACTTTCTCAGTAGAGTACTTACTCAGAGTAGTCAATGATGACTAGCTGGAAGTTTGTGGGCAGCTGTATGCTGCTAAACTAAGCCTGCTGTTTGGAGATAAGTGTTCACCAGCCTGACCATCCCAAAGGACTGGTTGGTGTAGATGCAGCTGATCTTATTTTTGCTTTCAGTTCTGTTTTCTGTCATTGTAGCTTCAGTATAACAAGGATGTTCCACACTAAGTAAGTACATTTATTGATGCCACTGTTTTAACAAGCTGTTTTGTGCACAACTTTGTAATGAAATCAGATTTGCATTTTTTTTCTTCACTGGGTGGATTTTCTGGTAATTAAGGACAACAGGTGGTCTTTCCTCATGTAAGTGCATGAAGTGCACACTTCTTAGTTTTAGTCGTATGCTTTGAAGCAACTTCTAGGAACTTGGTATCCCTGAGACGTCTACCTCTGCTTGTTTTGCTTGAAAATGACCCTTGGAATTTAAAAGTTATTTGATGGGAGCGTGGAGTGGACAGATACAAACATGCTGTCATTTTCTGAGGAAATCTGTCTCAAAAGTCCTGTAGTGTCTGTAATAACTACAAGCAACCTCAGTTTGCATCGGTATTTTTAGATGCAATTGTGTTTGAAGTGCTGTAATATAACCCAGTTTTACGTTACATCTGGTGACTGCTTCAACGCTCACAGGGAAGAAACAGAGGGTAGGTAAGGAGTTGTACTATAAAAGAGTGCTTGACTGCAGGCTGCAGCCCCCTAGCGTGTCGGCTGGCTGCCGAGCTGCCAGAGGCCTGCTGAGTTCACTGCAGTTTCCACTGAGCATAGGACACTGCAGAGCCGGGACTGTAATTGCTTCCAGGATGCGCACGAGGAGTTGGAGGAGAACACGTAAGTGTTATTCAAGACAACAAGCTCTTATTAAAAAAAAAAAAAAGAAAAAAAAGTTATTTCGAGGAACATATCAAGGGGAAACAACAAAAGAGACTGGGTTGGTGCTGCAGAGATATGGGGTGTGAGGTCAGACAACAACAGGTTGATAAGTGCCCTTGCTTTTCCTCTGTACTTCATCTGTAAAATTGAATGGATCCCAAACACACGCAGTTCCACCTTTCAGTTCCTTAAAGACAGCTAAAAAGGCAGACAAAATGTACATGGCTTAATTCAGTTGTTAATATCATGTAACTTTGTTAGGTTAATTATGCCCCAAATAAAATTCTTATTCAAAAGCGTACAGGGAAAATAGCCAAACTTAAATTATTACTTGAGCCAAGGATGTGACAGACTCTCTGTCCAGACAGCACATTTTCATTACTTTGTCTCTTATGAACTTCATAACTACACCCCATAACTATCCAAAGAACTTCTTTCTGTTTTCCCTCCCCACATACATTACGCCTGCTCTGCAGCCGGAGTCACAAACCTTTGTATCAGTTGGTGGTAACACATCCACATAACACCAGCGGAACAAATGGTCCTATATGTTCTTAGGGAAGGTAGGACACCAATATTTTATAAGGTGTCCTTATATATAATTTTATAAGGTATTGTGTTATTTCCTATTAGTCTGTGGGAAGGAATTTGAGAGATAGAAAGTTTCTCAGTGAGATTTATTAATAGAACATGCAAATGGCAAGATGCGTTGTGATCATTTCCTTGGTATGAAGAATATGCACTGTTGGGTTTAATTCTCAACTAACTTTTCTGTGTTTTACAGAATCACCTATTGTCTCTACTGTGTCTTTTTCAGAGAATCAAGTATGAATGTTGACAGTGGAGGAGAGAGATAATATGAAATATAGTAAAAGGACTAATAGTGGATAAAGTGGGAGTCTGGGAAGGATGGAAATTTTTCTTCTATCAGTAGAAATGTCAAAATGGGGACATAACATTTGGGAATAGGGATGGAGAAAGCACTTCAACTAAGACGTTTTAAGCTCATTTGTGCAAGGAGGCTTTAACAATAGAAACACATTTCAGATAAGAGTTCCACTGTATGTAGGCACTCATTATAGTGGGGCAAGGAAGTGTCACAGTTAGAGAGAGAAGTGTTCGGTTTTGGTTTTCTTTTTCAGCTTTGTAAATAGGCTGATACATCAAGTGATAATCAAGGCCAACTTTAATGATGGCAGATGGTTGTGCTTCCAGCCTGTACTGCTGCTAGCAAATGCAGCTTTAAAGTATCAGTGAAATGTTTATAGGACAGCCTGGGGAAGCAATGAAAGTATTTCTCAAAGATCACTGTGCTCCACTATTAGCTCCAAGTCTTGGGTGTGGAAAGCCTTCATGCTTTATCCTTATCCTGTTCTGTATATTTCATGTCATGCTTCTGAGAAGTACAGATTTTGATTATTGCTCAAAGTCTTCTCTTTTACTGTAGACATTTTGCTTAGATTGCAATTTGTTCTAAACAACCAGGAATGTACTTTTATCTATGTCTGTAAAGACTTACATAATAATACAGCTCATAAATACCTACAAAATGAGTACGAGATGTACTACTATGTATTTTTGTGGAAATTTTAAGAAGTGCAGAAGTGAATCATTTCTGAGGTAAGAAGCCTGCATCCCCTATTCTATTAGAGAAGCCTTTTGCATTCTGTAAGGTAAAAGTTAAGTGTTAACTAGTTTTAGTCTAACCCTGTCTCCTGGGAAGTCTGAAAAAGTGCAAAGATTGCTAAACATGACATGACATGACATGAATCTAGCTGGGCTTGACTTCTGAAACAGAATTGTTTGCAGAATTCAAGGAACAGATTCCTTCACACAAACACATACACACACACTCTTTAGATGTGGAAAAAAAATATGGTTTTAACATTAAGGGATCTCAGATATTCACCTTACTAATCAAAATGGTGGAATAGAGTTGGACAGAAATATCTTTTATGGGAGGAAGTGGTAAGGGTATTTTCAAGTTATTGAATCTGGCTTTCAGATCCTCCAATTGTACTGTGGCTATAGTTGGCACTCACACTGATGAGAGCTCTCTCATCAGTGTTTCCAGGTGTGCAGAGGGTTTTACTGTACAGTCTCTGCAGTTCACTCCCTTCCTTACTTGAGAAATAGCAAAGTTGCAGAGAGAAAATAGTGACTTATCACTGAGTGATATTCTGTGGCCACTGTAGTCTGGACAACATGAGGGGAAGTTACTACCCAGGCTGTGAAATGACCATGCTGGTAATTGGACCCTGGTGTCTCTTGAAGATGTTTTTAGAGTATGTTAAAGGCCTGTCCAATAATTTTTGAAAGAAATTTTATGGAAGTTAGCAGAAAGTGTGACTTTCCTTTTATTTGGAAATCAAGTGATATTTTACTTGCTGCATTTCCAAGCTAAGCTAAATCTCTCAGTTAACTGAAACTGACTTAAATTACAAGTATATGTTTTCACAGTGGCTGTTAGCAGTTCAGCTGTTCCATTGTATGAGCTAGATTGTTTTGCACATGAGTCTGAACAGTACCTTCACGTGCAATAGCTTACTGTCTTGGTCAATGGCACAGGGTACTTCAGCTGAAGTCTTGCCAACAAGGAGCTATTTTGGCAGAGTAAGTTAGAGTCATAATTTTGTAGTACAAAGAGCTGATCACATTAACTTCCTGCAGGGAAATTTTGTGAAGATTCTGCAGTATGGAAATGGAGTAAACAACTACCAGGGTGTGACTTGCTGCACTATGAATTCCTAACTTGCACTGTGATTTCACAGAATCACAGAATCACAGAATTGTCTAGGTTAGAAGAGACCTCAAGATCATCGAGTCCAACCTCTGACCTAACACTAACAAGTCCTCCACTAAACCATATTGCTAAGTTCAACACCTAAACATCTTTTAAAGACCTTTAAAGATGTTTAGACGTTTAGATTTCCTAGCTCATACATGGTCTTTTCTATGATGTACATGTATGTTAGGTTTTTCTGGACATGTTTTCTGATGACTCTTCGTACAGATTGGCCTGTTTTGCTTTTTTTTTTTTTTTTTAAAGACATCCTTTATATGCCAGGGGTATAAAATCTAGTAGGCTGGAAACCCCCAGCAGCCTAGAAACTCTGCAAGTGACCACTGGGTGCTCACATGTCATTTGCTTAGGACCATCAGAATTCAAGTATGTTTATTGGCCAAGGAGAATCTCAAAATGGAAGGAGGTTACATATGACCTGTGTGTGAGCTACGCGCTGAGAATGCTGGTACTGATGTTGACATACGTAACTAATTAGGAATGAGAACTAACCAAAACAGGATGTTTAACTGATGTAACTTGAAGAAAACTCATAGGCCAAAGCTGCTTTGGATAATAGCAAGGACAGTTTGTGAATGGATGCACATGCCTCAAGCATGATTAAGTGTAAGTATGTGAACTGTCTACAAAGCAAAGTGTAGACACAGCATACGTAATATATATGTATTGTTTTGTAAAGGGAATTGTGGTTTAGGTTTCCAGCCTCTCCGTGTGTCACTGTCTGACTAGTGTTTCAGTATTTGCTCTGTTACGTGAATACAAGAAAATCTGAATGACATGTCTGGTACTGAGTCAAATCTGTGGCTTCAGTACTTAAGCCCCTGGAAGGTGTGAAAAAGAGATGTTGGAAGAAATTGTCAGCATATGCCAGATGCAGGAACATTTTAGTTTACTGCATTTATTGGATGACTTTAAAACTCCTCATGGCATTTTGCTGGTTTGTCTTTTTCACAGCTGTCTGGGAATTCTGAGGTCTAGAATAGTGCTGACTGAGGATATGGGGGCTTTGGACTGACAGAGTACTGCTCCAGGGTCTTCAGGTTTCATCAGTCCTGGTTCTCTGGTGTCCAGTGATTGCATGAAGTATCAGAAGAGGAAAAAGGCTGAATCACGTAATCAAGTGCACTGTTCCTTAGTAATGATTTGTGCAGGATCATTACCTGTTGTTGCTTGTTCAGGTCATTGTCCATCACCACACACATGTTTTAGCAAGGTAGGACAAGGGGTGAGGATTTGCTGGAATACAAGGCGTTGCTATTTTTAGCAGACATGAATAAGGACTATTCAAGCAGAAGGAGAATTTCTCACACTTCTAGGACCCATACCTAGAGATCCCCAGATCTTTTAACATAGCCTAGTTACATAATTCTGGCCTTCTACTAAATAAAGTTGTCCTTAAAAATAGCTCCAATTGTTCCCCTTGACTCTCTTCTGGGCAGAATTCTTCACAAATACGAACAATGGACTCCAGCTTCTTATCTTTCTATATTCCTGCATCTGCATTCCTTTAGCCAAGGAACTACGAGCTATTAAAAGGTCTTTTAGTGCAAAACTTATCATGTTGGAGCTTCTTTGTACGTATACAGAGAGGATGCAACTCAGCTGGGGAGGGAGGACTCTGAGAGGATGACTAGTTTGTACAAGACAGCTATGATAGCAGTGAGAGACAGTAATGTCCTCAAAAGATTCCTGATGTTAAGTACTTAGGGCATCCTGCCTCTTTGCTGTGTCCTGGGAAAAATAAAATCCAGGGTCCAAGCACAGCTCCAGCTGATCATATGGCAAGGCAACATAACATGTAGACCAGGTGTTGAGTTTGCTGGCTAGATGCTATATCTCCTGAGCTGTGAAGATGGAATTGGACCAAATCTGTATGCCCAGCAGCATTTAGTGAGGTGACATCAGGCTTCTGAGATCTCAGCACAGCAGAGCTGACCGGTGAATCAAGAAAGAGCTACAGTACAGAAAGGCACCTGCACAACTGCTGATCTGTAATGAACAAAAGACAGATCCATACAAATGTAACTACTGTACATCTGAGGCTAAATTAGTGTCAGAACATGTTAGTCACATTGCTGTTGCATCATTGTAATAAATTACATATTGCAGATCCTTTTGCCTCCATTGTTTTGCATTAGTATAAGCTGCCTGTTTTTACAGGCTCTGGAAGATGTTTCCTAGAGAAGCAAGTTGTCAGAGGAATGTGGTGGAGTTATAGAATTGCCCCAGAATCACCTAGTAGCAGTCTCCACACTGTGCTCAGAGCAGAGAACTCTTACAAGTTTCATGTCAGAGACTTCTTTAATAATCAAAGAAAGTGAGGTCTGTACAGAGAGGTAACATGTTGTGTTTTGTTTTTTTTTTTTTTTTTTTTTTTCCGTAGAAGCAGAAATACTAACTGGCAAGATGTTGAAAGCTGTTCTTCCCTTCTTCCCTGCTGAAGCCTTCTCTTCAGCAGAAGGTGGTGCTGTGCTCTCACTGAATCAGCATTTGGCTGTTGTGCCTGGGGACGATACCCATGAAGTGAAACTACAGCATGATGAAAATAGCAATTTATATCATCTGCATCTTTTGTTAGCTGATTAGAAACTGCCCCTGAGTTCCATGTGCATAGCTTCTTTGATGAGTTCCTCTATGCTGTGCTGCAAAATAAATATTACTCTATTTTGACATTGAGGAATGACAACAAGAAATATGCAACTCCAATGAGAAGTGTGCAGGTGTAGAATTGCTTTGTGCATCAATATGAGCTGATAAACTCTCTGGGGCAGCACTGGAGCAAGCTGTCTAGGGAGGTCATAGTATCTCATCTGGGGAGTTTCTGAGGCTTGACTAGGTAAGCCATGGCTGACCTGCTGTGGTGTTAGTCTACTCTGCACAGAGGAAAACGTCTTTTCCTGCAAGTGCTCTATAATCAATGCTGCTGCAGCTTAGTGCCAACTACAGAAGATCTATATTATATACTACAGTTAAATTAAGTATATGTACTGATTAGTGAGGTAAATGGATGTGATACCACAAGTTAGTAGGTACAGTGCTCTAATCATCTTTTGTCTTTTGTCATTCGTCTTCTGTCCTCCTTGGATACCCTTAAGTAGGTTCAGCTTCTCTGTGCCACCTGGCTATGCTATGCCTCTCCTTTCTGCCCTGCTACAACTGGAGAGAGAGACCCTGCAGCTCCAGTGTGACTGTGCCTTGCTGTGCTGGGACAGGTAGGATGCAGGAAGAGCTGACCTGGACATGGAACAGAGCTTCTACTACATTTTTGTCACTCTGGAAGAGGAGTAAATCTTGTATAGAAGGCAGAAGAGAAGAAAAAGGGTATTTGTGTCACTCAGTACTCCAGATTTCCCAGTGAGTTAAAGTCACATGAATGAAATCTTGGTTCGAGACCAGCCAGATCACCTAGACAGAAAGAAGTTAGCAAAAGGTGAAAGGCAGAGATGCTCCTGAAATTTGTTGTGGTGCTTGTGTTATCTGTATGTTCAAAATCTCGGATAGTGTGGCCTGCCGCTAATATGTTCCAGTGCTTTGGTGAACTAGGTCTGGTGCATTTTTTTAGCACTGGCAAATTGTTACTGATTTTCCATATTTTAAAACAGGACCACAATCCTGAAGAGCAATGAGCTGCATGCAGAGTAGTCTATTAAGAAGAAAATAATCTAAAACCTTGATTTGCAGTGTTAAATGCAGACTCCTGAATGCAGGATGGAGTGGACAGTGGATATAGAGGAAAGAGGTAAAAATGAGCCTCCTTAAGCTCATTTATTTTTTATCACAAACTTTGATTACAGAAAAAGCATACTTTATGGAGCAGTAAAAAAGCCAGTGAATACAAACTCTTCCACTGGTCCTTATAAAATGAAACAAGAACATGTGTTAGGATTACAGCATATATGCAAACTGGACCCAGAGTACATCAAGACTGATATTTTCTCATTCAGAAAATCAAAGATGGATGGATATTCTCCTTTCCTTGGATTTCTTGAGAACCACAAAAGGAATAACCTATGTTTTGGACAGCAATATAGGTAACAGTATATTGAAAAAAATCCCCAGAGGGGTAAAATGAGGATACCACTTTGTTTTTAACAATGCTTTTCTTTTTCTTGGAAAAAAAAGAGCATTGTATTGAGAGCTTGCAGATGCTTTCAATAAAAAAAAAATGATAGTGGGACACAGGTGAATGCATTACTGTAAAGCCTGAGGATGAGGCCAGTTTTACCTTCCATGTAATTTGCAGCTGTTCTGTTTTAGCTTGGGGTTGTTCCATCTCTGTGACTTGGATATTATGTTTTTGGCTAGCATGTTATATATGGAGAGCCGTCTCCTTTGCAAAGTATTTGGAGACCTCCTAACATAAACACTACTATTAGTTTTTATAGTCCTTATGTTCTTAGCTTTGGAAAAAAATCCATATTGAGCATAAAGATGTAGGTCTTGTGATGTTTGTAACAAAATGCTTGTTTTGAGTTCTCTCACTATTATGTGTTTATATTGCTGTAGTCAGTTAAGTTTAATTTTATTCTGTTAGATACAGTACAGACATATTCTAAAGGGCAGATTTGATCCCTAGAGGTGTCAGGATATTTAGCAGCACAGAGAAGCTGGGTTGTTTTTACTTTCAACAGCAGGAGTTATGTAGAGCCTCAAGATTAATTAAACTGGTGTTTCTTTATGGGTTCCAAATAGGAATAATTCAGTTAAGTTTCTAGCACAGAATCATTGCATAGGATGTGCAGTGCTGCAAGAAAAATATTCTGTACAAGTGCATTGTCTCTCTCCTCTTGTTGTTGTTCACACACAGGAGGCTTTTATGTGCTCTATCCTCTCTGAGCAATTGTACAGAGAATCAGATATGCTCTCTGTTGAGATTGCTTTCCATTTACTATGAGAGAGCAAACAGTTGGAATGAGAAGGGGTGGAAATCATGCAATAGTGATCAGGTTAATGCATACATTGAGAAATATTAATTATCTCCTTAGCCTTATCACAGTAATCTCAATCATTGTACATAAACTTTTGAGAAAGGAGGTGATAAATCTCCTGGCTTTGGCCGCTTGCCACGTTGAGAAGTCATTCAGCTGGCTATTCAGTTCCACTGATGGATCTTTTGTTTACCAATGACAGTTCCCTGTGCACAGTCCCACAGCTTCTCATTCCATAATTTAAGATGTCACAGTCTTATAGTTGACAGTACACTGAAACACAAGCTGTCTGACTGGTCTCAGGGGCCTGCTGAAATCCTAATCAATAAGGCAGTCATTGGAGCTTGTCTTCAGAAAACAGGGATAATGTTTGTAGTGGGCCAGGCCTTAACCTGAGAAGTTGGGTGTGTTATTGGTGATCATCCTAACTTGTGTCTGAGGAACTATCAGTGATGGTGGAATAACCACCATATTTTTTATGGACAGGATGATTAATACTTTCCCATTTTTTAATCATATATAAACTTTGGGACATGTTAATAGTTAACATTAGATTTCAGATAAATACAGGGTCATGGTATTCATAGGACTGAAGTTGACTTTACAATCCTTTTTACAGCCTTTATGTATCTCAGATGACTTGGAAATGTTTTCTAAGTTTTTAGTGGATATAGTGTAAATCTGTTTGAAATGTTAGTATTTAGTAAATCTGAAGAAAGGTAATGAAATAAATCATTCGACTGGAATTATTAAATAAAATAATAGATTATAGCCTGTTGGTTACGCTGAGAAACTATTAGGAATGTCTCCCTTTAGCTTATCATTGAGATTATTTATTTATTTATTTTTTACAGGGACATGTTACTGCTCAGGATTTACTGAAAAACAAGTTAGGGTGTGAGAGGTAGTATATAATTTGAAACAGAATCCACAATGAACTGTGGAGAGGAACATTTAGGTTGTCAATGACAGTATAGGAAATGCTGCAGGACAGAAAAAAAGCCTAGGGTCAATGTTACTTCTTAGAAACAGAAGTTATGAGATTAAGTTATATGATGATATTTTGAATGGGATTCCAAAGCAAATTTACTGTAATCATTCTAAGTTTTCTCAGAGATAAAATCAGAAATGTCTTACTGAAACTCTAAATATTCTAAAAATCAGTGTGTTTTCATTGGTAGTTTTCACATACCAGTATAGTTAGTGCTTTGCTAAACCAAATCCTGCACTTAATGAGGTATATTTTCATTACAAAGAAAACCAGTGGTTACTGCCCAACCCTTATGTTAGTGTGTACTTTCTAGTGGCATTCTTACAACATTTTCATTTCTACGATGCTGTACTCATGCTAATCCTAGTCCTGTCTTTTCTGACATCTTGGTGAAACACCATTTTTATGATATAGTGCCTACTGCTTTTCCTTTCCTTTATGTACTCACCTACATCTTTTTATCCCCTCCTCTACTTCATATGATGCAAATCTTTACGCAGCATTCACAGTTCTTACTGTTGCATTAGTCACCTCACTCTTGGGGGTGATCCAAAAAAGGTCTTCAGATGTCATGTGGTTCCTTGAGAAACATCACTTGCATTTCAGATATAGTTTGGAAACACTTATCTGTTCTTTATGGAGGGAAAAAAAAAAAAAAAAAAGAAAAAAAAGGAAAAAAAAAAGCCCACAGCCCAATTCCACATTAGAGGAATTAAAGTATATTCATTTTGAACATCCAGAATCTTTACCCAACTGCTTGATATGTTGCTGGAAATGTTGCCAGTACCTGTTGTACTAACAGTTTCCATTTCATTTCCATTAATTGCTTCTTCTTTTTTTTTTTTTTTTTTTTTTTTTTTTTTTTTTTTTTGTTTTGTTTTGTTTGTTGTTTGTTTGTTTGTTTGTTTTGTAAATACTACCTGCAATTATGTGTCATTTACTGCTGGAGGAGTAAGTGGCTATTTATAATGCAGTCTACTGAAATTTTAGTCTGAAACTGAATTTTTAAGTGCATCGCTTTAAACATGATAGTACTGATGATTCAGTCACATGATTTGCCATTAACTGTATCGCAAACATTTCCTGTAGCTTAAGTTGCTCTCCCTGTACCTTGCCCTCTTGAAATAAATGGACTTCCAGCAACAGTTTTGACAATACTCTTGTCTACAAGTAATAAAACATCTGGAAATTAGGCTAGATGGATAAAACAGTTCCATGTAATAATATGTATCTGGCATTCATACAACCTCTGTATAATGCATGTTTTTTATGGACCAGATGTGGTATTTATGTGTTATGAGGAACAGAGGCATGTTCAGTCGTGCTTTTTATTGCATTTAAATGCAAGGTATATTTTAATAACTCTCAAAGGGAATTGTCTCCTATTGATTAGAAACTGTCAGTGTGTTAGACATAAACCTGAAAAAGCAAATGAATCTGTCAGAAAACTGTAGATATAATTTAAATTGACATTAAGCTGTATACTCATTGTGAGCTGGCTTCAAAAAAAAAGAAAGAAAAAGAAAATGGTAACTAATAAATATCTACTTATTCCTCCAGTGAAGGTGTTCTATGAATCCTTTGATCTAGGAGCTGTTTATTTCTTCTCTAGGACTGTGTTCTGTTAAATTTACAGGTCTATGAAATAATAATTCTTTTATGTTTATTCATCAGACTTTCACATTTTCTAATTAAGACAACAGCTTTGCATAAAAGCCAGCTGCACAGTCTCCATTTTTATGCTCTTGCATGGCATTTTCAAGTAAGGTGAATTTAATGTATAGTGGGTGGAGAAGGGGTTCCATTGAGCTCTGTCCGTCTTGCTTTTGTCATTGTTACTTTCTAAACAGCCTTCAACAGTATAGCATGCAGCTGTGCCTTTATACCTTTTCTTCATCTAAGTTTTGTTGTTGTTGTTGTTGTTTGTTTTTGTTTTTTACTATTTTTAGCCTGAATTATCCCTGCCTTTTCAGGAATGGCACCCTTGTTTTACTTGCATTTACCATTCTGATTTCTACTGAGCCCATTAGAGTCTGTCTTCATGAGATGTTCCTACAATATTCTGTTTGCTGTAATACTTCTGTTCCATGTCCTTTTCCATGATCATCACCTGTAAAAGAGCAGTCAATGTCAAATCATTTACAGTTTCTTTAGTTGTTATTTTATTCTACAATGTTTGTTTTATTCACAAACAAATTAATCATCTGCAGGTGTATTTCCAAATATATATATTACAGATTATTTTAAAGCAAGTGTACTGAGTCCAGTCTTGAACGGGTATCAGTAATACCTGTAGGAATACCACTGTAGTTCTATTACATCTCCCCTTACCTTAACTTTTATTGAAGGGGAGGAAAAATTGCAGGGATGCTAGCTTGACAACTATGACTTATTTATTTTTTCACTTTGTAAGAGCAGTCCAACTAATGCAATAATTTACATAATTACTTTCTGCAGTATCGAAGGCCAGATTTCTTGAAACAATTCTTGAGCCTGACTGAACTGATTTTTCAGCCCACAACAGCCCTTACAGTTCGGTTGCGTGTCATTGATCTCTCACAATCTCTATAGCACTGCCAGGCTTCTTCCTTGCTTCAGTTCTGGCTCTGCTGAAATTCTTATTCATGCTTGAATCATTTCCTGTCTTGACTATTTCAGCTTTTTCTTTTATAGTTCTTCTAAATCCCTGTAATCTTAAACTTCAGGAGGCCCAGAATACTGTGCTTAGATTACTTTTTTATCTATATTCTTCATCAGTCCTTCCAACCAGGCATCCTTCAATTTAGGTTTGACATTGGGCTTCTCCTTTTAAGAACTCTCCCTGGATTTGTGTCTCCTTCTTTTTTGATTTGGAGTCTGTAATGAGTAGAGTGGGTATATATGCTTGTTCAGTAACATCACTGAGTAAGGCAAAAGAAAACCATGGCTTAGAGGAAAAGGCCTGATATTCAAGTCCAAGATTCACATAGTGCTTCTGTCCTTGTCTGTAGTAATAAGTCAATGGTTGCATGTGGGCTTAATATGAAATCTACAGCTTTGGCAGAGATGAGCTAAGGCATTAAAATGTCTCAGTCTTTATGTATTATTTAAATATGCAGGACAAGATGAAGTGGTTCCATCAGAAAAAATAAAATTAATTCTAAGCCAAAATATTAGAGGTCTCTAAAAGCTTGGATCTGATTTTTTTTTTTTTTTTTTAGCGTGGAAAAATAAGACATGTTGACCCCCCCCCCCCTCCCCCCCGTTTTCAAGTAGACTCAGTCTACTTGTGCCTGACGTTTATTGGTTGATTAGATTATCCCAATGTACAAATCACGCATTTGGAAAGTAATGTAGTCAAACAGGGACCATGGGACTGAGCTCAAACGCAGGAAGGAAGCATACTGGAAGTGGAAGACAGGATATGCTGTTGAGGTGGAATACAAAAACAGGCAGGGATGGTGTTATCAACACCAGCGTTTGACTGGTATTGAAGTAGGTGAGGTATGTGAAGTGGAAAAAGTGCTTCTGCAGGTACACTGGCAGCAAAAGGAAGACCAAGGAAAATATGGATTGCTACTGAATTAGGCAGGGGACATGCTGTTGAAAGACATGGAAGAGACTGAGGCACCCAGTGCTTGCTTCATTTCAGTCTTTACCAGCAGAATCTTCTTCCAAGCCTTCCAAGTTTCTCTGACTACAAGCAACCTTTGGGGAGAGAGTTACTATCCACAGCAGAGGAGGATCAAATTAGGAAATACTCAAGTAAGCTGGCCATATACAAATCCATAGAATCTTAAAAACATGGAGTCATTAAAATCACAGAGTCATTAAAGCTGGAAAAGACCTCTGAGGTCATCTAGTCCAACCATCACCCTACTACCAATATTGTCCACTAAACCACATCCCTGAGTACTACATCTACCCTTTCATTAAATACCTCTAGGGATGGTGACTTCATCACTTCCCTGGGCAACGTGTTCCATGAAACCTTGAACCCATGGAACAAGCAGGAACATTTTGAATGTCAACAACAAATGTGAAGTTCTGCACTTGGCACAGAACCCCCCTATGCATCGGTACCACCCGGGTATTAACTAGTGAGAGACCAGTTTTGCTGACAAGGAGTGGGTGTCTTGGCAAACAGCAGGTTGAACCCAAGTCAGCAAAGTGACCTTGTAGCCATGAAGGCAAACAATATCCTCAGCTATAGCAAGAGCATTATCAGTGGGTTGAGGGAAGTGAATGTCCACCATTCGTGGCAATTTTCAAAATTTGCATGGAAAGGACCTTGAGCAATCTGATCTAACTTCAAAAGTAACCCTTCTTTGAACAGGAGGTTGGACTAGATACGTTCAAAGACCCTTTGCAGACAATATTCTATGATTTTGACACACACAAAAAAAGAAAATTTGATGTACTATAATCAGATGAATCTCAGGTCTCAATTAATTTAATCACTTTGATGAGAAAGTGAAGAGTAACATGGAATTTATGAATTTTATATTAAAAGTGCTATGTGTATATAAGGAAAAACTTTAGCTTCAAAATAGGCTTTCTGTGTGTTGATGAAATGAATAAATCATCCTTTAATGCATAATCAGTGTAGCTATTGATATATCCCAAAAACTAATGTGTACTGTGAGTGTTTCATATATTGCACTAGTTTCACTTACGGTACAATGTGGAACGTGAGAGTTATGATCTGAAGGCTGTGACTATGGAGTCTCTCAAAGACAGATTTAAGTAAACATTGAATCATGATCGAAAGAGCTACCACAATGTAACTAAAAGGCATTTATGAACAGTGTTGCTCCATGTACAGAGTAAGACCTGTTGAAAAGAACTTCAAGATTTATTGTGATTTCAAGATTTATGGTATTTTGGAGAAAAGGTTTTTGTTTAAGTGATAAAGAAAACCTTACAAAATATCAAGTTTCAAATAAAATACAATACATTTTAAATGAACTGTGGATTTTAAGAGCTGTGGAATGGTTTTGATTGCAGTTAAACAGTAATATTTTCTATGTATGGACCCCTGTAACAGATGTTGCTTTCTCTTTTGGAAATCTGTAAGTAATCTCTTTTGTTCAGTGAGCTGTAATGCAGCATGTATTGTATTTGTAGTTTAATTTGTCAGCAGAAGTGGTCACATCATGTTATTTAGCTCCTGCTTCTTGTAGTAATTAGTAACTCACATTACCTGGGATGCTTTGTGTAAATGTTCTTCATGCTACTTCTATGAAAGAACTGTTTACTCATTTAATGCCTCTTTCTATCATCATTTCCAACACTGCGCATGGTCAGATGAAGAATGATCAAAAAGCCAGCTTCATTGAAGTCAATTGTATGGATAGGGGGAGTATTCAATCAGATTGGACCTAGTGCTTGGAACTGTAATGCTCTAACCTGTGCTGATAGTGCACAACAACTTTGAAGCAAACCCCTTGGTGGAGGAGACCTGTGTCACTCACATGTTGCGTTGCTGAAATTCAGCCATTTTCCTGCTTTCTCCTCCTAAGAGCTCTGAAATATAAACCCTGCAGAAAGAAGTTCAGAGGTGGCTTTTGCCTTGGCTGTGCTCCTTGGAACTGGTAAAAGGCAAACAAAGAGAGGAAGAAGCTTGAAAACCATTACCTGTCTACTGCCTTCAGTCCTGCCAAGAGGTGCTGTGCCAAGGTGCCAATACTTAAGTAGATTGCTTAATTTGATTAGTCATATGTTTTGTCATATGTAGATTTATTATTTGTTTAAAAAATAGTCAGACAAAAAAGACACCTCAGTCTGAAATACATACCTCTAGGCAAAGAGTCTGAAGTAATAACTACACATTTTTTATAAAGCCAAAGTTGATTTTCTGATGAAAATGAGATCTGGATTTTTTATTATCTTATATTTTCTTGACACTCCATATTAGTTGTGCAGAATAAAAAAACATGGACTCTACCATTGTCTGGTTTACAGGCTTAGCAGAAGGAAACTAAAATACTGAGCTCCTGAAAGAAGCAAAAATAAAGTCATAAAATGGGCTTGCAGACAGGAGTTTGATGCTATGTATACTTGATGGCATAATGTTTTAGTGCATCAGTTCAGAAATTATTGTTTGAAGTCAAGTTATTTGGAATTGAGTCTTCCAACAAAAGAAACACGTAGGGAATTTGGTGGTTTGCTGAAGGCGCCTGATTCTGTTGCCGGCAAAGGATAACTTCTCTCTACTTGGCAGAAACTATGATTGGGTGCCTAATAATTTTACTGTGTAATACAGCATGATTGGCAGTTCCTGCATAGAAAGCCAAGGAATAAAATAGTAGAGGCATCGGCATTCACTGGCAAAGCTCCCGTTGACTTCACAGTAGCTGGGTTTTAGTCCTAAATTAATAATGCTGAAAAAACGTACTTCAGAAACTTTGAGTTAATCTGTTGGTTCAGATCGAGGTAGAGTGGACAACCGTGCCTGCAGGCATAAACAGGTCAGGCCTATCTTTGCATGGTTGTGGGATTTACTGAAATAAGTGGATCAGATAGGGGGTGTGGTACCAAAACCTATCGGGATGGAATCTGTGCAGTCATTCCAAAGTCAGTCCGTTACCAGGGCGTGACTGAGTGTATTTTGGCTGTGCAATTGGCAGGCTCCCCTCTCTGCAGCTCCTTTTACCTTCATGGACAAATACTGCTAAGTGAGGAGGGCAGCAGTGAGAAATATGTTATTAATAGCTAGGATGTGGTCTGAATGCACCATCCCAAGAAGGAGCAAGATAGGAATGTGCAAAAGATAAATAAATATATGCAGAAAACAAGAATGGAAGAAGTACCATTGTCATGAGTTCCTTAAGAATGTGTTAATCTATATAGAATAAGTAATTGTATAATAAGTAACAATAAAGGAGTGAGGAGGGAAGTATTTAAAGAGGGAAGGGCAGAATTAGTTTTACAGCCATGAGCCTGGGATATATAAATGCATAGCTGCTTCACTGAGTGTAATTGTGCTGCTCTATATTAAATACTGAGACAAAACCACGTCTCCAATATTCTCTCAATTGTTTTCAGCAAAGCCAGAATTTAGCCAATACCTTCTGAGTTATGTTGTTAACAAGTGGCTGCCTAACGGTGAGTTTAAGACTATTTCTCACAAGCTCTCGGCAATTTCTTGCGTTGGCTGGTGCCAGTGTGTTCGTCTTCCAGCTGGAGCCACGAGGGGGTGTCCGCGTCCCACCCAGCCTGCCGCGGCTGTGACTTGAGGCAGGCATCTGCCACCTCACTGCAAGGGAGAGGGAGAAGAACCCAGGCTTTATGACTACCACAGTTTAAAAAGCAGCGTCTAAAGCATTACATCTTGCAAGCAAATGTGTGAATGTAATGGTAATTCCACGACAGTAGTTGTGGGGCTGTACCCATGACCATCTAATGCTTGGGAAAGCACGAAGATTTGAAGAGATTTCCTCTTCTTATAAATCTTGTTGTGGCAAGAAATTATTAATGGATTTATTTTATTTTATTTTATTTTATTTTATTTTATTTTATTTTATTTTATTTTATTTTATTTTATTTTATTTTATTTTATTTTATTTTATTTTTGTCCCTTAAAAAACAGACTGGATCTCTTTCATACAGAAATACATTAGGGTATGATAAAATATATTGAATATATAGAGAGAGAATATTTAGAATACACTAAAAGGAAAAATAAAAAAACAACAAAACGTTAAGAAGTCTAATGATTAGTCCTTGTTTTAAGTTTATTCTGAAGATCAATGACAAAAAGTTTATGGTTTATATTTGGATAGGCAGGGAGCCCAGTATTTTAAATGTATTTTCATTTCTATGGCCTATTTTTTGAGATGCATTAGCAATGAAAAACTAAACCACACCTCATTACTTAATGAACATTTTAGAACTTCACACTTTAATGTCATTTATAGGAAAATAAAAAGTAGGAACTCTAGAAAATTTATAACTGTTTCCTTCTGACAACACTGCTCTCCTGCAGAAGTATATCTTCACTAGAACTTCTCTGAGAGACAGCCTAAAGTAATTTTCTTTATTTATTTTTATAAGAACTGTATGGAATATGCTATGTCAATAGTAAATGAAAAGTCTATGCATATTTTTCTTAGAGTCTTTTCTTTCTTTCCTTTTGATTAGATCGTGATCTGGGAAAATCAATGTCTCATAAAATTACTTATGATTTTTTTCAGATATTTTGTACCTCAAAGATTTCTCCTCATTTAACATACTGGAATCTCAGTGACCCCAGCAGAAAGAAAGCTGTTTGAAGTGTACTTGAGTGGAAGAAAAACAGAAGGTGTGTCCGAAGTATCTTAGTCATAGGAGCTCAGGTAATCCTCCAGGCAAATTTTAGGACTGTTTGCATATTCATGAAGCTTTCGTTTGCATGAAAATCTAGCAGTCATGTTAGCAGTTATTGAGGTTTTTACATATGTTCAATCTTCATATGAACAAAAAAATATCTAAAATTTTCTTGAGAAATTTTGAAGCCAGATTTCCAAATCTGATGAATTTTCATACAACTGATAATCTAAGGTACTTACATCATTTTCATTTTTATGCTTCTATCAGAGAAAATGAGACTACGCATGTCCAAACACTACACATGTACAAACACAAGTTCTGGCTGGGCTTTGTGCATACCGTTGTATGTATACTGTCATTTTACACAACCTATTGGACGCTTAGAGACTTCTGGTTAGATACTTTGAACCAATACTTTTGAAGTACAAAATCCATTTATGGGTGCTTGACAACTGCTTGGTGAGGAACACTGTCTTAAAGCTGTTTTCCTCTGCCTCCTTCCATCTGTTGTGATATGACAAGGCTTTCAAATATTTTTCTATCCTATTCTATAATATCTATTATGATATGTGCAGTTTATTGCAGTAAGCAATGAATTTCAAAGCTATCTAGAAATGTACTAGTAGGCATATTCTATTCTTATAGCCAGGATAAAATTGCTTCCACAGCTGAGTTTGCATTAATCCTTTCAAGAGACCCCAATGTTTTTTCTAATCAATTATTTGGATGTGGTAAATCACCAGGCTTTGTTAGTCTATGTGAGCGAAATTCCAAGTTTACAAACAGAGGAAAGTAAATTCTAATTCTGAAGAGGAAATTGCCTGTTAGATAAATCCTTAAATACATTTCTTTAAGAAAGCCCAAGTGATCAGTTAGCTATCTTGCAACTATGCACTTCAAATTCTTCGTAATTTAATGTATTACCTCTTTTACATATTAACATACGACCTATTACAAAAGGCAGAAGCTGTCTTTTGTGTTTCCAAACTACTGTCTTTTATTTAAGCCAAAATATACATATGTTGACATGCCAAGTGTTCCTTCTTCAGGTAGGAAAGTAGAAACGTGTTCAGACATGTCCTGGAGGTTGGGAAAAATGCCAGAAAATGTTTAGCTCAAATAAAGCACCAACAGTTTCATTTTTACTACTTTCAGCAGCAATCAGATCTCTAATTAAACTCCATTAGCCTAAAATAAAGCAGAGCTTTGAAGATGCAAATCAATAACCAGAGTAAATGCCGCATTGTATTAAGAAAGTTTTGAAGCTTTGCCCACACTAAGCATCCTTCCAAGTTTAAGCCCTCCGAATTGTTTTAGGCTTAACTAAATCATCCAAATTAATATTTAGAGTGGAGAGGTAATAGGCCTTTTTGGAATACAAGTCAGCTAAGAAACCTGGTTTTCCCCTCACTGTTGAACATGGAATTTTCAAGGTTTTGCCCATTACGATGCAGGTTTTTCTTCACTTCTAAGTTTCCACTTTTTAAAAAAAGGTTTTGCTGCAAATCTAAATGTACCACCACTGCATTGCACCAACAGGAAATTCATCTTCTACAAAGGCTTGCTTGAAAAAAAAAAAATCAAACCAGTACCATAAAGGATTTAAACCTCACAAAGAACCTATAAGTGCTTGTATAATACATGGGCTCTGTGGCAGCATACAATTCACTGGTTTCCTTTGTACACAAGAACAATAAAGTCTCACATAAATGCTTTGAGAAAGTACATAAACAAGTCTTTTAAAACAAGTAAATGTGTCCTTTTAAGTCCTTCTCATTAAACAGACATAGGCTGATGAGGATACTGAGGCTACTTGTGCATATAAGAATGCCTGGGAAACAACCCCTGCTGTAGGCAACATGTTCAAAAGTTTGATCTAAACCACAGAAATACCAGCTCAATAGGACACATTTCATCCTGTTAAAATGTATGGAATCAGATTACTTAGTCTTCACAATCATCAAGCTTCACAGAATAAGACTAGGTAACAGATTATTTTAACCTTCTCATGTTCTGCCAAGAGCCTTCAAAAGTGTTCCTTTCTTAAGTGTTCTTAAGTAAAAAATGCTATTTAAGAACATCCAGAATTAATGCGGCCTCAAAACTACTAATAAGGCTGTTCCAGATGTTTGTGGTGAATTGTTCAGCAGGAAAATTAATAAAGCCATACTTACACAAACAAGTTTGCTTTAAAATACTTGTCTGGATCTGTCCTAAACTCATAAAAATCAGGAAATTCTGTACTCTCTGTCTCTTTAAAGCAGTGGTCCCTGACAAACCACGTTGAGCTTCCAAATTTCTCCTGTATTCTTATCATCAACCTTTTTGAATAGGAAACAGTATAAACTTTACATTTTACTGTCGTTCTGTGGACCACTTCCCATGACCTCACAGCCTGTAGTTTGGAAACTAGTGCTTTAAGATGTGTGTATATGATAATGGAAAACATGACTACAAGACATGAGCCAGCAGTTACGTGAGCCAGCAGTATGTCCTGGGCTGCAAAGAAGGCTAATCGTGTCCTGGGCTGCATTAGGCAAAGTGTTGCCAGCAGGTTGAGGGAAGTGATCATTTTCCTCTACTCAGCGCTGGTGAGACCACACCTGGTGTGCTGTGTCCAGTTCTGGGCCCCCCAGTAGAAGAGAGACATAGGCATACTGTACAGAGCCCAAGGAAAGGCCATGGAAATGATGATGGGACTGGAGCACCTCTCCCATGAAGAGAGGCTGAGAGAGCTGGGACTGTTCAGCCTGGAGAAGAGGAAGCTCAGGGGACATCTTACCCGTGTCTATAAATACCTGAAGGGAGGATGCAAAGAGGATGGAGGCAGGCTCTTTTCAGTGATGCCCAGTGACAGAACAAGAGGCAATGGGCACAAGAGGTTTCTCCTGAACATCAGGAAGCACTTTTTTACTGTGTGGGTGACTGAACACTAACAGAGGTTGCCCAGAGTGTTTGTGGAATCTTCTCCATTCTTGGTAATCTCCAAAAGCCACTTGGACATGGTCCTGGGCAACCTGTTCTGGGTGTCCCTTGTTGAGACCCCCCCCCCCCCCCGCCATTGGATCATATAGCCTCCAGAGGGCCCTTCCAACCTCAGTGATTCTGTGATTCTGTGAAAATGTGTTGGCCTCCACTTTGATTTGGTACAGGAGATGCTAGTTACAGTGATACATAGGTTGAACAACCTGAGCATCTACCCAAAGTTCTGATCTACTTAACACATCTGTAAGGACAGATTAGCTTAATGTCTCCTAGGCACCAAGGAAGAGAATAAGTAGTTTTCTTCTCTCATGCTTTCTCTTACCTACCTGACAAAGTCTGAAACTCTCTCCTAAATTTGAGACAGAAAGCATTTGGCTCCTATGCATTGTCTGCTTTTGTTTGTTTGTTTTGGTGCTGTCTGTCAGTATCTGGCTTGACAGTTCAGCAGGCCTGAATTGTTCAAGAGAGACTTCCCTTCTAATTTGCAGGCAAAATAGTATGTAAGTGAGGGGAACAGTGTAACAAGTCCCCAAGCTAAAATGTAAATTTTTGGATGCACACATATCTGTGTTTTCACACTTCAGCGACTAAAAGTTGCAGCACCAAAAATATGTGTATTCCCATATTAAGTCAAAAGTCCTTATCCTTACATACCTTGAATAAAAGACCTTAAATGGTCCTCAAGTATTAAAAGACCTTAAATACCTTGTATTTCAATGTGTACTGCTACTTAAGAATGTAAGCATAGCTGCTTAGATGTGTATTGCTGTCCTTACATAGCCAAATGTACTCATTTGCATGAATACATTGCCGTCTTCCTGCTTTCAATACTCGTGTAAAAGGTGAAAACAACCAAAATACTCAGTCGTTTAGGGGTTTCCCTAGATGACACACTGTTCACTGAGTCACCTGGTCCCTTCTAAAAGCCTAAACATTTTAATGGATAATGTAAGGAACAGCCACATTCTCAGAGACTGATCAGCACTGGTTGTTTCCAAGCTTAGGCGTGTAGGGGTTGGAAGGGATGCGAAGGAACTGGCCCATAGTCCCAGCAGAACTGGAAGATGTGAGGAACTCGCTAGTCCTTAGGCCACGTTCCTGTTAGAGCATGGAGGCTGTTCAGTACAGACCGGAATAACCTGAAATGGGAAGCCGGCGTAGCTGTCACCACTGGGGGCCACTGCTACTTAGGAAGAGAGAAGCAGAGGGAGGCTGCTGCAAGCCCAGAGTCTGCACTGAGACCGGAGACAGCTCCTGAAAAGAAGCCCGTGTGGAGTCACCGTGCAGAGGGGAAAATAGGCAGCAAGGACACGCACAGAAATCTCCTGAATGTATGGATAAGGTGCTAAGACTTTTGCTGAATGTGACAGTGATGACGCTGAATGTCAGAAGTGGTGACAGAAGTGGCATCAACCACTCTTTGTAGCGGTGCTCCCTGTACTGCTCTCGGCCACATGTCTGTGGGAAGTAGCCTGCATACCAGAAATAATTGGGACCCCTTGCTAATCCAACTCGGTCAAAAGTAGGTCGTTATCACTGTTGTCTTCACTGACCAAGAGCGATTTTTCTTGCTAAGAGAGAGCCCAGGCAATACGGAGTAGACAAAACATAAAAGTTAGGTAGCGGAGACTCTTGGGGGTATCTAGAGAGCAATACGAACTGGAAAATGATCAGATGCATAAAGGGACTTTACAAAAAGCTGAACTGGAAGGCTTTTCCTCATAGCCTAAGACATATTTTCTCTCAATACTGATTTTCTGTATAGATGTACTGCTGGAATAGCGCAGAGTTGTGAATTC
Organism: Anas acuta; assembly: GCF_963932015.1. NCBI lineage: Eukaryota > Metazoa > Chordata > Aves > Anseriformes > Anatidae > Anas > Anas acuta. The sequence goes on from NC_089017.1 coordinate 21,686,962, forward strand.
TGGACTAGATGCAACAGTAAGGCTTTTCCCAGGGTTTCTCCTAAGGATTAAGAAATCTTAAAAATCTTTCTGTTTCTCAACCAGTCCAGACATTATCCACATCTATAACATTGTTTTAAAGTCACAATGACCCTTTTTGAAAACATTTTGTGCAAAACATACTTACTTTTAAATGGAAACCAAGGCCTGACATGTCCTCTCTCTTATACATTACATAATGTCATAGCTCACTGTCTTCAAATGTTCTGGTGTTCACGTACTTTCCAAGAGAGAAGGGACTCCCACCTTACAACCATTTGTCCCACTGGGGCAGTATAAATGTCTCGGAGAGTAGCAGTTACATGTCACTTACACAAAAATTTGCCCCTTAGTGCTGCTAGTTTCTAGACAGCAGTAGACATTTTCCTCTCATGCTGAGCTGCCATGCCATGCAGAAATGACATCTAAGGGACTGTCTGAATGTAATCCTATAGAAAAAAAAAAGCAGCATACAGAGAGGTGAGGAGAACAAGACAAAGAAGGATTTCTCCCCTCAAAACAAATGGAAAAGCTGGCATAATTGCTGCTAAGAACTGTTGGTTGTTGACCTCCCGTCAGACACTTCAGATAGTCTCTGGGACTAAGCAAGCACAGTGCCATGTTGGGCTGTACCAACCAAACCTCTGTTTCCAGGCCAGGCTGGAGAAGCTCATCAAAGACAAATGATAAGAAAAGCAGGTGTGGGTCACTGAGGGGTGTTCCTGGCCACATCCCCCTGAGAGATCTCTGGCACTGGTACTGCTATTGTACAGTGTTAATTAGATCATTCTAATTAATTCATTCGAAGTGTAAATTAGGAAGGAATGAAGATAAATTACTCTAATACATTTAACCCCATGCTGTTTATTTAGCAGTTGAACAAAATAATGTGGTTAAAAGAGTCTAACAAGGCAAAAGCCCAAGACACAGCTGTTTAATAGCATTAAAAATGAGATCTCAGTCTGTTCTGCGGGCACATACAGCTTGTTTGCATTTAAAAGGGTTGCCAAGATAGCTGTACTGGCAAACCCTGCTAGTGTAGATGCAGCTGATACTAACAAAACAAAACAAAAATTTCGATCTCCTGAATGTAACAGCCTGCACTGGTAAATAGTTTATTTTGCTGGTAGAGCTCTGTCTGCGTTAGAGTTCTTGCTGGTGTGGCTAGGGTAGTCTGGAAGATGTTTTAGCTACAAAGGCATGCCTGCAAAACTTTTAAGTGTCAATAAAGCCATATTATAAAGTTTGCTATACATTCAAGAATCCAAGAACTTGTCTCAACACAGAAGCCAAGCCAATTTAAATAAAGTGTGAGGTGAAACTCATTTAGTTAAACCAGCAGTGCTTCTAAGCATAGCAAGCTGGATTTGAGCTGAACAAAGAAGTTTTTGCTACCCCAATTGTTTTGGAGTCAAACATGGCACTTAAAATTCCAGAGATTAAAACAGAAAATATTTGGGGTTTTGTACGCCTTCTATTTTTGAAGGCCACACTTCCACTCCACAAAGTCATTGTTAAATCTTTTTTATTAAAACAAATAAATAAATAAATGCAAACCCTAAGAGATTATCAATTTCACATGACTCTAGAAGCTGAGGCTTTGAGAAAAATGCCAATTATCTTGTGATTTGTGATAAAATCATGATATTTAGCAACACTTCAAAGATCCTGGCATACAAATACTGGGAGAAACATGTTTAAACTAGTCCAGTGGGCATGTTAAACTATGTCCTGGGATAGGCTAGGCCAACTTTGTTTTCAGCAGTGTCAAAATACAGATTGGCCCATCTACAAAACTGGCTCAACCGGAACCATGTTTAAATGTGACCTGTCTTAGACCAATTTAAACTGGGCCAAAGATTTGCTTTGGACCAGGTTGATTTGTTGAGCATTTCTCCCATGATAACCAGGCAAGGATTCTTGTTATAAATGTGATTTAAACTGCCTTTACAACCAGAGCTGCCTGGTGTTAACCCCCATGCAGGGAGGAGCAGAGGTGGTATGGATGCTCTTTGTCATCTGGTATGAAAAGGAGCTTGTAGAAAGAAACTGGGGAGAACCACTGTTGTGGTCTGTAAGCCTTTCAGGTGTGGAACTGGCAGAGGACTACAGGGTTACTTTTTCTTCTCCTCCCCTTTCTGCTCCCACCAACAGCCCTGTTTCATACAGTGCATGTGCGCTGACTTACATGCATGCAGAAGGGGTTGTCTGGCCATGTAGCTGTTTCCCCAGCAGATGATTTCTTGCTTTATCCAATTATTCTGCCCTGATTAACTTCAACAGGTTCCTTGTTTTATGGGGGACAAGGAAGACCAGTACTTCATCTGGTCCATCTTTTATAGGATTACTAGCTCATTCTAGTCACCCAGAGTATTGTCCAAATACGTGAGCTGTGAGCAGCTGTGTAAGCCTTGTATGTTGTCCTCTCTACAGAGTTCAATTTTCACTGACCATTCCTCATCACAATGAGCAAAATCAGTCCCATGGCACAGATGTCGTCACTGAGCAATAGATTAATAACGTTGCTATTTCTGTTTTTCACTCATGGTGATCACTCATCTGCCTGTTTGAAGGGAGCAGAACAGATCTGACACTGCAGGAAGTGATGTATCCCTTGTTTTTTGGTTGTATTGGATGATAAAATCTGACTTTCTGATACCTGACTATGGAGAATTCACCATAATGGAATTAGCACCACTAGGGCAGGATTTGAGTGGAATCTCTGCAGGCTTTGCTGGGGAAAACTGGGAGAAAAAAGGATCAAAATATTTTGTGGGAAATATTATGATGAAAGGAAAAACCCAGACTTGCAATATGGACAATCTATGGTGCAAGAAAGGTCAAACATTCACAGACTAATTCAAAATCCACTGGACCTGCTTGACTCAAGTGAGCATGGAGTCCACGAATACCCCTTGTATAAGGTCATTTACAATTTCCAAGAGCTTCTCACACCTAGATAGTTTTGAAATACACTTTATTTATTACATAGTGATACACAACATTTTCAGACCTTGCAATCTCCAATTCTTCATGTCATAATCAAACAGTACTGTAAAAAGAAATAGCCTGTGAAACAAATTACTCTCATCTGCTGTCAGCTTAGACATGCTCTCTGTGCCTGCATACATCCCCTGGCCCTCTAGAATTTCAGATGTGTCCTGCTATACGCTGAGTGTGTGCTTATCTGCAGTCTTTGCAGTCCAGCAGCAGAAATACAAGTAACCCCCTGCAAGCTAGTGAATTGCTTACAGGGCTTCTCTCCAACAGGAGAGACGTAGGTGACATTTCTTTATGGGGAACAAATGAATTCTCCAAACTGTTACATGCAGCTAGGAGTTTCCTGCTGGTGGGAGCAAATAACTGCTCTTATCTTCCTTCAAGCTTCTTTAGACTAATGCCATTGCTGCAAACTGTGTTAGCAAATGGCAAATCAGCATTGTGCACAATGTGTAGAAGGGTGTCGTGCATTTCTAATTTCGTTGCTGTTGTTGAGAGCTGCACAATACCATTGTGTAAACACCGCTGTTATGTCTAGAAAATGTTTATTTCCGAAATCGGCCTTTTTGCACAAGAGCGTTTTTCTCATGCTTGGTTAATGGGCAAATAATTAAAGCCAGGCTCCAGCTTCCCGGCGGGGCGAGGGGCAGCGCGGCGCTCGCAGCCTTCGGGACCCTTCGGCGCGGGGCTCGGCGCATCCTCCGCGGGGCTCCGCGCACATCGGGAGCCCGGCTGCTTGTCCCACACCCCGGGCGGCTGTTTTCCCCGTCTGCCGAGCGGAGCGCTCCCCCTCAGCCGCTGCGGGACCCGCGGGAGCCCCGCCGCCCCGTGCGGGATGCGGGCTTATGTGACAGCGCTGCTGCTGCTGCTGCTGCTACTACTGCTGCTGGTGGTGGTTGTGGTGCTGGTGGTGGTGCTGCCGCCCGCTTCCCCCACGTCCCTCCCCCGGGTGTCACCCAGCCGCTTTGCATGCGCTGTCCGCCCGCCCCCCGCCCATATACCCCTTCCCCGCTCCGCCGCCGGGGCAGAGCTGCGGCCCGGCGGTGCCAGCAGCAGCAGCAGCAGCAGCAGCAGGAGCAGCAGCAGCAGCGGCCGCCCCTTTCTTCTTTTTCCTCCTTCTCCTTCCCTTCCTTCTCCCCTCCTTCCCTGCTCGGCCCGCCTCCCTCCGGCGGCACCACCTCCGCCCGGCAGCGCAGCCTGCCCGGCCGCCTCTCCGCGCCCCTCCGCGCCCCTCCGCACCCCGCTGCCCTCCCATGCGCGGCGCTGCGCCGGCCGCGGAGGCACAGGGGACGCCGCGGAGCCGCTGCTGCTGCTGTAAGTCGGTGCCCGGCGACCTGTTGCGCGGCCGCGGAAGGAAAGCGGGAGGGCTCCGCACCGCTCCGCACCGCTCCGGGACGGGGGGATTGGGGTAGGGGGCTCCGCGGCCGCGCTGCGACCCGGGCACGGCACGGACCGTGCTGCCCCGAGGTGCCGGTGATGGGCACCGGGGTCCCCGCTGCCCCCGGGGAGCCCTGCCGGGGGTCGCGACACCCCCGGCGGCGGTGGGGAGGGAGCGGGAGCCGCGGGGCTGGCTGCGGAGCGGCTGCGCCTGCCCCCGGGCAGAAAGTTTTGCACGTGGTGGTGGGTCTGTAAAGGGCAGCGCAAGGCGGCCGGGCTCCTCGCGCTGTTTCTGGGGAGGAAAACTGAAGTTTTGGTTTCAGAGAGGGCGGGGAGGGGGAGTCGCTTGGGCATCGCGACCGGGTGAGCTGCGGGGAATCCAGAGCCGGGTTTCTTTGTCTGCGTGCGGTGAGCAGCGCTGCATTCCTTGCAGGAGCAGCGTGCTCTGCTTTCCGTCCCGCTGCAGGTCCCAGGAAGCCGCCAAGGTCCTCCTGGAGGAGCTGGGGCGGGATCGGGGTCCGGCTCTGCGGGGCTGGTGGCAGCGCTGCGGGGCTAGCGGCTGAAGGCAGGACCGGTTCAATCAATGGGACGTACAGCAGACTGCCTCTCCTCCAGCCGTTTCACTGATCCTGCACAAAATTCAACCAGCCCCAAGTAATTACAGGGTCGTAGTAAAATGACTCTGCACCGTGGCTGTGTCAGTAATTTGAAAATACCTATTTTTACACTTGGTTTAGGCTGAGACCTGCATGCTGTCGAGCTCCAGAGAAGTAGGGCAGGGAGTCTTGTTCAGCTTTAAAGTAGTGTTTACTGCTGGGCTGCTGTGACAAGTAGCCTGTTGAAGTGTAATTATAAATCAAAGTCTTGGTTGAACCTCTGCTCCTAGATAAAATCTATATCTGTAATTTGCTGACCACTTCTTGTCTTTTACATACAAATATTATTATTTCTAAGGAAAAGTTGCCTGAAGGGAGTTGACTCATTTTATTCAAGATGAACATTTGCTCACTGACTGTAAATTACCTCCGCTGAAGAATTTGAGGCTTGCATAATTTCCAGCAGCAAATAGAGAAATCAGAGATGTCATTTATGCCGTTTAATATTCCAGTGAGCTTCTGGACCCAGCTAATTGTTAGGACCTGCTAAAGGATGCTTACAGAAACACTGCTTGTTAGTAAATTGTGATAATTGCCTTTAAGGGTGTTTGACTAGTCCATGTGTGAGCTAATCTCAGCAACCACAGCGGAGGAAAGAGATGCGTATAGATATGTATCTTTGCTCTGTTTGGGGAAATATGTTAGCTTATCTTAAATGTGAATTGGCATACTTTGAATTCTTCTCAATAGATGACATTGTGGTGATAAAGGCGATGTTACTGGAATGGTTAAAGACCAGGGTATGTGAAATGGACAAGTGGTTCATAAGACATGACATCGCTCACAGAAAGACACGGTCTTCTGTTCTAGTGGGGTGAAATGCTGAATGCCTTTCTCAGGAGCAGTCTGAGAGCCTATCTCTCCATTTTTTAACAGTAGCGTTTGTTACTGAGGCTGTGGGTGGGCTTGGGTAACGTGCAGTGATCTGTTCCTCCCCTCTGCATATGGTCTGTAGCTCACTAGCCTCCAACGTATGCTTAGCTGCAGGGTGGGTTTTTTAAGTTTGCATCTATTTTGTTGTGGTTGTGGGCTCGTTCTGAGCGATCCTTCGCCAGTGGTGCTTGCAGGAGTGCAGAGCCCCGTGAAAGACCTGAGTGCCTGTGTTTGCAGCCTTTGACATGAACTTTACCAGCCCTGTTTATAAATCCTCTCTGCATGGTAAAACAAAGTTTTCAGTGTGTTCTGAGTTCCCCCAGCATATAGGGGTACAGGATAAGAATCATGTTTCCTGGCATACTGTAGAGATCATGGCACGCTTAGGCTGTGGTGTCTACATTATCACTTAACTGGGAGGGAGAGGAAGGGGGGCAGTGAGCATCTTTAGTCTTCAGATCCTAGTGACTCTATTGTCTCTGATCGGTGGGTGTTTAGCTCCCATTCTGCTCCCTGGCAATTAGACCTTGCAGGATTAGTTCCTCAGTGCCAGGAAAGACAAGCTGTAGACATCTAGTGAATGCTGTGTGTTGCATGGTAATGGCATTAAAAAAGGTAAAGTCTGTGGAAGTTTTAAAAACTTGCAGGGGATTCTTTGCCAGTGATGGGTTCCCCTTCCCATCTGTGTCTCTCCACGGTTTGTGTTCTAATGTTTTGAGCCATGACCCTTTCTGTAATCCTTCAGTTCCAGCAGGTTTCAACCTGAGAGTGTATGGTCAGTGTAATCTTTTTGGCTATAGATTAAGTGAGTAATTTTAGCCCAAGATTAGTGTTCAGGATCCTTGAATGGCATCTCAGTCTTTATTTGCCAGACTCTTTGCCAGTTAATACAATTGCATTAAAGATTATTTCATTTTTCTTGTAAAAGGATTTGTGCTGTGAGGATGTGCCATCCTCCCTAAATTGTTTTGTGCTGAGTGTTAATGCATTGCAAAGGCTGGTTTAGGGAACATGGTTTTAAAGCTCCTTTTCAAACTTTTGCATGGTAGAGTGAGCCAGGTGCTCTGCCTTGTGGCTGTCATGAGAAGTGTTCCTTTGCAGTTTTGGAGGAGTTTGGGCTGAGCACTGTTTACTGAGCTGTATTGCTTGCTCTTTTCAATCCTATTTGAACTGCACCAGGGAAGTCATTTTCCAGATTATAGGAAATGAGTTATTGTAGTTTTGCAGTAAGGTGTCTCTTTGTTTCTTAATTGGTGTTGGCTTGGGGGTGGTTTATTTTTTTTTCCCCTGTGACTGAAGTGAAAGGTATATGAAAAACTTGCTGTTGTATCTGACAAATTGATTATTCTGTATATTATTTAGGGAGGAGGATGGTGCTGACTAAGTTGTATCTAATCTGTATTTGTTGAAGAGTGTGTGTATATTCCATATGCACAAGCAGGATGTTCTTAAATGGGGTCTGTTGGACAAATGAACCATCTGTGGTGTTGATTTTGTTGAAGGTTCTGGTCATCTGAACCTAGAAAAACAAATTACTTAGTAAAGTTTTTTGAGGGTTTTCAACCTCTTCTGTCATCTTTAAGTGTGAAATGCAGGAATAGAGTTGTACAGTATTGCTTAAACATCCTCAGGAATATGAAAATGTTTGAGTCTGTGAGAGAGGGAAGTGCATCCATGTTAAACACCTGCACAGGCAGTCCTGGGTCATGCTCTGACTTTGAGCACTGGGAGCTTCCCAGGTAGTCTCTCACCCCGTTCCTTATTTGAAGGTGCAGTAAAAGGGACTCTGAGCATGAGAATATCATAGTTATTAGGGAAGTCTGGTTTTCTTCTTTCTCCAAGCTTCCTCTGCAGAGAGAAGTGAGATGATTACAATAGCAATCACAGCCATAGCTTGCAGTGGGCTCCATATGCTCCACCTCTTGTTTGCACTGTGGCTTTTTGGCCATTGTCTTTTTGTGGTTGCCAGTATTCCTCCTTCTCCATGTGCTCTGCCCTGTTTTGGCTCAACTCTTAATTAAATCTAGAATCTTGCTCCTTTAATCACATGTAAGCCTACATATCATGGCAGATAACAGGAATATTCATCTCCAGAGAGAGACTGAACAGCTCTGTGTTTGTCAGGAGTAGAAGAACAGTATGGGGTATGCCTTGTGTTTTATGTCTCCTCCACACCTCAGAAGTAACCAGCAGCTGTCAATGGCTTGTGCTCTGAGTACCTGACTCTTGAGGTAGCTCCATCACAGCGATGCCTCAGTGGCTTCAGCTGACAATGAAAACACAACTTTTTGCTGACTCTGGCCACATAAATGCTGTATCATTACAGCAGGCAGCTGCTGGCAGAGTTCGAGATGTAATCTCTGAAATACAATCATAATATATATTTTTTTAGGGGTTTTGCAAGTTTAAACCTATGATCCTTGCTAGGTTTTCCTTTTAAGGCTACCCTTTTTCATTCTCTGCTGTTGCATATGGAATCATTATACCAAAGCGAAGCTTCCTAATGGGATTAGTAGTTTTTTTGTTCCCCGTGCAGCTTTTGACATTCCTTAGGTATTCTGTCTGGTAGCTCTTCCTGCTATGATTCAGTACAGGAGAATGTTTCAAGCATGTGCATGTGTACATATGTAATGAATCAGCTGGTCTCGACTGGGGAAGGGTGAGAAAATCAGTCCTGGTTCCTTTTCTTTCTCCTCCGACTTACATGCTTGCACTATATTGCTATGAAAGTTGGAGATCAGGTTTCCCAAGATAAACCTGCTCTTGGGCAACAAATTTGGAGTATGTCATTTATGAAACTCATCTAACAAAAAAAATAAACACATGCCAAAGGTAGATGCAATTCTCTGTCCACTCATCTATAAATTAGGGCTTTTTCCCATCTTATAGTGAATAGTAGATACACTTTTTGATATCTAAAAGGAACAATGAAATTATTTGTCTCATTAATTGTATTATTATTTTTGTTTGTTCGTAGGTGTGGAAGAAAATGTCAGTCAGCATGCATGAAAATCGCAAATCTAGGGCCAGTACTGGCTCCATAAACATATACTTATTCCACAAGTCATCCTATGCCGATAGCGTCCTTACTCACCTGAACCTCCTGCGTCAACAGCGTCTCTTTACAGATGTACTTCTCCATGCTGGAAACAGGTCATTCCCCTGCCACAGAGCCGTTCTGGCTGCTTGCAGCCGCTATTTTGAGGCAATGTTCAGTGGGGGGCTGAAAGAGAGCCAGGACAGTGAAGTCAACTTCCATAACTCCATTCACCCAGAAGTCCTGGAGCTGCTTCTGGACTATGCGTATTCCTCCAGGGTTATCATCAACGAGGAGAATGCAGAGTCGCTGCTGGAGGCCGGCGATATGCTGGAGTTCCAGGACATTAGGGATGCTTGTGCAGAGTTTCTGGAGAAAAACCTTCATCCCACCAACTGTCTTGGCATGCTGCTGCTGTCAGATGCTCACCAGTGCACCAAGCTTTATGAACTCTCTTGGAGGATGTGCCTTAGCAACTTCCAGAGTATCAGTAAAAGCGAAGACTTCCTCCAGCTGCCCAAAGACATGGTAGTGCAGCTCCTTTCCAGTGAAGAATTAGAAACAGAAGATGAAAGGCTGGTATACGAATCGGCTATCAACTGGGTCAACTACGACCTCAGTAAGCGTCACTGCTATCTGCCCGAGCTCTTGCAGACGGTGAGGCTGGCCCTCTTGCCAGCCATATACCTCATGGAGAACGTGGCAATGGAAGAACTTATCACCAAGCAAAGGAAAAGCAAAGAGATAGTGGAAGAGTCGATACGATGCAAGTTAAAGATCTTACAGAATGACGGAGTGGTCACTAGCCTGTGTGCCAGGCCCCGTAAAACTGGCCATTCGCTTTTTCTTTTGGGTGGCCAAACCTTTATGTGTGACAAGCTGTACCTGGTGGACCAAAAGGCAAAGGAGATCATTCCGAAGGCTGACATACCGAGTCCACGGAAAGAGTTCAGTGCTTGTGCCATAGGCTGCAAAGTGTATATCACTGGGGGACGGGGATCAGAAAACGGAGTCTCCAAAGACGTGTGGGTGTATGACACTCTTCACGAGGAGTGGTCGAAGGCTGCTCCCATGCTGGTAGCTCGGTTTGGGCATGGCTCTGCCGAGCTGAAGCACTGCTTGTATGTCGTAGGAGGACACACCGCTGCAACAGGTTGCCTTCCAGCTTCCCCTTCAGTATCCTTAAAGCAAGTTGAACAATATGACCCCGTCACCAACAAATGGACCATGGTTGCCCCACTGCGAGAGGGAGTGAGCAATGCAGCTGTAGTCAGTGCGAAGCTTAAGCTGTTTGCTTTCGGAGGTACCAGTGTCAGCCACGACAAGCTGCCCAAAGTTCAGTGCTATGATCAGTGTGAAAACAGATGGACAGTACCAGCCACCTGCCCCCAGCCCTGGCGCTACACAGCTGCAGCTGTTCTGGGTAACCAGATTTTTATTATGGGTGGAGACACCGAATTCTCTGCATGCTCCGCTTACAAATTCAACAGTGAGACGTACCAGTGGACTAAGGTGGGAGATGTGACAGCCAAGCGAATGAGCTGCCATGCAGTGGCATCTGGAAACAAGCTGTACGTTGTTGGAGGCTACTTCGGCATTCAGCGATGCAAAACGTTGGACTGCTATGATCCCACGTTAGATGTATGGAACAGCATAACAACCGTGCCCTATTCGCTAATTCCCACGGCGTTTGTCAGCACATGGAAGCACCTCCCCTCATAATTGTGTGTGTGTTGCAATTAGAAATTATCAGGTAAGAAACAGCACCTTTAAATTCCAGAGTAATAATGTTTTTCACAAAGCTTTCAGCCGCAGCTCTGGGGAGGGTGAGTATATGCAACCCACGGGCGCAGCTGGAGCAGTGAGGCACATACGTTCACGGGCTGCTGTAAGCCAGACACTGAGGCTGTGACAAAGCCAGGTGCTGCAGGTAGTTTGCCACATTCCCTGCATCCACTGCTCTTCGTGGAGCTTTTTGCTGCATGATTTAGATGATGAAAAATGTTATTTTTGCTAGATCCTGTGCTAGTGGGGAAATGCAGAGAATCTTTTGAAACCTGAATCCCGCTCTACATTTAAATAGCAAATGCTTGCTAAGCAAGGGTTCCGTGCTATTTTCCTGACTGCACAAGCCAGGTCACTGTATATCCAGTAGCTGGGATTGTAAATCCTGATCTGAAGCATGATAGTGAATTCACTTGCATTTCCAGGCAAGCAGCATGCTTTCTTCTTTGGGGAAACTTGCTGACTTACATCCATGAAAGGTGTTTTACGAGCACTTCAGGCCTGGTTTTCTATCTCGCCTAGACAGCAAGGTCGCACCTGCCTGGGCTAAGGTTGAATTTGGCCCATTGATACACTTTAAAGTACATATTTTTCAAAATATTTATGGACATATATGTTGGGCTAGATGTAGTGTCAGGAAGACATATAATTAATATTGCTGGCTGAAATAATTACCAGTCTATAGCACACAATGTTCCAAAACAATTTAATTATACATAATGGGCCAAGCTCTTACCAGTTGCAACTTCAGCATTGTGTCTTCTCACAAGTAAGTCTCTGTGTGGCCTCACTTGTTTCATTCTTGTAAATTTATGATTTTTAGGAGGAAGGGAGAAAACATTCATTAAATAAATAAATAAATCTGGGTACCTACACATATTGCCAACATCCTTCAAAACTCTTTTTTTTTTTTTACGTGCTAGACTGCTACCTGTTCCAACTAATTCCCGCTTTTCCTAATTTTTATCCTTCCAAGTGTTGCATCACTTAAAATATGTTACTGAACTTTTTCCAGAACTGTTAGTCTATGTATTTTGCAACAGATCTGGCTGACGCCTGCTAGTGTTGTTGTATTGCTTTTCTCCCCCTGGGAGACCTCAGAACAGAATCGCTGTTACCACCAGCCAAACAAAGAAGCATAGTGGCGTTCTTAATCCTAAATAATCTGCGTGACCTGTGAGTGGTAACTTGGTTTTGGATTTGAACTGCGTGCAATGGGACCATGAAGGCAGCCTTGTTAGAAGGTACAAGACAAGTAAATGCAGCTGAAATAATTACACGAGCTTTGCATTTGCATCTAAGTTACCTAGAGGTGCAACTGAAATAGGTTCTCCAGAAATTAGGAAGAACAGCTCATGTTTAGAGACTCCCAAGGTTCAGACCATAGTGGTGTGTTGGATTTTTTTTTTTTTTCTGTTAACTTTTGCAGCTGGAGACATTTGCCCAACTCTTGCAATAAATGTCAAGCCCAAAAGTCTTTGAAGCAGTGTAGATAAAAGAATACACTCGTGAATTTAGTGGTAGCTGTGAAGTCCATTTCTCTCTGTAATCCTTGAGGTAAACCGAGGATTCACCTTGCAGTTGTCTTTCAGCCAACTGGGAGCTTTGAGTAGAGAACATGAGATCTGACCTGCTGCTTCACATGGGCCTGCACAGAAATCTCATGTGAAATTGGGCAGTGTTATCTCCTTTGTTTTTCCCAGACCTAGTCTTGAGAAGGCAGGGCAAACCGTTGAGGCTCACCACATCCGAGGTGCTGGGGTGACCGCACTGTCTGATGGAAAGCAAAGCAGGCAGAAGGCTTGATTTCTGTGCAGTGGCTTCCCCGCTCCCTGGGAACAACATCCTTGGTCAATTCCTACTACTACTCACTTCCAGCAGTTCTCAGTGTTATCAGAACAGTAGTATTGAATGCCCGGACTCAAGTCTGTGCCAAGAAAAATATTGACTTATTCTTCAGAGACTGACTTAATTGTTCTAACATTTACAGTGCATGAGATGGTGTGTTGTATTTTGAAAGCACGTCCTCAGAATATAGCGGTGCAAAAAGCTTTCATTTGCTTTGCAATATCTTGTTAAAAGCCATTACTTTAGCTTCACTAACACACAAGATAACTGAATGAATGCAACCGCAGACTGAAATCTCTCCAATGTTGTGTGCTCATCCTGCAAAAAGTTTTTTTTTGTTGTTTTTTTTTTTTTTTTTGTTTTTTTCTTCTCCACTGACTCCTGCTGCTTTGTCAGTGGGTGGGAGGGACAAAAAGGAAATTACTTCTGATTATCCTGTTTTCATGGCGCTGTGTGGCCCCAATCTGTCAGCTTTTAGGAAGACTTCAGTCTGCTTTGTCCCTTTCCTCAAACTTGGGGCTTTTGAGTAGGTTGGGGATATTTTTTCATATATGTATGTATATATATATATATATATATGTATGTATGTGTGTGTATATATATATATACACACACATATATTTTATAAAATATATGTATATGCAACCCACGTATGTATGTGTGTGTGTGTGTATGTGTATATATATATACACACATATATATGTATACATGTATATATATATATATATATATACACACACACACATATATATATTTTATATCTATATATGTATCTATCTATCTATATAAAAGTTCATCCCATAACAGGAAAGGTTGTTTTAGCTTCAATGCTTCTGTGTGTGTTTCAATGGGAAGGAAGAATGACATGCTACCCTGAAGAAAAGAATGTCTAGATAATCAACACTAAATGCAGAGACCTTTTTACTTTTTTTTTTTTTTTTTTTTTTTGATAACCTGTTTCAAGCCCCAAACTGCAAAAAGGCATGATTCTTGGGGTTGTTACATAGGCTGCTGTATTTCCTGTAAGTGTTCCCTTTTGTGCCTTAGATATAACAGCTTGAGAGATTCAGTATGTTGAAACGAACTGTGAGTTCACTGGAGCTTCTTTGCATTGTAGTGAAGGAGGATTTGACTCTGAAAATGGTAGCAGTGCTGTCAGAAATGACTGTTAACGAGCTGATGATGGTTTGGAAGCTGGCATTTTAATATGGCTTCAAAGAGAAAAAGGAAAGCACAATCTCAGCATCCAAAGACTGAATTTTTCATTGAACAATCAATTTTTATAAAAGACTCCAGGATAGAATTATTGATGCATGGTGTGTTGCTGTGTGAAAAGAAATGAAGCAGATTTCTGCTCTAATGAATAGCAGAGATGTTTTAAGTAGGGGGATTAATATGACCCTTTCTATACTGTGAATAAATTCAATTCAGAGTTCTTCATGGTAAAAGGAGGCATTGGGGTGAGACACCTTCACCTCTCCTTCTGCTTTATTCCAGCCAGGTTTGCTGTGGCCCAGTGACAGAAAAGCTTTGTGTGCAGCTGAGCTTCTGTAGAAGAGAAATGCACAAGCTTATTTCACTTAAAACAAATCCACAGACCCTGTACAGTGACGTGTTAATTTTGGGGTAACATGGAAATGTTAAAGTATGCAGGACGCAGAGCCCATCGTGTGAAGCAGCATTAGACCAGTTTGATTTAGTTTTCCAATGACTGGATTTATAGCCAAAAAATTAACTGACCTCTTTCTGGGGGTCAGTGGGATGGTTTACTAAGTAGGTCTAATAAGGCAGAATCTGACCCTAAATAATTGTCGTGGCTGGTTTATTTATCAGTAGTTGGCTATTACACAAGAACACTAAGGTGGCAGGGGGCGGGGAAGCCCATCAACTGGATTGTATCCTAAGCCTAGCTTTTAGATTTTCTTTGACGTCTAACAAAAACCTTATGGCACATTGTCTCAGCAAAACCTTTTAAGCCTCCTCTCAATCTCTCTCTCTCTCTTTGTCCCCATGCTTTTAGTTTACTCCATTATTTGGAGAAGAGAATTGGAACCTCAGATCTGGAGAAATGGTTTTAATGAAGAAGAATCGTTCAGCGTCTCTTGCATTTGAAGAAAATCATCTGCACCTTGTAAATTACCTAACCTAGACATGAAGGAATGGGAGGAAAAAACTGTCTTCAGTGCTTCAGCACGTGGTTTAAATATGAATGAATGAATGAACCTATGATCTGGTCCTTGTGCTAGTAATTGTGGATTAATGCCACTATTAATCAGTCTTTCAAAAGAGACAGGACTTCTCCGAGCTGTGCAGCACACAACTCCTGATTTCCATGGACTCCGCTGTTTGTATGTGAAATTTGGAATGGTTGTCACCTCCCTTTGTGACAGCTTGAAGTGCCAGCACCAGCTGCAGGGGAAGCAGGCCAGGTCTGAAGCAGTGCGATGCCGCTGTGGTTGAAGAGGCAGCGGCACGGCTGGAGAATCCCACTTGCTGGAGCGTGCTGGTCTGTGGGCAGTGCCTACAGCATCTCCTGGACCCCACGCTGCAATGTGCAGCAAGTGACCTCCTAGATAAGGAAGAACACAGTGGTGAAATGTTCCCGCAACAGTGGGGAACAAAAGTGACATCCCCCAAATGCTCATTGTTCCCTTTCCTCCCTGTATTTATAAGTAATTCAGACTGTCCCATTCCTGTTACGTTACTTGTTGTAGATATAGTTATTTATTGTTCTGTGCTTGCATGCTGAGACAATGCCTGCAATTGTCTTCATGTTGTAAGGGCTTGTGTGAATTGTCGTATGTTTTGCACATTTTGTGATCGCTGACTTGCTCTGCTGCACAAAGAAAGAAAACTGCTGGGTAATGATCGGAGGTGGGAGGGGTGGCTTCCTGGTCGGAAATGGAAGGATTACAAGGCAGGATCTTAAATTACACCCATACTAAAGGAAGAAGCCATGGAGGTCACTTTCTCAGGCCACCAGCTCCCCAGGTTGCTTGCGGTGTGTCTTGTAGATGGTGTCCTTGCTACATGCCATTTGCCGGTCATGCCTTTCTGGAAGCAGCCAAAATCACTTGCAGCTCTCTCTTTGTGCAGCTACCTGATTGCAACGCAAATACTGTGGAATAGCTTCTGGATACCAAGCCCAGGTGAAGTTGTTGTCCAAAGTTATTTATTTATTTATTGGATTAGAAAAGGGGATACTTTCAATATTAGCCACATCAACCTGAATGAGTGGAGTGTGGCTGATTCAAGAATAAAAGCAAAAAACCTCAAGATATGTTAGTGATGAAGTCTTTTTTTTTTTTTAATAAAAAATAAAATAAGGAAAAAAGAGCAGCAATTTTGCACTGACCAGATTGCCTCATCAACTTGGATTTCAGATGATCATCTGAGTGGGCAGGTGTGAAAGACCCAAGTGCTTTAGCAAAACTCCCATGGGGATAGAAAATGAATTTCAAAACTCCTAGTCTTAAAAATAACCCTCAGACTCTTCTGCCTTTTGTTTCCATAGTCAGGTATGTATGTAAACACTTGGTTGCTCAGGAGCATCAGGTACAGTCCTGAGAAACTAAACTTACTTTTAAATATGTATTTTTTCTGTCTGGTCTTGAGATAGACACAAACCTACTCTTTTCCTTCTGGACTTCAGAAGCTTATTTTTCACAGGTGCTTTCTTTGCCAGATTCTGTTATGAAGCATGTATTGTACTGTGTTTTTTTCTAAATGTTTCTGGAGCCCAACTTAACTGGCACATTCAGTAACATGGTTGGTGTGTGCTGCGGTATAAGTAAACAGCTGCATGCGTGCATGCGAAACAAAAATAGTCACATTGGTGATGCTTGCCTTTCTCTGTGTGACAGTGGTGTAGCAGTAGTTGTGAAAGCTTTGTCATCTGAAAGTATTTACACTGGTCACTGGAAGTTTCTCTGTGCTGCCTTAAGTTTGACTTGGTGTTTGGAGTAGACCCTTACATTTCAGAAATAGAGTACTTGGAGTTCTGTGAATACTGGGACAATATAAATTAGCAAAGGCATTAGCAGCTTTTTTTTTTTTTTTTTTTTTTTTTTAAAGGTGAGGCCCAGCTAGATGCAAACAGTTGTAGTTCCTCTGGTTAAACCGATTTGTTGAAATTATAGAATAAAAAAGTGTTTAAACCCACAGCCTCCCTCTGCCCCTCATTGGTTCCTTTCTCCTAGCTGGCTTTCAAGCAATAGGAAAACATCTTAGGTAGGATAGATCTCCCCTCTGTATCCCTTTGCTTGCACAGATTGCCCTGCTGAAGGCTTGAACTGCTGGTGCCTCGCATCTTGTGGGTTGCTCCCACAAGTGCAAAGTGAGCTATCACGTCAGACATCCCGTGTTTTGCATGTCCTCTCCCCAGGCGCTAGTGACTGTGCGAGGTACAAGGAAGTGAAGAACCAGGTCCCCCGGGGCCCCCTTCCTTGAGTAAGGGCGTACAGGTTCAAGACCTGTTTTCCCCGTCAAACTGATTACAGTCTGGACGTGGAGCTGCTCTGCACCTCTCTGCTTAGCTTGTGGTAGAAATGCTCCGCGGCACCGCACAGCTTCCAAAAGCAGGATGAGTTTTCTGCAGCTGTTTCCAAAGTTGTGGTCTGCTTTCAAGCCCTTGATACTAATTCTTGTGTGTAGGCCAGAGGAAGCTGGAGCCAGGGTGGGCCTCTGGCTCTGCAGGGAATAAATGTGCTGGGCTCTTGCTCTGAACTGGTGTGGGGATCCTGGCTGGCTGCTGGACCGTGCCCGTCCTGCGGAACACCCTGCGCTTTGAAGCGAGTGCAGTTCACAGCGGAGTGCACACAAAAACCTTGGCATAAGACGAGAAGGTTCCTCTTATTTTGCAGGCTGGTTGCTGTAGAAACATGTAACAAAGGACAGCCTTCCTCTTCTGGTATAATTGTGCAGCCCCTTTTCTTTAGGTCTGACACCTGTCTGAGTAAGAGTGATTAGAGCAGAATAATGTTCCCTTTCCTGGCTATTGAAGATGTGGTTCATGTACTAAAAGAAAACTGTACAAGTGAAGAAGTAAAATGTTTATGTTGTGTCTTTTTGTTTGCTACTACGTCTTAAGGTTTTGTAAAACTTGCATTTTTTTTAAATTTTTTTTTTTTTCACAATGTGAAACTGAAGGTCAATAAATTATTTGAGATTTTCTCTCCATGGAAGTATGATTCTATGACTTGTTTAGAGTGTTGTCTCTTCTCCCTTCCCCCCCCACCCCTTTTCTCTCCATCCCCCAATGTTTTGAATCCATTATAATGTTCTTTTCATGTCCTCTTAATAAAAGGACATCAACAACATGCAGTTTACTGCTTTGGTTTAAGCTTCTGCTTCAGTTGCATTTCCCCTCCCTTTGTTCTGTTCTACTGCTGTTACTATGATCTGTATCTCAAAGTTCAGCAGCTAAACCTCCGAGAGCCTCAAAACATTTAAGAACAGGAAATGCAAGTTTGCTGGTGCTTGCTGTACAGTTCAGCTAGTGCCTGATATGACTTGGAAGCGGTATTAAGGATCTCGAATCCTTCATAATTATTTGGCAGAAAAAAAAAATGCTGGCTGTGTATAAAACATTCCAGTTGTTTTATATAATATATACACAGAGCCAAACTCTTTGATCTATAAAGCTCATTTACATGTTATATATATATATATTTATGCTATTGATCTATGTTGTCTTGGCATCTCTTTGGCCAAGAGGTGTCCCTTACCTTTGTCCTGATCTAAAATAACGTTATACAGCAGCACATACCCTGGAAGTTCAGTTCCTCAGGTCTGCTAAGTACTGGCCTGCTTTCCTGCCTAGAAGAGGATTTTTCTCCAGTACATTGTGTTGGTGTGAAGGGGCACGACCTTTCTTTTTTTTTTTTTTTTTTTTTTTTTTTTTTCCCACTACCTGCTCTCCAGTTCCTTTCCTTCTTTCCTTCCACAGCCCTAAAGAAGGAAAAGAAAAGGAGGCCTCCACTGGCCACAGTGCAGAGCAAGGAAGACACTGGTGCTACAGTTGCTGTCACCAGCCTGTATGGCCTGGATTCTGGCCTGAAAGTAAACTTACAGTGCTTATTCTGCATATGTAGAGAAATGCAAAGAAGTAGCAGGAAATATTGCTTTCTGCAGGAATTAACTTTTCTGAAATCTTCTATTTTATTTATATCAAAATTCCTGTCGCTACCCCTTGAAAGTCACAGAATTCTTCAGGGTGTTTTTCATCCCCCAGAAAGCCAGGATCTCAATATTGAGTGGCTTACAAGGCCTAAGCACTGCTCAGCTTCCCTGTGTTTGAGGTATCCACAATCAGTCTTGGCTGGGGGAGTGCCTTAGAGAATCTTGAGATATGAAGGGTATTGGAAGAAATCAGCCTTCTTACAGAATAGGGAAAGTTACATCAGTTACCATGTTCATTGGAAGCTCTTTGCTGGACAAGAAACTGTGTTTTTTGGGTTTACATTTAGCCAGCTAAGTGGCACTGGGCATGAACACACTGATGTGCCCTAACTCGCTGGTGTCATTTTAGGGTGTGCGGGTCCTTACTGGGGAGCTCTTATACCACCGTGGATTCAACCTCTTTTTGCTTGGTTCTGAATGGGGAAGACTCACACTGGACATCCAATATGTACGGTGAGAATTTGAAACAGATAATTTGCATTTAAATTTGAAATATAGCTGATAACCTGGAAACTAGACACCTGCAGGGCACCAGCACTCTCCATGATGAGTGTGGGCAGTAAAAGTCTTCAATGAGCAGACAGTTATCAGTTTGCCAGCATTGCAAAAGGCTCCATCTGGCATGCCTGGATGGTCAGCCCTGACCTCGGCAAGCCCCAAAGGCTCTGTCTTTGTTGGCTGTGCCTGGCATCAGTCTCTGGCCCTGGGCTGGATGGCGTGCAGCAGCCCACAGCTCTTCTAGCAGCCCCTCGTGCTGGCAGTAGCTCAGGTGGCTGCTGGAGCACTCTGGCTCCTGAAATCTACTCAGAAAGCTCAGGAGTGCAAGTTTGCATGGGCCAGAAACATGCTGGGTATCATTCAAGCACTTAGCAGAGCAGGTGATGGTGTTCCAGTGCCTGGGAATGTTCCGTAGCATGGTTTAATACATTGCCGCAGTCACGGCCAGCGCATCTGGGTGGCATCATGTTAAAGGAAAAACGCGTCCAGGAGAGGTGGAGACATGCTGCTCCTCCAAATGTTGTGGCATCAGAAGTGCCAGGAGGAGAGAATGCAGCCACCCACGAGTGTGTGAAGAACGGTTTGTGCTGCTGAAGGCAGGAGATGGGAGTACCCTGCGGGCTTTGTGGCACCAGACACAGTGTCTTCTCAGTCTGATTTCCAAAAATGAAAATGGAGTGAAAATCTGCCACCGAGACGCCTTCAGTGTCCAAGCAAGAATATACATACGCGTCCTTATCCTCAACTAGCAAATACCAAATGAGACAAAGTTAAGGCTCTTTGCTTTAATGTGATGATAATATGGCCTATCATGAACATGTATATGTGCATGAACCATACAGGAAGACACATAAATATCATAGAGAAATATACAGTTGATTCAAATCCTTACATTTGTACATAGGCACAGCATGAAACAAAATACAAGCTCCCCAGTGGGTAACATATGCACATACACAACAGGACCATCTGCCCTGTGTGTGCCTTTAATAATGGCCCATGAGTTTTGAAGTATTAGTACATGTTAGAAACTGTGCGTTTGAATATAAGACTCACCCTTAAGACTGAAAAAGTGCATAAGGCAATGACTGAGAATTAAAATGTGTGATTAAATAAACAGCAAATCTCCTTTATAATCATTTTTAGGCTATGCTTCTGGCCAAGCAGTCCTCTGACAGTCTCAGAAAACCAAATTAGACAATGTGTCCTTTTTTGTGTGTGTCCATCCAGTTACCCTGGAAACCACCATCTTTATCTCTGAAGTGATGGGGAGTGGTGAAGGAGGCAAAGCCATAGGAATTTCTGCCAGGACCCCTCCTAATCCTACTCTCACATTATCACACATTTATGAAGTAAACTACTTCATGCTTGTGTAGACGAAATTAAGTTCATTTGATATTTTGTAATTGCTGTGCCAAATTTTTCAGTCATTACCCATGCTCTGATCCAGAGGCAAAGTTTATGGTTGGTTGTGCTATTCAATTGCAACTGGACATTTATATAAGCCAGGGTCACAAATACAAACCAACACTTCACATATCTGCAGACATTTCAGATATTTCACAGCATTTCAGGCTGCTGTGTAAGACTGGCTGTGGCAACCTGCATTTGTATTCATGTTGCTAATCAACTGGCTTGTGAGCATTTAAATTATTTACAGGGATGTTGTCTCCCAGGGCTAACAGAAGTAGGGGGGGCTTGCCACAAGGTAAAGATAAGTGGTCTGGTGTTTGAGATAGTGGTCTCCTGTAAGGAACAATAGCTCTTCCAGGAAGAAGGTTACTGTTTAGCTAAAGAGAGCTGATAGAAAGCAGACAGGTTTAGAGCACACTCAGCAGCAGAGTACTTGCGCTGAATCAAGGTGCTATCCTGCTTTGCAGCGTTGAGAGGTACTGAGCAAAAGAAAGAAATATGTAGGTCTGACTTTAAAAAGCATTACATTTTCTTTTCAGATCCCAAACTAGAACTGCCTTGCCTCACAAATACTTTAAAGAGTAGTTCAAAGCCTGGCAATCACTGCAAAAGGCCTCATGCAGTACAGATTTTCTTCTGGGGAAAACTGCTGTCTGGGACAGCCTGGCTTGGCCTGTGGGAAGTGGCAGAATAAGCAAAGATTAGTGAGTGGGCTGGAAAAGTGTGCCTGTGCAGGCAGATTATTGTCAAGATATTCATTTCCACACCAGCTTAGTCCTCACTTTATTCCATTCCCATCTTTGTTCTCACAGACCATTCCAGCCTCTTAGATCTGTTGCCCCATCCCACCAGAAGAAGTGGAGAGCACTGAGTTAAGCAAATATGAGGAGGACAAAGGGAGCTAACAGAGGTGGAAAGCAAACCAGGCTGAAGTCAGGGTGTTTGTGCTGCCCGGTGGCCCTAAGACCATCCTGTGGATGTATGAGGATATACAAATAGATTTAAGAAGCGAGGCTGGGTCAGTGGTCTGCTCCTGTGAGCCCTGCCAGCTGTGTGAAAGCTGGTGCAGGACAGGCAGGGATTTCATCCCGACGAGACAAAACTAAGGCAGGGAGAAGCCATCTCCTACAAACTGTTGTGCTAGCACAACTTGGGTTCACAAGTGATTGCTGTTGATGGCATTTGCTTACAAACTGCTATTGAAAGTGACCCAGGACCTGCATCCCCCAGCCTGATAATCCCACAGAGGATCTGCCTCTGTCTCACTCTACCTGAATAGAAGAGCTTTAGCCCCTTTTTCACATGGTGATCAGCTGTTCGAAGTTGTGTTTGGCACTGGCCTGTGTCTAGCTGTTTCTGGTTAACTTTGCAAAACCCTGGAAATACTCGTGTCATAAAGTGAGATCGGATGTGTTGCGTTAGCTAGTGTTTTGTCAGCTTTAAAAGGGTTAGTCATCAGTGCTGATGCGTGTCCTCCTCTGTTTAGCTGAACCATGCCTTTCATCTGTGATCCTGAATAAAAGGTTCTGGGACAGCTGGGTGCGTACACTCTTGGTCAAAGTGGCAGGAGCTGCCCTGTGCTCTTTGCAGCCTCAAAACGCCATCTGTGTTCCTGCAGGTGTTTTGTACCAGAAATTATTTGCAACTTTGCATTTTCAGCAAATCAACTCAGGTTGACAGAAACACCTCCCTCCTCCCTGCCTCCTACCTGTATGAAAATACCACTCCTTTAGTCACAGAGTATTTTTAGCACCAAAGTGACAAAAGACAAGCCACAGTTCCAGCCAGTGATACTGTTTCCCACCCATTTTGTTCTTTCCTCCCATCTATTTTTCCTCACATAGTGTGTATCTGCAGGTACTTTTTGTAAATCCCCTTGTGATGGACACTTGTTTTGCTTGGTTTGCTGTACAAACAGGGAACATTTTTCAGGGTGTGACAGGAAAGCCACCTGCCTATGTCCCGGCTGCAGCATGACAGCGAGGGAGGCTCCACTGTAAGAAGGGAACTGCTCGGGTGAAAAGCCTCTGATCATGGGAGATGCTCTGGGTGAGCAGCATGGGCTGTGTGGACAGAGTCATTTATAGCACAGGCGGTGACCGTGACACCTTGAGGAAAACAGGAGCTTTTTTGCAGCTTGAAATTAGAGTGAAGCCTTCAAGAAGCTGAAGAAAGGGATTTTCCTGGGGACCTGGAAGAGGTTGTGTGAGTTTTTTCAGCACTTACAGATGTTGGACTATAGAGCAAAGCTGAAGAAAAAAAATGAGTATTTCTCTACCTCTTGCTTTTTCTTCAAGAAGATCCACTATTGTTTCCAAGCATCTTCACTTCGTTCACCTCACAGAATTCGAGTATTTCTATTTAAATGTTTACCTTATCTGATGTTTTTACAGAGTACAACTTTAGTGATCAAAAGGCTGTGTATATCTATGGTCCATCTCACTCTCTGAGAGGGGTTAGGCATACTTGCCTCAAGGTTCTGCCTCAATCAAGATCATGTTGAGCTGTTCCTTGGACAAAAAGTGGGGAGAAAAGGCATTGTTTAATTGCCTGTTTTGGTAGACAGACAACTCAGAACAGCTCCCTGATACTGTCTGGGATTTCCCAGCTCCTGTGGGCCCTAGGAAAGCCCAACAACCAGGATGACACGCTGGAGGGAAGAGATGCCACTCAACATGCTGGAGAGAAGGGATGCCATCCAGACAGGGCTGAGAGTTGGGCCTGTGCGAACCTCATGAGGTTCATCAAGGCCAAGTGCCAGGACCTGGCCTGGGTCAGAGCAATCCCAAGCACAAATACAGGCTGGGCAGAGAATGGCTTGAGAGCAGCCCTAAGGAGAAGGATCTGGGAGTGCTGGTTGACGAGAAGCTCCACATGGGCTGGCAATGTGCACTCACAGCCCAGAAAGCCAGCCGTACCCTGGGCTGCACCAAAAGCAGTGTGGCCAGCAGGGTGACGGAGGTGATTCTGCCCCTCTGCTCTGCTCTTGTGAGACCCCACCTGGAGCCCTGCGTTCAGCTCTGGGGCACCCAGCACAGGAAGGACATGAACATATGAGAATGAGTCCAGAGCAGGGCCACGAGGATGATCAAGGGGTTGGAGCACCTCTCATGTAAGGACAGGCTGAGGGAGTTGGGGCTGTTCAGTCTGGAGAAGAGAAGGTCCCGGGGAGACCTTAGAGTGGCCTTCTAGTACCTAAAGGGGGCCTCCAGGAAAGCTGGGGAGGGACTTTTTGGCAGGGAGTGCAGTGATAGGACAAGGGGGAATGGCTTTAAACTAAAAGAGGGTAGATTTAGATTAGTTCTAAGGAGGAAATTATTTACTGTGAGGGTGGTGAGGCACTGCAACAGGTTGCCCAGAGCAGTTGTGGATGTTCCACATCCCTGGAGGTGTTCAAGGCCAGGTTGGATGGGTCTCTGAGCAATTTGGTCTAGTGGGAGGTGTCCCTGCCCATGGCAGGGGGGTTGGAACTGGAAGGTCTTTAAGGTTCCTTTCAACCCAAACCATTCTGTGATTCTATGATCTGCAGCCATGGCCAAAGGCAGCCCTGGCAAAGACTCCCAGGAAACGCCTTATTCTGCTGGAGTTTCATCCCTCACTTCTTGCTTCTTCTATGGTCCTTGGAAGAACAAGTCATCCCTTCCTGCTGTTCTAAATCATTTCGAAGTGGTAATGAAATATATATATATATGGCTAAACAAACAAACAAACAAACAAAACAAAACAAAACAAAAAAAAAAAATAAAAACCTGGCATATTTGTACTTAAGTGTGCTTTGAAAGTTTGGAGGTAAATAAGCTGGATGTTTGGACAATTGTACAGTCAAAAAACATAACAAGAATTTTTAAATAAAATATGCAAAAATGTTTTTAAACTTAATTGGAATAATAATTAAAAAAGATTTATTTTTATCTCTAAAGTAAAGTTTTTTTTTTCTTTTTTTTTCTTTTCTTTTTTTTTTTTGTTGAGCTATTCAGATTAATAACTGTTAATTATTTGTCCATATAAAATGCCCTAGATTTCCTTTTCTGTCTCAGCTATAGATTTTACCTTGCAAACACATCTGCACGTGTTTCACTTTACACTGTCTGAGTACTCCTTTTAAATTCAGTGGATTCAGTCAGAGTGCATAAGGTGAGCGTGTGTGACTTGCAGGACTGTGGTCACACTAATAAGAAGCAATTTAATGATGTAGCAGGGCAGGGTACTGATATTAAGGTTTAGGAGGTGGACAAACTGTTTTATCAAGGGCATCAAAAATTACTCATGTGAAAAGTGGAGATTACTTGCTCCTAATGGCTCTTGAACTGCAATAGAAAGAGAGAAACAAAGATGGCTTGGAAAGACCTAATACCAAGCATGTACACATTACAATTTTAATAGTTGTAGATTGCTTCAGGGAAAGTTAACTCCATCCCAGTCAGACCCAGTACACATATATAGAATTTATTTAGAATTATATATTAATTTCTATACAGGATAAAAAGCAGAAACATAATATGTGTTCACTCAAATGTACCTTATCTAAATAGACATGTGTGTATTAAAAAAATGTATAAAATACTTTCCAGCAGGTTGCCAAGAATTGTACTGGCAGATGGAGAAATTATGGTACTTTTTCTTCTATGAATAAATAGGAGTAGAGTAGCTACTTAGTGATTTTGACAGCTGAGTCTGAAACTTCGTAATATTTTTGAATAATTAAATCAAAGAACTTAAATTTATTTCTTTCCATTCTTATAGCCATGACAATCAGTGACTCACCCATTCTCTGGTGCTCTTGAACTCCAGCAGCACCTCTGACGTAGACGTGCTTGGTGAACACTCTGCCAGCACTAATCATGGCTCAGGATCCAGTTTGTGGATGAGGGCTATTGTCAGGCTGGGGCAGACAAATACTCCTTTGGTTCACACTTCTTGTATTTCAGGTTGTGCCTATTGCCTCCTGTCTTGTCTCTGGGCACCACTATGAAGGGTCTGCCTGTCCCCACATGCTCCCATCAGGTTGTTGACTACATCTTTTCCATTACCTCTGCTTTAAAAATAGAAAGGAAAACAAACGAACAAACAAACAAAAAATAATATCAACAACAACTAAATCTCCTCTCTTTTAAAAAATATGCTAGAATGGCATTGTAGCAGAAAGGATGTTGTTTTACTGAAGTTGTTTACAATGACAGGGTATGGTTTACACATACGAGCAGAAGATAGATATGCTCCAGATAACAAGACTTACTACTAATTTGAAATCAGAATGATGCTTTTTAAAACAGTTACTGAATTTATGGTTTCTTGTGGTACAGGCAGAATCTATTAAATTTAAAACTCTATGTATTGTGTTTTCTTTCACCAGGATTTTTGCTGTCTGAACCCTGAGTATGTTAACCATATATATGGGCTTCAGAGATATACTCTGCTGTTTCTTCCCTTACAATATATTTCCAGAATGTAGTAAAATAAAGATCAGCCATTTTTATGATTGTGAAGATATCCAGAAATAAGTATTATTTCATAGACAGCTTGTATGTTCCATGGACATGGTAGATAATGCACTATTATTATTTTTATTATTATTTTTATTATTTTTATTATTTTTATTATTTTTATTATTTTATTTTATTTTATTTTATTTTATTTTATTTTATTTTATTTTATTTTATTTTATTTTATTTTATTTTATTTTATTTTATTTTATTTTATTTTATTTTATTTTATATGTTATTTTAGTGTTGGGGCTAGCAAATACATTAAAGTATGTAAGGTTGTATCAGGTTTGTGTGATAAGGTTTGGGTAGCAGGGAGCTCCAGAGTGGCCTTTGTGAGCAGAGCCCACCAGCTGCCCTGTGTCAGATTAGAGTTGGCTCCAGACAGCTCCAAAAGGGAACCACTGCTGGACAGAGCTGAGACAGGGAGCAATGCTGGTTGGGCGCCTGTGGGAGAGCAGATTGAAGGAAGGGAAAAAACAGCAGCTGGGAGAGGGGAGTGAGCAGCAGCCCTGCAGCCCCCAGGTGAGTGCAGCAGGAGGGCAGGAGGTGCTGCAGGCAGGCAGCAGCAGTTCCCCTGCGGGCTGTGCAGGGAGAGGCCCCTGGTGGAGCAGGCTGTCCCCCTGCAGCCCATGGGTCCCACATGGAGCAGATCTCCATGCTGCAGCCCCCCCATGGGTGGAGGAGCCCCCGGTGGAGCAGGTGGATGTGGCCTGGAGGAGGCTGCGGCCCATGGAGAGCCCCCGCAGGAGCAGGGGGTCTGGGGGGAGCTGCCGCCCAGCCGTGGGGGACCCGTGCTGGAGCAGTTTGCTCTTGGGGGATGGATGGACCCTGTGGTACGGAGCCATGAGAGCTGCTGCCTGTGGGAAACCCACGCAGGATTAGGTTGGGAAGGATGGTGTTGGAGGGAACCTATGCTGGAGCAGCAGCAGAGAGTGATTGTGAAGGAGTGGTGGAGATGAAGCATCAGGGATTACTGCAGTCTCCATTCCTCATTCCCCTGAGCTGCTTGGGGAGGAAGTGGAAAAGGCTGGATGGGGTGAAGGTGTTTATAGTTTGCTTTCAGTTTCTCACTGCTCTAGCATGTCAGTGGTAGGCAATAAATTATATTAATCTCTCTACAAGTAGTCTATTTTGCCCATTAAGGTAATTGGTGAGCAATCTCTTTGTCCTTATCTGTACCCTTGAGCCCTTTTTCATTGTATTTTCACCCTCTGTTCCTTTGAGAAGGTGGAAAGAGAGCAATTGTGGTAGAGTTCAGCTACCCAGCTGGGTAAAACCACCACAAAGGTCTGGAATGGAAATATTTTTTGTCATTAATTGTTAAAGGTCCTTTTCTGTCAGTAGCTGATTCTGTGTATTTCTGGAAACCTAGTGCTTCAAAAGAAATTGCGTGATACTGGTGGTAGGGGATGGTTGGACCAGATGATTCTGGAGGTCTTTTCCAACCTTAGTGATTCCATGATTTGCTGACTTGGGTGTGTGAAACAGAGCAGGACTTACACAGGCCTATAGTCAACAACAGTGCATTGTTATGGCACTGATGTATTGTAGGCAGAGAAGGTGTTGCCTAGAAGTTATAAAATGACAATATGAGAGACTTTGTTACAAGGAATAAGTATACAAGCAG
Source organism: Anas acuta (assembly GCF_963932015.1). Taxonomy (NCBI): domain Eukaryota; kingdom Metazoa; phylum Chordata; class Aves; order Anseriformes; family Anatidae; genus Anas; species Anas acuta. The sequence goes on from NC_089017.1 coordinate 21,714,760, forward strand.
GTGAGTAAATAATGTATTGTGTTTGACACAGAAAGTAAGAGATGGTTTACTCACCAGCTCAATACAAAGAGATAAAATGCAAATCAACAAGGAACACATCAACCTTTTTGCAAACAATGATCTCAGACATAAATCTTCCTGTTGTGTTTTAGATCTCCATAGCTCTTCTTTGGAATCACTCTCAAAAAAAAACCACAGGCACACTGCTGTAGATGGAGGGTGACGAAGCGGATTCCTAGACTTTGCAAGAGCCCTCTTCTGGGGAAACTGCAATAATGGTGCTGTTAGGATTTTTAAGGTTGAAAGACTGTTTTTATTTAACTGCATAATTGTAGCCAAGTACCTTGTATTTCTCTAAGGATCTGGATTAAGTGCTGTTCAGCCTCCACATGTTATTAGTTAAATCATCAAACCAAAGCTACAAAAACAATTTGCCATGAAGGCAAGACGGGCTGTCAGATGGTTAACCACTGGTTTACTGGTAAATTAAAGAGTGGATTAGTTAACCCATGTTATAGATCAGAAATAGAGAAGTAGTTGTGTTTCCTCTTGACTATGCTGCTGGCATTGACTTACTATGATCCAAAAACAAAAAAAAGAAAAAAAAAAAAAAAAGAAAAAGGGAAAAATGTGGAATTCGCTTTGATTATGGCTGTTTTCTACAAACAATCTTTCAGACAAACTCTGTCTGGGTAAAGGATATCATCCAGAGCATGGAGAATTTTCTAGGGAACAGCCTTTGCAGATTCAAGTCTCAGATTTATCCTCTTTCATAAACTGTGGCCACAACCTTACACTTTTTTTTTTTTTTTTTTTTTTTTTTTTTCCCCCAATGATAGTTTTGCTCAATAATTATTTTTCTCCAAAAATGTGAATGTTGTTTTTTCAAGATATCTACCATTCCACAAATGTGATAAAAATAGTCTTAGAGTCTCAGATTTAACTCTTTGCATTAAAAACATTATTACAATGCCATAGGCAGTTGCTTCAATGGGGTTAATGAGCTACAGAGAGATACTAGGAGTATCTCATTGTTGCACCTCCAATCCCACTTTGCTCTGATCATACATGTCCTCTCTGTACACTACAGGGTTTATTTTGCATAAAAGCCACGCTGGAGGTGTTCAGGAACTGGAATCTCTCTGCTTGCAATGGAACAATCTCTAACTTGCTAGAGACATTGAATTTGATGATTAAATTAGTTTAACGTCTCTTTATTAGATTGAGAAACTTCAAATCCTCTTAAGCTGATAACTTCCCCAAGCTTTGTTGTTTTAAAATTTGCAGTTATTTGCACTCTGTGAAAATGAAGCATTACACTAAGTTGTGTCCACTGGTCAGGACTAGTGCCTGACTGCAAAACCTGTGAGCTTCAAGGTCTAAATGTTATCATTAAAAGTCTTAAGTATACACTCAGTAGAATCAAGTGAAACCTGTTCATTTTGGTTATGAAAACTGAATGAGTGGAAGTAACTGACTTCTTGTACAATTTCTTGTACAATTTCTAAAGGACAAGAAGTAGGTCTCTCCCATCTGGAGGCAGCCTTAACTCTATAAAATTTAGTCTCATTATCTTCGTTGTATCATACAATGCCTTTAAATGTTAGTTGTTGTGAGTGTAACACATCTCACTCATCTTCCTCTATGCTTCTAGGGAAATGGAAACTTGGAAAATGGAAACTTGGAAAACAGCAAGTGATATTTGAATGTGTCTGGGAACTGAAATTCAGAATTTAAGAGATCCACCCAAGCATGTGCAACCAGTTAGATGTGGAGCTGATGTGAAAGGTTACACTGACATGTAAGCAAACAAACAAAAGCCTAAATAACCCTTTTTCTTTTATTTGGACCTCTTTCCTGAAGTTTTAGATGCAGTTTTCTATAGTAGCCTTCATGTTGTATACTCCCTTTTTCAGAATTTTTATTTAGCTGATGCCTCATACTTGAATTTTCTAAACACTCAAGACATGCTTTGAGTAGGTGAGATTTTATGCCTACTTCATGACAGGGTGTTGAATAGTTGTGGTGAAAGAGTGGCTAGTACTGCTTGGTTATACCTACTGTCAGCAAAGAGGAGTTCAGGCACTGTCTGACTGCCTCTGCAGGACTGCACTTGGTCACACAGAGGGGACACTGTGATCTCTTCGTGCTCCATCCTGTGAAAATTTAAAGGAAAGAAGTTCCATAACTTTCTGACTGTTTTGGCCACCAGATGATGATGTGCTCTAAAAGGAAGGATGGACTTTGTTAGAAACTGCTGGGAAATGTACTTTGGGAGAGAATTTGGGACAAAAGCAGAAGGGTGCTTTGTTTCCCAGAGGAGAAAGAAAGGGCTGAGAAAGTAGTGGGATGAGGAAAGGTTATGAAAGGTGCCCTTCATCAGTATCTTTCACCTCTTGATTGATGCTGGGCGTTGGAGTGACTTACACAAACAGAGCACGCTGCCTCCCATGAAGGAGCTGCATGGCATAGCACTTGGCTAGCTTTAACCACAGCAGGGTTTGCTTTTTGCAGGTAGTGACCAGATTTTGATCAGTGAATTGCAATAGATCATTACCATAGTAAAGTATGCAACAAACGTCCTCTTACAAGAACAGAACCTGCTAATCAATCAGTAATGTAAACAAATATGTAATATTTAGGAGAGTGCTAACTAGCTCCTGCAGAAAGTATGGCAAGACCTGTTGTAACAGTTAAACAGTACAGATTAGTGGTTTAATGTACTGGCAAACACATAGCCCATAGGTTGTAGTTTGCTTTGCCGTGGGAAAAGGACAGGTTGTCAGTCCTTCTTCTCACCAGGGAAGAAGCGATGACAGCTGAAGATTTACTTGTCTGTCACACTTCCCTGCTATGGATGAGAAAGGAGTCCAAAGGGAGGATTAAATAAGCAGAATGACTGAAAGGAGATATGTGGGGAGAAGGCTGAGGTAGAACTTTCCTAAATCTAACCTAGCTGGAAGAGAAAGAAACTCTCTGACAGCCAGGACCATGCAGAGGACAGGAAGATGTGCAAGTTGGAGGAGGAAGACAGTAGACTAGGTGTGCTGGAAAAGCACATGTGTTTGAGATGGCAAGGTCTGGACACAATGCAGAGGGCCTGCCGAAGACAGGGAATGTAGTTCTGTGCAGAATCTATTAGTCTGAATGCAGCCAGCACAGACAGCACCACCATACAAGCTGCCTTAAGTCTCTGGAGCATCTTAAGTCTTTTAAGCAGCATCTATTCCGATATGCTCATCAAGATTTAAGCTATGGAAAAAAAAAAAAAAAAAAAAAAAAGCATCTGATCCAGGTACACAATGCAAGTTATTAAGATGTTTTTGAATCATGTTATCCTGGTTTCATGGCTACCTGCTAAGCTATTGCAGTAGTCAAAGGCTGAAGCTTCATTGTAGCTTGTGGTTCTTGCAGTGCACCATTTTTATCAGTGTGTGCAGGTACTGAGCAGCAGCTTACATTGCTTCCAGAGCTCTATCCAAAGGAAAGTTAGGACAACACAGGCAGGAGAGGGCACTTGTCAGAAGGAATAACTGGCATGAGTGGGGGGAGGAAGTGAGAATGGGGTTTTTGATTCAAACTTCATTTGAATCAAAGACTCATTATGCTGCCTTCATGCTCTCATTTCCTCACGTTCTCTAAACCAAAATATGGTATATGTACACAGCCTGTGTGTACATGTGCATGTGTAAATACAGGTGTATACCTGCAAAACACCCCTTGCCGTCATACTCAGCTCTCCATCACAACACTCGTGTGCTCAGAACAGTGCTCGAATTCACTTGGTCTTATGCTGATAAAGATGCTGTGAGAAGCTGTATAGGACAGGGCAGACATGCACATTGGAACTGATTAAATATTTCTAATCCTAGCTGTGAGGTAGAAAAATACTGTCAAATTGAACATTTTACGATGCAGAAAACTACTACAAACCTCCAGAGTTTGACATTTACAAGGAAGGATGCTGGAGATTTTTTTTTTAACAGCAAACAGGAGAGAATTGCCAAGTCTATACAATATATTGTGGCTAGGCTGTAACTTATTTTCATGGCCTGAACTGACTGAAAGCTGTGTGGGAGTCAATAACATGACACTAAATCTGAGGCATTAAGTCTTGCAGAGGCTCACAGAATCACAGAATAATTAGGATTGGAAAAGACCTCCAAAATCATCTGGTCCAACCATCACCCTACCACCAATGTCACCCACTAAACCATGTCCCTAAGCACCAGGCCCAACCTTTCCTTGAACACCCCCAGGGACGGTGACTCCACCACCTCCCTGGGCAACCCGTTACAATACCTGACTACACTTCTGAGAAGAAATTTCTCCTAATTTCCAACCTGAAAGGATCACAGCACATTTGCTGAAGCAGTAGTTGCTTGTAGTTGAACTGTACAAACGTGTGCACAGTGCTGCTTGTTGGCTTGGGGCAGGTTTTCCTGCTCCAAGACAGACTCACTTCTGTCTGACTGAATGACACCCAACAGACAACTCAGCACAGAGTATGCAAGAAGTTACTTTTAACTGATTAGATACATTAGCAAAATACTTTAAGAAAGTGGTTTTGGAAAGTTTGATTTTGCACTTAATGCTAGGATCCAAGAAGGGCCCGAGTCCATTCCTCTGGCTGAAATACCTGTGCAGTGTCCGCTGGAATGGTTCCCAGAAACCTGATGGTTTCTAGGGTATTTATTTGTATAAGAGGTCCGTGAGGGAAGGCTTCGTGCTATGCAATGGCAAAGAGGGACAGAGAGTCTTGTGTATGCAAGGTAATTCTGCAGAGCGATGGCTTCAGTGTAGGGAGTAAGTATGTAAGCTGTAATTTGGACTGTGCCTTACGCTGTGATAACAAGGGGCTGCAAAAGAAGTTTGTAGCATTGGAAGGAAACAAAGACTAATCTTCCAGAGCTTTAAACAACACCCAGATTGCTGGACCACCCTTACTCAACGGCTAGAATGAAACTTGGAAAGTTTGTTTAAAGTGAACTAATTCTGATGTTTAAAGATGCCATGTAAGTATTTTTTCCTTGATCACTCTGACAGCATAAAGTTTTGCTAATACTGTAAATGTGCAAATCTGCCCCTTATAATCCTTACCCCCTCCCTCATACAACAGGTCCCTGGAGATCTGGAGTATGCTCAGGGTCCGCTACCTCACTGATAATGAAGTGATCTGCCATGCAGCCTGCACACCACAGACAAGGAGGGGGCTCTGGTAAGCGCCATTGTGCCCACGTAGCCATTAGGAAACATGCACTTTCTTTCTCACCCTCAGGTATATCAAAGGAGAGAAGACATTTCAAAAACACAGGCACCCATGAACTAGTGGAATAATGTAAAACTTTGTTCTTGGTTAGAGCCTAACCAGTAATTTCACCCCTATATTCTCAGTCTTTTTTTTAATGTCTGTTCTGAAAGAGCTTAAGAAACAGTCTTTAATTAACTAGTAAATAGAGTCTCTTGACACTGAGGAGGAGATTTAGATGATCCCTTTAATTACTGGAACCAGATTTAAGTTTGATTGCAAATACCAGTTTGCTACTTGTTTAAGCGATGTGAGGTGCTGGTAAAGAGTTACGAAAAACTTTAATTTGCATCATCCTTCCATTCCAACTGAAGCTGCTATTACTAAAGGGAAAACTTGTTTAAATCCACATATCCATGTAGTGCTGTTGTTTGAACTGGAAATGCAAGTGAAATTGGATTCACATGATGGCTCGAGAAATTTAAAGCGGTCTTCTTTTTATGGTTGATTTCTCCTTGTTATGCGATTAATGCCTGGCGGATTGTCTTTACAGTCCAACCGTACAAGCAGAAAGGTGACCAAGAACCTTAATATATTAAATAGTAGCTCTGGGTAAATATCTGTAAGTAGTTCCAAAAACGTCTTAAGAACATCTGTCTAGGACCCCAGGTGGTGAGCTCCTTGTCTTGTCTTTCAAGTGAGCACTGAAGGTTGTCAATGTATTGCTACCTTCCTGCCATGCTTTGAGCCCCTACTTAGATTTATAAAATTATGTTAATCCTGCTTCTGTCAGTGCCCCTCCTTGTTGGAACCATCTGTTTTAAATTTTGCTTACCTGCTTAGTGTGAAACAAGTCTTCTCTGCCTGACTGCATAAGGAAGTCACAACTCATTAACAGCTTATGTTAAAATACCTAGTGGGAATATGCACTCTGCTTACACTGATATGTTTTCCTAAGGTAAGAAAAAAATTGCATTGAAAACTGCAAACTGAGAATGATGATTGAGTTGGGAAGATAGCTGTAGGACTTTGCCCTGTCCCCCAAATCATTTATACTTGCCTGGAGAAAGCCCAAATTGGTGTAAAATAAATCCATTTGAAACACTGGATCCCCTCCAGCAGCAGCTTCTCTGGTTTGAGTTGCTTGCTCTCAAAGCCAGAAGCTGTTAGAACAGGTTTGACCAGTTGCTGCAATTCAGAGAACATTTTAAATAGTTATATGCTAGCATTGTTGGATGAATCTGTGTGAAAATACCCCTATTGCTCCAGTCACCGCCACGGTGCACTAGGATGAACCTTTACTTCTGTTTCAAGAATTATTGAGCAGCACTGGTGCCTGGGGTTAGACCAGTGGGCTAATGGTCAGCTGCAGCAGTGTCCAAATCCCCAACTCTACAAGCAAAGGATTGAGAAGAGCTAAGAGAGCAGGAAGAAAATGTGCAACTCAAACAGCTGTGGAGAAACACAGTGAGATCTTTTGGATCTTTCCTTAGAGGAGTGGTCTCCTGCTTTTTCTGCTTCAGGGTATCTCTCAGCCAGCTCTGCTTTCAGCTTACAGCTTGAAAACAGCTAGTAAATAATACAACGTGGAGGATAAGGATTTCAGCTGTCACTAATGGTCAAATTATGGAAGGCAAAAAGAGGATCTATGGGTGTTGTGGGACAGAAAAGGAACGGAGTGTGGTATTCAATACTAAATGGTGAGGAACAATGCAAATAGAGGAGATCCAGGCCTGCTGGCTTGGTATCATAGCTAGGATTAATGTTTGCAATATCTTTCACTATTATGAAATACAACAAAAGCAAAATTAATTTCTTATTGTTGTACTACCATATGTCTAGATATCTCACCCCACAGAACAAAATCTGCCTGGTACATGGAGATGTTCCAGCATGGAACAAAAGATGATTCCTGTGCCCCAAGAAAGATGTTCAGCACAGAGAAACAATGAGTATTGTCAGAGTGTAATGAAACAATGCAAAAATCAGATGGAGATACATTTTGGTTACTGCTTTTACTCTATTGCAGAGTAGTTACGGTCATCAGGCCAGGGTTATTGATTCTTAAATACTCATTCTGAGGTCTCCTTACACATTTCCAGTTGTGGTAGTTCTTGTATTCTCCTTGGTGGGACATAATCAGGGTGTCCTATTTTCCCTTCTTCTCCAAAATCAGCTCAGACCTAGCTGCTCAAAGTGAAAGCAGGTCACAGAATATGTCAGCATCTACTACAATGGTGTGTGATTGACTTTGTATCAGAGATCTCTACAGCAGCTCCTGATGTTTTAATATTTTATTCCATGCTTCATATCACAAATGTTGATGTGAACTTTGATTTCAAAGGAATTATGATCAAGTATTCACTGAAGGAAGAAAAAGAGATAACAACTGAAACTGATTTCCTTAGCAGAAATCAATAGCAGAAAGGTTGATGGCTTAGGCTAAGGGTTCCTTTGTCCCTGCTTAGAATTGACTGAAGGCTGTTGCTTCTCATATGTGAGCTGAAAATAAATTTCTGGTAGGCTAGTGTCCATACTTCAGAACTGCATGAAAGTTCTCAAACTGGGGGTATATGAAGAAGTCACTGGAGATAACAGGTTGCTCTGCATCTTCTGGTCTGCATGTTCCCAGACCTGTTTCTCCTCTATGCTAAGGGTGAGGTATTTTGAAATTGTGTCCTTTGATGAAAAATGAATGAACCAGTTCACATTCACCAAGTGATATTGCAGGATGGAAACACATAAAGGGACAGTTTCTCTAGGGAAAAATGGTGACCGCTAGCTTGGTATTCTGTAGTTAATTGTTACTTGCCCTTGTCCTCAGTATCCACAGAAGTACAAAGCAGAATGGAGGATGTGTTAATGGCTATGGCATCCGCTTTGTGTTATGTTGCATTGCATTGCTCTTTCACATGAAAGAATCCATAGTAGTGGGAACTAAACTAGTTAGTGCTTCAAATATATCTTCTCTTGGCTAGAGGGAAGACGAGTGCTTCTACAGTTATTGATCCAGCTTACTTTGAGAGTATCATAAAAACAGCAGTCACAACAATGCCTGCTTCTGTCTGATAAATATATTAGCTGTTAATGGCCTTTAAAAAATAAGCTTTGTATGGAGAAAAACACAAAGGATTCCTCAGCTCTTTGAATCTTTTAAAAGATCGCAACTATTTCCATTTAAGAAATTTGCTCCTGCTCAGCTCTATTCCAATAGTCATCAGGCTGGCTAGATAAGCTATTAGTCTTTCATCTGTGTAATACGCTTTTGGCCTGAAGCAAAATTTGAGTTGCTCAGTAATGTCAGGAGAACCACACTAAAACAAACATTCGCGTCTGATGTCATTCTCTAAGGCTTTCCTTTGTGTGTGAAGTATTCAAAGTCCATCTGAAAGTTGAGGTAACTTCTTCAGCAGTGGCCTTTGCCTTTCTGTTTGGAAAAGATGATTACAAGGATTATCACTTGAAGGGACAAGTTGCTGATTCTCTTTCTGTTTCCACCAACATGGATCGGGACTAATTCTACTGACTTCAAGGGTTTAGTCACTGTGATGGAAGAATCTGTGTGAAGAGGTGCTCATAGAGCTGCGGCAACGTTTTGATGCCGATTAGCACTGTTAAACACCAGAAATCTGCTGTTGCCAGTGAGTGGCTTTCTAGAATTATCGAGGGTGCTTTGAGCACAGCAACAATCAAGAGTTTACTTGCACCATGCCCAGGCTTTTAAAGAGATATTGAATAAAATTCATGCCAGACTCTTTTCCTGTCTGTTCTGTATTGCCCTTTGAAAATCCACTTCTTTTATTCTGTTTTCCTTACGTGTTCTTAAAGCATTGATCTTTAGAGTGGAGTTTAACATTTCACTTCCTATCTTACTTCCATCCTGTCAAATACAGTTTCAAATAACTGGAACCACTTGTCTTTCATGATCAAAGTGATACAGACTTGTGTTCTCAAGCTTTCTTGGCAACATGTCAAGAATAAACCCTTTTTGTGTGTAATGTACAATAATATGATTTGTTGTATGGACTGTGTTTGAAGAGAGGGTAACAGTGTAGGTTTCCAGGATCTCTTCAGACATACAGTTTAAAGGATATAGGGAAAACTAAAATTAGACACAGAGAGTTTTACCTCACTATAGGGAAGCAACAGATTCATATGAACAGATTCAACAGATTCATTGTAGAGTTAGGTAGGACATTTATGATCTTATAATTTGACTGGTTATATAACTTAGGTCACAGAATGTCCTTCAGTATTTTTTCCAGTGAGGAAAATTACTAGTGCCCTTCAGGAGCTTTCCCAATTAGCCATAATTGCTTAGTAATGTATTTAAATTCAATGGCAATCAAATAAAAAGCAGACTAAATTTACTGGTCATTTTCCTGATTTCATATGCTGTGGGGTTGGTGACCTGCAAACTCCTTTGTGATCCCTGTGTTATGAGAAGGACTCCAGGGCTGAAGTCATGGTGCCCTCTGAGTCTCAAGAAAATCTACAGGTCAGTAACCTTTTATTTCTGACCTTTTAACTGGCTCTAGTGGGCCATGAAGGCCTAAATGCCAACTCTTTCAGATTCCTGGGAAGTTTCATGCTTCTTGAATCTAATTCTCTCTGAGAGTTTTGCTCTCATATATTCAGGTCACTGATATTGCAAAAGCAACTCACAGCCATGCGTGAGGGGGAAGCTCTGGGGCATTGAGTGTTATGCAGCTAGTGCGACAGGATGAATTCAGGGCAGTCGTATAACTCAGAACTTACACCTCTCCCAGGAGTAACTCACCACTACGTCCTACCTAACCATGCCTTTCCAAGGATAAGAAATGTGATGCAAACTCCTGATGTGTTTTACATGGATGAGGCCAGTGAATCCAAAAGGCACAGAAGAACTTCTCTCTTGATCTTCTCTGTTCTCCATTATAAAATCTGCCTCTGCTTTTTAGTCACTTCGTCTTTCCCCTTCTTTCTAAGAGTAGCCTGGCTTATTACACTAAGATCCATTGACTATTCCGTAGGCTTCCAAAAAAGTTACAAGTTGCCTCAGGCCCATTTTGAAGAAAATGTTGAACTCATGTTAACTGTGAGAAGAAGGAGGGTGAATCTCTAATTGCATTCAATACTACCAGTATTGGGGACTTAGTGAAGATAAAGGTGACATGAAGGAGTAAAGGTTATCCTTTTTTTGCCCAAGGATAGGTATCAAGGGACAAATCTTTTTCAGAAACCTGTCTTGAAATCATGTGGGAACTGTGTTTTATGGTCTCAAGCCTGAAAGGCAGTGAGGCTATGAACCCCAATGGTGTTGCAGATGAAGGTTTCTCTGCAAAGCAGAAAGGGACCAATGCACTTGAGGGCACTCAGGTGGATCACAGGTACTTTCTAAGTGTCTGCAAAGGCTCAGTGTTGATGTGGAGGGAAAGGTATTTTCCAGTTATGGCTGTTAGTTTAGAGCAGATCAGCTGCTGGCTTACACTCCTTTGTCAGCTGCTCTGGAAGCCCTCTTTCTCTTCCAGTAAAAGTGTGTGTGAGATACTGTGCCATCAGCCTTGCATACTTGAGGGCTTTCCTTAACATTGAGAAGTTACATCACATTTGCATATTTAAAAGTTGCCTCCCTCATCTTTATACTTTCAGCAAGGTGGTACACATATAGAGCTGAGTTCTGGAAGATTGGAAGAAGTTATTACTTTTATCACCTAAGTAGGCTGTGTCATTGGATGTTTCTAAGAACAGATTAGACAAACAACTGTCAGGAATGGTTTAGGTAGAGCTGAGTCTGCCTTGGGGCAAGGAGGCAGATGAGGTGACCCCTTGCAGTCCCTACTAGCCGTAATTTGTATGATCCTCTCCCTCTTTTCTGGAATGCAGGCAATGTTCAGTTTGTGTAGAACAATTCACAAGCTCAGTGTGGCAGAAAAGCCTGAATTCCCTGACTACTGGGCAACAGTACGTGTTTTGGTGCACTGTGAAACTTCATGCTTGATACTGCTCTGGCAAGAGCTTCATTCAGTGTAATTACTGCATTCAGTACAGTTGTTCCTGATGGCTTGTAAGGAAAAAGGCAGTCAGTTTCACTAGAGCTGTTAGGAGCTTGGAGTCAGTTTGACAATTCCACATACTGTGAAATTGCCTCTTGTGGTTATTCACAGAATCACTGAATATCCCGAGTTGGAAGAGACCCACAAGGATCATCAAGTCCAGCTCCTGGCTTCACACAGGACCACCCCAAAATCAATCTATATGTCTGAGAGCATTGTCCAAACACTTCTTGAACTCCAGCAGTCTCAGTACTGACCGCTGACTGCCCTGGGGAGCCTGTCCCAGTGCCCGACCACCCTCTGAGTGCAGACCCTTTCCCTAACCCCCAGCCTGACCGTCCCCTGTCCCAGCTCCATGCCGTCCTCTCGGGTCCTGTCACTGTCCCCAGAGAGCAGAGCTCAGCACCTGCCCCTCCTCTCCCCTTGTGAGGGAGCTGCAGGCCGCCATGAGGCCTCCCCTCAGCCTGCTCTGCTCGGGGCTGGACAAACCAAGGGGCCTCAGCTGCTCCTCATACATCTTGCCCTCTAGACCCTTCGCCATCGATGTAGCCCTCCTTTGGATGCTCTCTAATAGTTTTATGTCCTTCTTATGCTGTGGTGCCCAACACAGCCCACAGTACTTGAGGCCACAGCAGTGCAGAGCAGAGCGGGATAATCCCTTCCCCGTCTGGCTAGCAATGCTGTGCCCGATACACCCCAGGGTACAGTTGACCCTTTTGACTGCCAGGGCACACTGCTGGCTCATGTTCAACTTGCCATCAACCAGAACCCCCATATGCCTTTCTTTGGGGCTGCTCTCCAGCCTCTTGTCCCCTACTCTGTATATATAGAAAGGTTTGCCTCACCCAGGGGGGAAAATCTGGCACTTGCTCTTGCTAAACTTCATATGTTTGGTGATTGTTCAGCCCTCTAATTTATCAAAATCTGTCTGCAAGACCTCTCTGCCTTCAGGGGAGTCAACAGCTCCTCCCAGTCTGTCATCAGCAAACTTACTTGGTACATTTTAAAGTCCCATGTCCATGTCATATATGAAAACACTGGAAAGAATTGGCCCTTAAATGGAGCCCTGGGGAACCCAACTAGTGACTGGTCACTAACCTGATGTAATCCCATTTAATAAAACCCTTTGAGCCTGAGTCACCAGCCAACTCTTCACCCATTGCATGTTTTTGTCTAGCTGTGTGACAGAAGGATACTGTGAGAAAAAGTATTGAATGCTTTGCTGAAATCCAAACAGATTACATCAAATGGTTTCTCTTGGTCAACTAGGTGGGTAACCTTGTCATAAAAGGTAATTAAGTTAATTTAACAGAACTTTCCCCTCATGAATGAACATTGGCTGTGACCAATGACTGTGTTGTCTTTCAGGTGTTTTTCAGTAACTCCCAGAATAATCTTCTCCATAATTTTACCAGGCACTGAAGTGAGACTGACAGGCCTGTAATTACAAGGGTCTTCTTTCTTGCCTTTCTTGAAAATTGGAACAACGTTTGCCAGCTTCCAGTCAGCTGGGACCTCTCCAGATTCCCAAGGCTATTGAAAAATAATTGAGAGATCTCACAATATTAATCATCTCTTTGAGTACCCAGGGATGAATCCCATTGGGTCCCACAGACTTATGTGCATCCATCTGGAGCCACAAATCCCACACAACTTTGGAGTTTGCTGGGAGTTTATCATTTCCACAGTCATGGTCCTCCGTCTCACCAGATGTGAGACTTTCTTTCTTTCTTTCTTTCTTTCTCTTTCTTTCTTTCTTTCTTTCTTTCTTTCTTTCTTTCTTTCTTTCTTTCTTTCTTTCTTTCTTTCTTTCTTTCTTTCTTTCTTTCTTTCTTTCTTTCTTTCTTTCTTTCTTTCTTTCTTTCTTTCTTTCTTTCTTTCTTTCTTTCTTTCTTTCTTTCTTTCTTTCTTTAAAATCTTTTTATTATCCCCCACAATATTGACCAGCTTCAAATTTAATTGAGAATTTTCTCCCTACAATGGCAAACAGTGTCTGTGAAGTCCTCCCATATTACCTGACTTAGCTTCCAGTGGCCATGCACTTTCTTTTTCTGCCTAAGATCTAGAAGATCCCTACTCAGCCAAGGCAACCTTCTGTCCTGTAAGCTTGACTTCTGACATTTTGGAATTGGCTGTTCATGTGCTTTTAAGAGGTAGTACTTAAAAAGTGAAGAGGAGTCTCTGGTCATGAGGTTCAAGCAGACAAAGTTTCTAGGGTCACAATTTTGGGTTCTGGGTCGCCGGAGACTGTAGTAGAGTAATTAATTGATCTTTTAAGTTTTGGCTATTTGAGTCACTGGAAACCGGTTAGTTTCTAGGGAGTGTTTCAGGGCCATGGGATTCTAAAGCATCTGTGGTCCTTTTGTGAAGGTCCTTGCACTAAAAGCCTGAGGGAGTCTCAGCTCTACCCTATCTTTCGTCTTTGTTCTGAACAGGGGACATGCTGGTACAGGCTAGAATGGGCATCTGTCTGCCCATTGCTGTCCAGACTTATGGTTGTGGTTCTTTGTCCAGCTCCAGGATCAGAGGATGATTGGAAGCTTGGCATCTTTATCTGTCCTCTCATTATAGGTGCACAGACCACCACATTTTGTTCCCATGAAGAACAAGTATATCTTGCTTTCAGTGTTCTCTGAAGGGATGGGTCTTCTTGGCAACACTCTTGAAATAAGCTGGATGTTGTCAAGGGAGCCACATAGGTGTCAAAGGAGAGTAATCACTAAGTACTATTGGTTTTTCTCTAGTAGTAGTAGTAGTAGTAGTAGTATGGATAGCTATACTGGTAGCTTCACTGGTCTTGTTTGGTGGTTATGCACAGATAGTTCAGACCAAAGCCTGCTGAAATTTACAGTAATCTTTCCATGGATTTGGTGGGATGCCAGGAGTGTAGCTGCCTGAGACAGACTGCTGCTACATAGCAAAAAACAGAGTTTTAATTTCAAGGGCTTGCACACACCATCAAGAGACTTTATTTGCATGACAGGCTGAATGGTATCAGAAAAGTGTAAGGATAAACTTCTGCCTTTCTCAGAGGACTTTCCTACTAAGGCTGAGTTGGAAAATTTTCCTGTCTTGAGAAACAAGACACTGATATGTTGAAAAAGATTTTTTTTTTTTTTTCTGAGAAACTTATCAGCTGTCTTGAATCAGCTGGGAAATGTTTCTCATGAGGCCTGAGACTTCAGAAGAGGGTGACGGAAAAAGGGGGAGGATGAAATGGGGAAGACCATAAATCTGACTTTACTGGACCAGACCAAAGATCCTGTTTTCTGCCAGTGGTTGGAACTAGATGCCCACAGAAAGACTTTAAGAACAGAGTATGTGTATGATGCCTGTCTTTGCATAACTCCTCATTGCAAGGTAACAGGAAGAGAGAGAATTTGTGCATGCTCAAGCCAGCCAGTAGCTCAGTGGTAAGGGCTCTCACCTGGAGGTCCTGAGTCCAGCCTCAGATCAGGTATAACAAAAGCTGCAGTCTGTGAGTGCCCTGAAAAGTATCACTGGCAGTGTGCAGCTCTGGCTTTTCATCAAATGCTTGTTCTGATTTTAAAAGAAAATATTTTCAAAAACCATGCAGTTTCCCAGGAAGCAGAATTTGCATGCTGTGGCTAGCTCTGGGCTTGTTTCACCACTGCTGTCACATGCTGTCTGGTTGTCAGTCAGTGGTATCTTTCCTACTTTGGTGGCAGGGAGCATTGTACAGCAGTGCTGTCTTCACTTCTCCCTCTTTCTCTTCTCATCAGATCATCAGATAAGATTCTTCCTCATTGCTTTTGGGTGTGGTGGTACCATATCAAAAGTGACTATTACTGCCTTTGATACAAAGGCAGTGCAGCAGTGTGGCCTACCTAGGAAAAAAAAACAAAAACAACAACAACAAAAAAATCAGTTAATAACACGCAAGAGTTAAGAGCAACATCTCTCACAGTTTGGGCAAACGAGCTGCATAGCTATTTGGTAAGTGGGAACACACTAAGACTGAAAAATCTCAGATTCTCTCCCAAGCTGTGAGGTGAGTGTGCTTTTGTAGCTACCTGCTACTCTGGTGCTGGCCCACTGAGCTCTTTGCTTCCCATCTCAGACTTTGGTTCCATCCCCACAGGGTCAGGGAAAACATTTCACTGGCCTGGTGACATATGTCAGGTGTGAAGACAAGAAACAAAATCTTTTGGAACAAAGAATGTATCTGAAATTACAGCCATGTCTTTTTATTATGACAGCCTAATTATCTGATATCCTTCAGTATATATCATCCGTGTTAAAATGTTTGTGCTACATTTTATATAACTGAAGGACACAAGAACAAAGATATATCTTTTTCTATCCTAAATAGCACTATATATATATATATATATTATCAATTTGCATGAAAATCTGATGTGTATTCAGCAGCAGTAAAGCAGTTTAGAGTACAGATCTGAAAAGTGATGTGTTACTAATCACACAAGAGCTTGGATCAACATGTGTTTGATTTCTAATTACCTTTATAGTGACACCTTGAAACACAATATCGATGGACCTACATTTAATGATGTATAGTCCCCAAGTGCATTTTTTTTTCTGATATCAAATAATACAGTAAAAACTGTAATGGGGAAGGTAACAGTCAAGGATAGCCTTGCCATGTTTCTGCATGTTTCTCTTCTTGATAAAATACTTTTTGTTGCCCAGGAGGCTTCTCCTTCACTTCAGAAATGTAATACTCAGGTTTAACAAAAAGTAACAGGCAAAGTGTCACGAGGAAAACACAGGCTCAGCAATACAAGAAAAGCCATGAGAAACACACATTCTTGTGTGAGAGAGCTTATGTGTGGTACACATGTTCACAGCATGTGCATGCCTTTCCAGAGCATTGCAAGTCTGCAGTGCGTGGGACTTAATACAGGATCAGGAGAAGTAATGCTTGGGTCTGGCATTTTGACAGTTTAATATGACCAGGTTAGAAATTTAACCCCAGGTTAAGTCCCACAAATGCTATTGGCTAAATTGTGTTCAAATGAGAGTGGAAATAGAATATGCATGAAATAGGATGACGTGAAATAGGAAAAAAAGGAAATTGCTTGCTTGGGTCTCTGAGCCATGGTTCCTGTCCACTTTGGTTGTAGTAGGTGATGAGATTAATGTTCCACACCTCTAGCCACTTGCTTTTGAAAGGGAACCACTTTTCACAGCCCTGACTTCTATTTTAAAGCCACTGTCCACTTGGGCAAGTTGTCAGGCAGACTGTGTGGTCTTCTGCCCCTTCTTAAGGGATAATTTTGAGTGACGACTTGCAGATAGAGGGAGCTTTAACCCATCTCAACTACTGCCATTAAAATCAGCAGGAAATGCAAGTTAAATTTCTGTATGTCTTCAGGCAGCCAAAAAAATAAACTACCCCATTTCTAAACAAAAAAGCATAAAATTCTGTAATTTTCCTCATGACTTTGAGTAATCAGAATTGGCAAAATGGAGCTCTACCCAACTCTGAAACTGTTTCTTTTATTCTCTGCAGGTAAATTTGGGAAATTCCAACCCATGTTACTTACTCACAGACTCACTTACCTTCCAGACATGTACTGTAGAGTAACCAGAAGTGATGTTAAATGATAAGCTATTTCAGTTGTTCTTGTAAAAACCCAGTATATTACACAGGGTGCACGTTCTTCCAAATCAGCCAATACAGTTTATTTTTTTGTGATGAGTTTAGTAACTTATCATTACCTGTGGAATGCAGGAAACACAATGCCTAATCCTCTAGCCAGTTGTTCTTTTACAAATTCCTCAAACCTGTAACAATTTCCCATTATGTCATTCTTACTAAGACAGATGCAGCTGAGAGATAAGCCTTGGGGAAGAAGGTAAAGTTGCAATATGAACAATCTTAAATGCACAGAGTAACCTGTAGCCGTTGCTTCCTACTCATAGTTTCTCTGATTTATAATAATGGATTTTATCCCTTAGATCCTATATCCTTAAGACATGAGGAATGAAAGAAATGAAAATGTCATTTGTTTCATATGCTGCTGAGTTATGTACTTTTAAGTGGGTTCTGCTGCTCAGAGAAACAAGTTTTCTTTGACAGATTGCTCTGCTACTGTATTTGATTTCAATTTCCCACTGAATAGTGCCAAGTGAAATCTGTTATGCTTTAAGTTGTAATATGACTTTCTCCGACACTATCATCGTATCAATCATCCCAGGTTTTTTTTTTTTTTTTTTTTTTTTTTTCAGCTAGATGCTAAGAATGAAATGAATACAGGGCACATACATGTATTTCAATTAGTTGCAGGCCAAGTTCTGGGCAAGTAGCCTTCTGCCCTTCATGAGCACCAACAAGTTGAAATCAGAGAATGTGAATTGAAGTAATTTCACCAGAGAGACCCAACACTTTTTTTGTATCACAGAGATACCCTGGTTGCTCCCAGTGAAATAGCTTGTGAGGCAACCATTCACCATTACCTCATTGCAATTGGGATCATCCTGTTTTCAAAAAAGAAACCTACTCTCTGGAAGAACGTGTCCTGTAGATTGCCAGATTTTTTATTTGTTCTGTTCAGATTTGTTTGTGCATCATTTTGGAGAAAGTTCAGATAACTTTTTACTAGTAGAAAGCAGCAGGAAACCATCTCAATTTCAGAGAACACAGCCTGGGGACTGCTGGAAAGGCTTGTTGTGTCACAGCTTGAGTGCTGTGGAAGTGAGTGATCATACAAGGCATAGATTGTTCTTGGCTGCTGTCTGGTTTTGTTCACAATGGGAGATGGATGGGGGAGAGCTGCCAGATGACTATAGCAGGGTCGGCCCTGCAGATTTCCTTAGTGCATGATGGGAACAAAACCTGAGGAAGATGCATAAAGCTGGAGTCATCAGATGACACAATGAGAAAGGATCGTTCTAAAATACAGAGCTAAAGGGGTGATATTTTCCTTAGCTCAGATGGACTCTAATTACTGCAGTTCATCAGGATAATTCTGTATCAGAATATCTGATAACAATGCTCTTTGCCTGTCCTCTGACTTTTAGTGACCCATGGTGAGTCAGGCTGGGCTTCCTTCCCTCTCCTCGGCTACATAAAAAGTGCTTCAGGAGTGTATTGCCCATGTTGGTAGCTATCTCGCTTCCCTGAATGCTTTCCTGTGAGAGGGACCTCTCTCTTAATATGGGTATAAAGATGCAGAAATGGACACTGGAGAGATTGTTTTCTCAGATGCAGATGTAGTTGGGCAAGGCAGAGTGGAATTGGAGTTTTGTTTAATGGTATTCATTCTGCTAAAATTTGCCCATAAGTTGCTTCGTGAGCACACTGAATCAAATGATTAAAATCTCTTCCATTTCCAATCACTCCGATGATCTTCGTTTTTCTTGTTAGAACACTTTATCATTTCCAAGTGCCTTGAAATAGCTATGGTAGAGCAATTTTTTTTGTTTGTTTTAAGGTATTTTGTTCCCCCTATTTCCCTTTACCCATCACCTAGCATGGACTTTGTAATTTTTAATCTATGGAGTATTCAAAAAGTGCCACAAGGATGTTTTGAAATACGGCCTGTAAATGGTTTATCTATTCAGCATTTATTATCTTCAGACATGTTTTCTTTTCCTATGGCCTTGTATACTCTATACTATTCTATAAACGCATACTAAATGGACTTTTTTTGTGGGATTTCAAGACACTGGCTGAGTAAGACCTACTGTTCTGGCAGGGCTGAGGGACATGCCAGGGGTTTGGACAGAAGCACTGTGCCTGGTGTTCAATCAGTTCTAGTCTGCCATTAGCCAATTCTGCATCGATCTGGTGATACCATATGAGTGGTTTTTGCTGTGTTGGTTTAATTTCTTTCCACAAAACAGGGCTGGTGTATCACCTGAGTCTTTGTGGCAGTGGGGCACAGCTTAAAGGTAGATATAAAAGCCCTTTAGCACAAAAAGTCAGACAGTGTTCAAGCTGGATCCTTGGCAATGGTATCTTTGCAAGAACTGTATAATCTCTCCTCTTATCAAACAGATTTCCTGAGAACAAATCTGATCTGAGGCCTCTAGCTGTAGTTAAAATGATTATTCTGCGATCTCCTACATGTTTGTGTAGCTGTGCTGGCTCATGTTATGGATATGGGAGGGGTGATAATCGGCAGGAGAGCAGATAAGAAAAATATTTCCTATCTGAGCAAGTCATTCCATGTTTTCTTCAACAACAAAGTCAGCTTGAGAAACCTCTTTTCCTCCTCATTCATTCATTCATTCATTCATTCATTCATTCATTCATTCATTCATTCATTCTTGCCCACCCCGCTCTGCAGACACCACCCTTCTAAAGGTGATGATGGAACTGCTCATGGGTTATGCTGCAAACCAGGTCACTGAAATGGCTCCATGCACTCCTGTGCATGCAAGGAGGGCATGCAAGACTGTGGTATGGCAGAAAAATGAGCAGCTCTTGGGAGGGGCAAGTGAGAGTTTCAAAACAAGCTTTTCTGAAGAGAAAATATGGTATGAACTACATCCTTCATCACAGCTCACACAACCATTTCCATGGGTAATTGGCTGCAAGAGCCACGAAAAAGATAGATTTTGTCCAATAAGCATATAGTGTACAAGAGAGACATATTGAGAGGATAAGGAAAGTGAAGCAAGCTGCATGTAGACTTGGGGAATATGGCAGAGCAGAACGTTGACTAGTTATCTGTTTGGCTGTCATGGGCCAGGACTTCGATTTTTTTGTGAAAAAAAAAAAAAAAGTGTACTTGTAAGGAATTTGATTCATTAGAAAGACATGTCTGGTGTCTTTTCTGTACAACCATGGCGGAGAGACTGAAAGGAGTCAATGAATTGTTGAGGTCAGTTGGCATCATTAACTATTCCAAATGGGAGTTGTTACACGACCTGGGTTGTACAGAAGAGCATCACGATCCTGAAATATTTGCCCATTAAGGCTCAAGTTCTAGTGCAGATGTGTTGGGCCACACAGAGCCTTGAAGATGAAAAATGTGAAGAGAACTGCACACTGATGCTATCCCAGTAACGAATAAAAACTTTAAGGTATTCACTGTAAATGTCTCCTTTTCAAGGAGCTCAAACCTCAGAGCCGTGAGGGTGCTTGCTTTCCAACTAGCTTTTAGATGCATATTGGGCAATAGCCTCTCCAGCTTACTCAGAGTGTGGCAGGTAACTTCTTTCTCATGAGTACCTGAGCTATTTTTAGATAATGCAGCTGGCACACTTCTACAGGCCCATTAATGAGTTAGGAATGCTCATCTCAAGAATGTGTATTTGTTCCTTCTTCGAGGCAAGCAAATTGTTGGAGATCAACAGAGAGATTTATGAGCCTCCATGAAAGTGATTGGTTTCCCTGGCATTGTTCTCAGTAGGGATGGTATAGGAAAGGACATGATCCTCCCCCTTGTGTGAACCCTCAGGATAAGTCTTTTACAGATAGTGGCTATGGGAACCAGTGCTTTAGAACTTGCCTGTCAATAAAATATTCAATATCCCCTTTGGAATGTGCCTGCAGACTGTTCCTTGGGATTTAGAAATGCAGACGATGATAACAGGAAATCAAAAAAGCCACTGCATTTTGGCAAGGGCAGCGTATGCATTCACCTCTGAGGAGATGGGGGGTTTTCCCACATGCTTTATGGAAAGTTCTGAATTAAAACTTCCTAACAGTTGTGAAGAGAGTTCACTGACTGCTCTCACTGCATGATCTTTCTTCCCTATAAGCAATTCACTCAAAGGAAGTGTAAATCCAATTTGAGTGTAAAATGGCAAAGCTTCAGCTTTCTAATTTCAAGCACTCATATGTTTGTAGACTGAATGTCTGGCAAGACTTTACTGGATAGTTTACTAAACTGTTTTGATGGCTGCAATACTGAGCAAGAGATCAGGATCTCACTGTGTTTGATGCTTTAGAAGAACAGAATGAAAAGGCAATGCCTGTCCCCATAAAGCATGCACTCCAAGTATTAGACAGACAGCAGACACATATAAAGGTACAGGTGAGGACAACAGAGATCTTGTGGAAGCACACTCAGAATGAGAGACGGGAGACTTGGCCTCTGCACATCCTAACTCTTGGGTTGAGATTTCTGTTTTCATCTTGTCAAGGAAGACTTTTTTCAAAGAGAAAGAAGAGGGAGCTCTGCAGCTGTGTATGGGGTGTCTTCTGATCATGAGGGTTACCAGGGGAGAGTGGGAATGCAGTGGTGATAAAGCTGTGGTCAGAGCCTGGGAAGAGGCATCTTAGGAGAGGGATGCTGGCACCCATGCTGCTCTCCAGGATCCGATCCTGCTATCACGCAAGCAGCTGACAAAACTCCCAGTGAGCTGAGCAGTGCCCAGCAGGAGCAGCAAAGGCCTGGGGGCCAGATGCCATCCTTGAAGCCATTTGTTGGACCTGCTAGGCATCTGGTAGGCAGAATGTCAGTCTGCTTGCCTGAGAGGCAGGAAGCAGCAGCTGGCAGGCTCCTTGGTATACACCTCACTCCCATTCCAAAATTCCTGGGTGGTCAGGCCTACTGCCGTGTGTGGAGCAGCTTGTGCCTGGTGCTTCCACACTAGCTATGGCACATAAGTGCTTCTTGTGGAATTGGGAAAGGGAGATAAGGTTTTATGACAGTGGGGAAGGACCTCAAAGATATTGTATGGAGCCCAGGAGCAAGAGGGATAGCTGAGGCTACTGCTGTGGGAGGCAAGAGAGGAACTGAATGGGTGATGGAGAGGAGTGGGTGGGTTGCTGGGGGACCCTGGCGTGCTGCACTGGTGGTAGAGGTGGGATGGGTCTACTGCAGTACTTCAGTCCAGCACAACCTGGACTGAAGGACTGCACAACCTGACTGGTATTTGAGACCTATCATATAGTGTAGGAAGAATCAGTGAAAAGAGAGGGACACCCCAAGAACATTGCAATGAAAAGGAAAGGAACATGGGAAAGATACGTATAAAAAGATTAGGAGGGAGTTGTGAAGGATGTGAGGACATTGTGGAGTGTAGGAAATAAGGAGGGAAAAGGGTGTATTATGGAAAGGATCAGATGTTGGGAAATCAAGGCCTTTCACTGCCCGCTCTATATCTTGAATTGGGGCTTTGTCCATAAAGTCTACATCCAATCTTGCATACCACCTCTAGAGTTAAATAAGGTTTCTTTCCTCATTTTGAAGTAACAGTGTGCAGACTAATAGCCGTGGCACAAGACACAGACTTTCAGGGAGTGGATTAAGTATGACAGACAGCACTAATGCAATTATTTAATTTTCAAAGACTTGTTTTAATTTACCACAAGGGTGTGTGCCCCCATTCCAACTCTATCTTTTTCATTTGTGCTTTATCAGAAATGCTGAATTCCCATGTTGGCAGCTGGAAGTATGAGGACACTTGAAAGGAAAAGGGAAGAGTCTATCCTTACAGAATTTAAGCTGATTATGACCAAATTCTGTGCATTTTTTTTCCCCATAAAAAAATGAACATTAGATGATTCTTTTTAAAAATTAATAATTATATTCACCTTCTTTTGAGAAAGGGTCGCTTGAAAGAGTTTCTTCTTCAGTTGGGGAAGAAAACAGAGAAAGGGCAGTGTTCTGTTTCCTGAGGTATCTGCTGTACCTCTCGTTGTTTCTAGGTGACATGTAGCTCACCAGCACGGCTAGGGATTTGAATGCATGGCCACCACCTTCATAACTGGTTATGCCCTGGTTTAATGCTGACTCTGATCAGCAGTTTTGCTCTGGATTGGCTTAGAATACTGAGCTTCAATTAGTAAAACTAAGGTTAGAAAAAAAATGCTTTGCTGCAAAGAAACATAAGTGCTGGTAAAACTAGGTCTGCAAAGAATGCTGAGAATATGGTCTGATTCAAGTGTATGTTTGATCCTGAGCATACCTTATACAAGGACTGTTTTCCCACAGTCTTCATGACAAAGTGACACTAAACTATTGTTTGCACTCTTTGGGTCTTAGTTTCCTGCCTCAGATTTCTACCTTAGTACATATTAAAGATAGTGAAGTTCTTTATTATGTTACAGGCATCCATAAAACATATAATTCCCTTGTATTACTTTTTTACCAATTAGGGTAAACCAAGCAAACAGACTGAGGATGGAGCATTGCTATTTGATGTTCTATTCATCAGCAAAGAAAACCCTTTGGTCCCAAGCCCCCGATACAAACAAAATTATGTGTTAACTTTGACTTTGATACAGTGAAAAAAAAATGAGAACCTGTCTCAGTCTCTTCCACTCCAGACCAAATAATCACATAGTTTTAATGCCCCTCCTGCATGTTCAAGCTGTAATATGAGCTCCAGGCTTCAAGCACATTTGAAGTACCCAGGTAAGAAAAAAATGCCACAACTGACTTTTTGTAGACCCTTAGCTTGCAAGGGGATGTTTATGTAAGATACAGTAGCAACCTGTTTTCCTAGCAAAGAATTGCACTTTGAAATCAAAGGTGTTAAACCTTGGCTTGTCATCTGTCATAGCAAGTTCCTGCTCTTTTTTAACACCAGACACATTGGTAAACCTACATAATCCTGAAAAGTAACTTTTAAACGCGATTTATTATTATGATTACATTTATTGTATCAAGTTGCTCTTTTAAAGCCCTTTGTTTTCCAGTAAAGGTGGGGCTGTAAATATCCTGGGAATAGGATAGCTGGGATGACATTGCATAGTTTGTTCTAAAAGCTTTTTAATTTCAAAGACAGTTAGAAGGAATAATGCGTGCACACACACACACACAAAGCAAACAAAAAAAAAAAAACCTGTCACACAAACAAATCCCTTGTAAAGTTTAGTTAACTAATGTCAGTAGATAAAAACACACACACACACTCACAGCCCCCAAACAAACAACAATAACAAAAGAGAAAAGAAAGTTAAGCACAAAACAGCCTGTGAGAGCCAGAAAAAGAAGGCACAGATTCAAGTTTTAACTGTGAGAACAAAAAGCTTTCAGAGAGACTGTCATCTTCCCAGATGTAAAATGCATGGACTCTAAACTGTAACATTGCTGGGAACTCAAATGAATCTTTTGCCCCTTCCCCTTACTCACAGGGGGCATTGTGATAAAATGAGAATACTGTGTATGCTTTACAAAATAAATTTATCAACACCTCATATCATGGTTTGCAGCTGCTGAAGGTCTGGATTATATTCAAGAGATTGTAGGAAGTCATGCAAAACAAACGTGAAAAAGTAAAACAAATGTTTTTCCAGTGTTACCCATCATAGCAGTGTTTTCATTTCAATGTTGCCATCTTGCTATAACCCAGAATATGAACTTGCAATCACATGTGCCCATGTGTGCAGCAACTTGCTAAAGCCTTTGCTGATAGACAAGCAGTAGTAAATGTTCCTGGGTGGGATGTATAGAGCAGCTAGGGAGCAAACTCCCTGCTTGCAGCTGAGGAAGAAAAAATGTTGCATTTCTCCCATCCTGGTTCCTCTACACTGGTCACCCCACTCCCTTCAAGCTTCCTTGGTTCCTTCCTGGACATCATTTCCTGTCCTATAACTGATACTCCTTTTCTGATTCCCCATGCTTACATGCCATTTAGAAGCATGTCATGATATTGTAAAATATCATAAAATAATCTGTGCCAGATGAAAACGTGACTCGAATTTGTGCATGGATTTTTTTCTGCTCTTCAACAGGCTTAGAGGTACTTTGAGTGCACTGAGGAGGCATTGTGTAGTATGGGCTGTCTACAGAGACAGTTCAGAGAATAAAGTTTTAGCTTTATTCTCTCAGGGAGAGAGAAGGGGAGCCCTGGGCTTGGGGAAGATTGTTCCAGGTGAGAGTAGCCCCACCACTTATGTTTGGAGGGGGAGAATGGAGGGTGCAGGTTTCCACAGACTCCCAGGAGTGCTCTTTGCAGGGATGCACCCTGACAGTGATCATGCTGCAGTAAATTAACTGCTGGGTTCACTCAGAGAAATCAGGAGTTCAGTCAAAGTTCAAGAGATGTCCTCAGTCAGCCAGGGTTCTCCTGGCATTTTCAACAGGATTTTTGAAGTGTATGACTCTGAAGTGCTCAAATCACAGGAACAGGACAACAGGAAACCTCCTCTCGGGAGAACTGGTCAGAGGGAAGGGCTGGCCTAACAGAAGTAAACAAAAATGCTCTAATTGCCTGAGTGGGAAAGTGGGAGGGAGAGCTGGCAGTTCCATGCTCATTGAGATTGCTGAATGTCCCTAGGAGGTCAGAAGAGTGTGATGGTATTTTGGTGTCCTGCACCATTTTCATGTTTATCTCGTGAGTAATCTTTTGTTGAACTGCTGGGTCCTCTGCACTCCAGGAATATGTAAGCTGAGCAACAAAATTACAGTTCTGTCTGGTCCTTTTGTCATCGCACTGAGAGATAGCCCAAGGGCCTGACAAAATTGGTTCCAGTGCCTTTTCTCAAATGCTCATATATATATATATATATATATATTTAAATAGATGGTTACATTATATTTTATGGTGACCAGAATTCAGCAGTTATGTTAAAAGTAGGGACTATATTTGTGTAAGACAAAAAGCAAACAAGCCTAATTT
Source organism: Anas acuta (assembly GCF_963932015.1). Lineage (NCBI taxonomy): Eukaryota > Metazoa > Chordata > Aves > Anseriformes > Anatidae > Anas > Anas acuta. The sequence goes on from NC_089017.1 coordinate 21,740,551, forward strand.
TCCATTGGGTAATGCCATAAATGTGTTTGCACAGCAAGTGCTTAAAAGCACACCGTGTTCTATACAGACAAATAAAATACATGGCCCTGCCTGAAGGAGTAGAGACCATAGTTTGGTTTTATGCTGGGAAGGTGTTTTCTATCCTGGCTGCATTGTAACACCAGCCAATTTAACAATAAAAAGCTCTTGAAAACTCAACAGCACAGTCCAAAATGATGAGCAATTTTCATTAGTTTGAGCTTAAGCATTTTTTTCAGTATAAATTTCTTGGACTGCTGAGTAGGAGATGGATCCAAAAATGAAATAGAATAACGCTTCTCTCCAGCTCTAAGAAATCTCTGTCGGGGCCAAAGGTTTGAGTGAATGTATTATATGAAAAAACAGCTTTCATCTAGTACAGAAGCTCTATTGTCCTTCAGAAAGAGTTTTGGAGTCATCTAAATTTTTACTTCTTACCCATGAGTACATAGCCTCAAACAGCTTGTTTTGAAGCTTTAAGTCTGTAATCACAACGGGTCAGGCCAGAACTGTTCCACCGGTATGGATATATGTTTATTTTTGCTTTAATTTGTAACATCAGCCGAAAAATGAGAAGCCTGCCTAAGAGGTTATCAGATCTAATGCACTTTTACTGGGATAAGGAGGAAATACAGCAGTGGTAAACAAATATAAGAACCTATTGTGACTGCGGCTTAGAATCACCAGGAGACCAATTAACACCTTTTTGTTAGGATTAACCATTATGATGTTTGCTGCAAGAGCCTTAAATTGGTACTTTCTTGTAGTTCAAAGTGTGACTACATTGCAGTTACAAGGGAAGTAGAGATCAAAGCTCCCAGAACAAATAATTACATGAAGGTAAATTCCATCTGATGTAGGAAGCTGCAGAAGCCTCCAAAGAATAGCAAATAGTCTGGCAGGGAGCAGCGTGTAGGAGTGTGAGCAATACAAAAGGGAGGCTTTCAAAGGGAAAACGCCTCCCCTCAAAATGATGGAGTGAATCGGCTGGTCTGAAACCATTTCGTTGTACGGGGCTGCTCTTTGCTGTGTCAGCAGCTCCATTATGAAGCTTTATTTTCAGAGGTTCATCACTCAGATGAACCAGTGCTAATACGTGGCATAGAAAGTCTGTGTGGGGTCTTTTTCTTCGGATGGGAATTTTAAAGGTAATTAAGAAGGAAAAAGCCCATTGTGCTATATTTGGTGACTGTTTTATTTTCTTGATGTTGGTCCTGTGCCCAGGAGGGGAGGTTGGAGGGTGGGAATAATGGAATTCCCCTCATTGCCTCCATGTTCCTCTTGAGGCCTTTCAGTGGTAGTTTGCCAATGCGAAACTTGTATTTAAATAAATAACTCTGGAATTAATTGAAGTCTCAACTTTGATGTCTAGATGATACTGTCTCTAAATTAGACTCTGGGCCGAAAGTAGAGGGGAATTTCTTTTTTTCACCTAAAATACGGGAAAAAAAACCCTCAAGCCTCCAGGCCATAAGTAAACAGTTATGCTGTTTTAGTGGTTTTCTGAACGAGTCATTGTTTTATTTATTTATTGAATTTTGCTGAAAAACAGAAATGAAATGGGTAAGTGACAGCTGAAGAAGTCAGCTCAAGTTAGTATAACTTCAAAGAATTATGGGTTATATAAGAAAAAGAGAAAAAGCAAAATTTCAGGGAAGCTCAGATTTTCTATTCTACCACTTTCAAAGCCTGTGTTATTTATTTTTCCCAGCTTGAAAGGTGCCAAAATCTACTATAATGTAAAGAGTTAAAGTGGAGGGAAATGTGTAGTGGGAAGAAAAATATTTTGAATTTTTATGTGTATGAGTGAAAATTATACAGCATAAATGTACCTGTCCTGAAAATGAAATAAATTATTAAGACCTCTATAAATGACACTGCAATTACTCTCCTTCTAATTAGAAGCTAGGAACCTGTAATTCCATAAGCAGCCTCCTCCTTATTCTCTTAGGTTATAAAAGATGTATTCCTTCAAAGGCTGGGCGTCATGAAATAATAAGTTAACATTTCAGTATGGCATTGACTCACCTGTTTTCTCTCAGCTTGCATTCAGCTGACCCCCTGTATTCCTGTCAGCTCCTGAGGCAGATAAAATATTTGTCATACAATTAAATATTTATTGTGTCCTGAGGGTATTCTGAGTGAAATCTGCACTGGTTTGGAAAAAGGTGTGTGTTAGCTGAACTGGGCCAAAAAGCTGCACTGACAGCCTTCTTGCAGCTCAGTTCAACCTCTCTTCAATTTACTTAAACTGCCAGGCATCAGTATAAATACAACTATATACAGTGTGTTTTTAATGCCAGAGGTTTGAAGCCATTTGAATAGTATACTAGTTAAGATGTTGCTACATTTTCCCAATGCATTGCTTAAAAGAAAAGGATCTAGGCCTAGCTATTTTTCTTCCCCTCCCATGGGCAACACAGAGGTTAACTGCCACCTTCTTCTAGAGAAAAGTAACGAAACACACTGATCTTATAAAAAAACAGCCACAAAGGAACAAGAAAAACTATTCCAACACAAGCAAAAAATAAAAAAAATCTAGGCAAGTTCCACCTTCCTCCCCAAATTCTTTTTTTTTCCTATTGGAAAATCTAACTACAATACTGACTGTAAAGTTAGCATTCATGAAAATGATTTTATTATTAGAATGAAATGAACATTTTTCTCCATTTTCTTCATTTTTCTCCTTGAGCTGCTTTTGTGTCCCTGGGGCTATGTGGGTGCCCCTTGCCTGGGGGGTGCTCAGGGCTGCAGCCGAGGAAAGGGCTGCACCTGAGTGTGAGAGATGGCATGTGCCCAAGTCCCTCCTAGGGAAAAACAGGTGTGCCTTCTTCCGCCATCTACAAATCAAAGTGAAAAGAGAGCATGAGCCTGCGTGCTGAGGCCAGCTCCAGCACTCCTTCCACCTTGTCAAGCCTCTTGTCCCATGGCCACTCTGGCAAGCACATAGCATCGTCCTTAAAAAATAGCGTATACACCTACCCAGGAATGCTTGTGATGATCATGAGGTGGAGGCCCAGCATCACACAGCCTCACTGCAGAGCCTCCAGCCCAGCCATGGGGACACAGCTGATTGGGGTGGGTGAAGAGCTTCCCAGCAGCTTGGCACCAGCAGTGAGTGGAGGGCTCCTGCTTCTTTCCCTTGTCTCCGAGTGCAAGGCCATTTCTAAAACCAGCAAATCTGGTGTTTAGGTAAGGCTGATGTTTTGACACTGGCTGACAAAAGCCAGGAAACGAGCACTTTGCACTGACCCTGGGCACCTTGCTAACTCCACCGTGTTTGTTTTCACAACAGCCTGAGCAGACTGAATTTAACTTATGAATTTCCTGGCTTTTGTCAGTTTGCCTTACAGCCATAACCTGGTTTGAACGTATTTCTTTCTGTATTTAATATTAATGTTGGAAGTGCTATTTACAATAGCCATCTTCTAATGAGTGGGAAACAGTACAAAGCTTTTCTGGAGGGGGAACATAAAGTGTTTGAAATTGGTAACAGGCATGGGGGCTGTTGGCAGAGGATCACTTACAATAAATGGTCTTTTTGTTTTTACTCATTAAGAGGTCAGTTTCACTAAAAAGAACAGCTTTTGCCCTTTTAGATGCTCTTATCACCAAAAAAAAAAAAAAAAAGCTATTATTTTACTTGCTGTCTTGCAGAAGCAGAAAGAAAATTATTTGTATCAAAGCAATTGTGAAGAATGTCTTAAAAGACCATTTGGAAATAAAGAGTACAGTTGTTAGAACATGTAAAGGAGACACTCTTGCGTGGTTCACTTTGATGAATCTGACCATAGCATCTCTTGATGTCTCTTTTTCCCCTCTGTTTGAGGTCTGAATATAAAAGCTTGCAATCCCCTTGGCAGTTAACAGGAGACTTATTCTCACATGAGTTGTGCAAAATTCATGCTTTCCTTGAAGCCAGTAACATTACTCACAGGAGATGATTGCCCAACACTGCATTATCACAGAACTCAAGCTTCATCTAGAACAACATTTTATATACAGTTGGTGAAACGGTCTCACTTCATTACTCATGCTAGAACCATTCTCTGTAGTTACAAATGTGGTTGTCTAGGAATTTGAAAAATTAAAGGGAGCAGGCAGAAAAAAATGTATGTGTCATCAGAAAAAGTCTGGAAGAAGACAACTCGGAATGACTCTGAATTATGGTTTCTCAGAAAGTGCGCCGAATGCCACGGGTGCTGAGTCACTGGCACTGTGACCTTTCCCCGCGCTTCTGAACCAGGTCCTGGCATGCTATATCAAGTGCAGTGCATTCACCTCTGTATGATCTTTTTTCACCTGTGATGCATCCATAGGGCATGTGTGTGTGTGTGTGTAAGAAGTGCTTCCTGTGCAGTTCTTCCATCTTGTGATTGAACTAGTGGTTTTTTTTTTTTTTTTTTTTTTTTAACTTTATCTGTTTACAACTGGAGAAGAACCCTTCTGCCTTTTCTTTAGGTGGTTATAACGGAGATGCTTTGCAGGGAAGTGATTCTCTCCGCTCCTCCCAGTTAATATAAAGCTCTTGCCTAGAAAGCTTAGTGGAAGAGCCCCCTGCAGCCGGCTCAGTTTCCCAGTGCTAAGTGGCCTGCCTCAGTGCAGCCATGCAGCTCCCTGGCCTTTCTTCTCAGGGCTTGTTTTGTGCTGCACAAATTCGAGTCATGTTTTCATCTGGCGCAGATTATTTCACGATATTTTACAATATAGTGACTGTTAAGGCAGGACACAGATTGGTCGATGGAGCCTCATGTCTCTGCTTCTGTCACCTTATCGGTGCTCGCACACAGCAGCAGCTCGGCTTTATCCGGGCCCAGCGGTGTGGGGGGCACCATGCCGCAGGCCCTGTGCGAGGCAGCGCTGGGCCTGGGAGCTGGCTGGGCCAATTTCCCAAGGGATGGAGGGTTTTGTTCTCCCAAACAGGCATCCCGAGGCATTGTGGAAGCCTGGCGGGGCAGCGAGCTGACACAGGGCTTGACACTGCCTGGAGAGATTGTGCTCAGACCCTGGAGATAGAAATTGTCATTTGCTTGTTAGCCTCCTGCTGGCAGAAGCTCTATCCCCCTTTGTTTTGAGCTAAAGGTTCCCTTTCTCTCTCGCAGCTCTTAAAGGTTTCTCCATAAGAACAAAATCAGGGGTTGCTCCGCAGAAGAAAAGGGTTTTTGAACAATGGGTAGAGGTACAAAGGGGTGAATGACAGGCTTCGGCTGCCTGACAAGCAGCTGGAGTGAGGGGCCTTTGATTGTGCAAATAGAAATCATTGTGCTGGGTGTTTGCGGAGTTACTTATTCATTAGGTCTCTTTTCACTAAGTTAATGAACTTACGCAGCCTGATCCTAGTTCTAATTTAGCTGATGTCAGTCATAGTCCTGCGGAGTCTGGGACAGATCTCTGGATTTCTAAACTAACCCTGAGTGATACTCAGGCCACTACATTTTACTTGCACACTGGCATTTGGCTGAGGTGAATGTCTTCCAGTGTTTCTACAGAAAGGCTTTTGGGCTTGACTTCAAAGCAGAGAGAGAGGAGGATCTTACTCTTCCTCTGATAGCTTGTTGAAGTTAGTCCACATTTTTAGACATATCTTCTTTGAGAATATCTGGCTTCACCTTTTAGCTATTGTTTCTTGCAGTGCTTTTTCCAACCAACTAAAAAGTGCTTTAGTATCCGGCATTTCTCACACTGTGTTGGAACCTTTCACAATTGTATTTTTTTAACACATTTGTGATTCTTTCCCGCTTCTTCAGTTTTCCAATGTCCCTTTCAAACAGAGATAGCAGAATGCTGCACAATATTCCAGGGAATTGCTTCTGGCAGTGCTTCATATTCAAGGAAATTTTGTAAAATGTTATTTACTCACCCAAACAGGGTTTGTACATTGACAATTTACAATAGTGTTAAATTAACCAGGATACTTAGATACCTCTGCACAAAAGGCTTGTTTGATTGCAAAGTACTGTTAATTTTGAACAGGAAAAAAAAAAATAACAGCCTTATTAGTCTATTTTTTATAGGGTTCAGGCATGTTTACCTAGGGTTTCTACTTCAAAATGTGTAGGTAGTGTGAAATTTGTGTCCAAACCAAGAGCCAAGAGTTGGAAAAGCTTTGAAGTAATCAAAAGTAATTGTTATGGGGTGAACATTCAACCAGGACCCTATAGACCTACTCATTACACAGTTTACAGCTTCATCTCTCTGGGTCTGTCTTGTTTTCCTCTTGCAGTTGTTTTTATTTATTTATTTATTTATTTGACTTGTTCTGTGATTTTATGAAAAACTTATGTCATTCCTGGTATGCAGGGCATCCTAGTCAGTCAAGGATTATCTGGAATGGCAACGTGGACATAAGAGGTCAGATCATGGGCTCCCTGAGGCTGAGCACAGGGCTACTGCATCTGGGAGCTGTGGGGCTGGATGTATCAGACGGGTGTGTTGAGGAGAAGATGTGCGGTTCTGCTGCACTGGTCCCACTCCAGAATGGTACCAGAGGAGAAACTTGCCAGGGCATCTTAGGCTTTGATGTGTGCACTGGGAAATCTTACTAATCACACTGTCGTTGTTAAATTACTGTAGTGATAAGTGTATAAGGAATACTTCCCCTATTTCCAACCATTACCATATTACTGAAAGTGTAATATGTTTCCAAAATAACATAAACTAAAATGAGAATAAAAATGTTCATATGAGAACTGGACTGTCCAGGAAGAGACTGCATCCATCTGTATTCAAATTCAGTTTCTATTGATAAGTATTTCCAGTGTTAACAAGCCAACTGAGTTGTACAAAAGCTGCTAGAAAAGGATCATCAGAGCTGATGATAAGTTCATCATTCTATTTTCTTAATATTTCAAATATGGATAAATACAACAAAATATTAATTTTGTAATTGGAGGAAACACAAAAATCCCTCTGCTGTCTTGACAACAATTGTCTCACCACTCTGTGTGTGAAGAGTCCTTAGTACTAGAAATATCCTAATGATAATTAAGTGTTTCAGCTCCAATACTCTGTAAAGTCAATTAATCCATTAAATGGAATATGTAGGTTTGGTCCCTGTGGTGTAATAGGGAAATGATTATAAAGTGTAGATGATAGAAGGGTATACATCTGATACAGTGTACACAAAACCAGTGCTGGACAGGGAAGGGTTAGTGAAAGCACATAATTGAGGTGGGAATGCTGCTCAGCTGAGGGCTAATTGAAATGGCTTCTGCTGGAAGGAACAGGTACTGAGAAGTGAAGGCAACTTGTGACTTACCAGGGCCTTTCTGTGGCAATGTACTCACAGAGGAAGAGAATCTTTTTGGCTATACCTTGTGTGTTGATGTTGTGAGATATTGATAGAACTCAAGCTGAGTGTTACAGGTGACTCAGTGTGAGGGCTACTTGTGTCTGGAAGGAGGAGGACTTTCTTCCTCTTTGTCTCCCTTATGGCTATGCGCTTTCTGTCCTTGTTTTGTTTTTGTCCCTGAGAATCAGTTTAGTCCACTCACCCTGTAGAACATTAACTTAGTCATCCCTCACCCACTCCAGAAAGAAAAAAACTAAACAGTTCTCCACTGGGTTAGCAATGTGAATCAGCTTGGGAGGGACTCAACAAAGTGCCAAGGAACTGGAAACTAGTGGACAAAAGCAGGAATGAGAGAAAGGAGGAGTCTCACTATGCTCTAGTACCTATTTGAGAGTCCTGATGAGTGCAGTATGATGAATACATGTGCTGAGCAAAAGAAGAGGGTCCAACTCTGATTTTAGTTGTGTTTTATTTCAGACATTGCCAATGAAGCTCTCAGCCAGAGATTTGCATCTGTGGACATGGTTGCTGGTGGCTGTGTGGGAGAAAAATTGAGGTAAGGTGACTAAAGATGTGGAATTACCATGGGACTTTGTAGAGGCTGAACTTGTTGCATATAGGTGCCTGAGTTCTCTTGCCAGATGCTTGATGTAGGTCTTAAATCTCCAAGAGATGAATTGATAGGTTCTGGTGAGGCCCTTGCATGTGACAGAAGCCTTCTTCTGTACAGAATGTTAACTTTGTTAAAAATCCTCCTGTTCCTGTTATTTAAGTAATAAATATAGCTGAATAACTTTTTCAAATATTTTAAAATGTGCATATAGGATCTCTTCAAATGACTAGGTTGGTAAGTGGCACAATGAAATGTATAGAATGTACTGAAATAATCTGGTGCTGAAGATCAGCATCTACACTATGTGCATTTTGTGTTGTCTATTTACATATCTACTATCTATCCATTTATCAACCATCTGTTTGTCTGTGTGTTTATATTACACTTCTTAGAAGATCCACTCTGGTCCTGTGAGCTGAAAACCCATTTTTGCTTAAACAGTAGTAAGAGTGCTCTCAGATTGTAGGTTTTAGTTTAGTTTCATCCAAAAGGGATCTCATGCTCTAAGACCACCTGAAGTACAAATCAAAATACTGTTGGTGTGGACTATCAGGAGATTTATTTCTGCCATCGTGTCTATTGTCCACACTAAACTGCTAACATAACTTCTTGATGATGTTACTTTGGAAATTAACATCAGTAAATATAGTTAAAACTACTTTCTTTTTCTGATGCATTACACTGCATTGTTTTAAAGATGGTCAGGAGCCCTGGATCTGTTTTCCAAGTATGCCAGTCACTGCTATGGAGGATTAACATTTGCTCCTGCAAAACTTCAGGCAACGTTTGGGATTTGTTGTAGTACATGGTAACCGACAAAAGGTCGTTTATGAAAAGGTCTCCAGACTTGGCTCCCAAAAGATAGGCTGCACTGAGTGGAGGCAAGATGCAGTCTAAATATAAGGAACAGAAATAGAGCCCTGAAAGAACTTCTCTGAAGTCTTCAGCAAAGTTGGTGAATTGTCTTAAGAATCTAGATCAACTGCCTTTTGCTGAGCAATATTTTATAGTGATACAATTTCACAATTCTTGCTGAAATACAGTGGGATGTTCTGCCATGATTTGGATCACAGTGTGAGCTGGCTAATATACCAGGAGTCAGACGGGATCTGCTGGTCAAGGAGTTTCAGTATAAGAACCCTGTTTATTTTCAATAAAAGCAAATATTGCTTTTCTTTTTGAGGTCATCAAGAAAGGAAAAGAAGGGATCACACAAGCCTTTATGAAGTTACTACAGTAGGCTGCTCATTCTTGGTTATAGCTCTCTGGACTTTACTACATGTACAACAGACACATTTGGATCATTAATTTCAATGTGATCATTAATGTATTTTTGGTCTAAAAGAGCAGCACAAAAATACATAGATATAATCTGCCTATCATCCTAGTACAAATGGTTAGCTTTTTGTGTGTCTTTTGTTTTCTTTTCTTTTTTTTTTTTTTTTCTTCCTGTTGTTTCTTTGTTTTGTAGTGTGACATGCTATTGATGTCTTCAGGCTATCTCATAAATACATCATCATTGGCATTAGTGCAACTAACTGAGTTTCATTTTGTTATTTTCTATTCTAATTTTAAGTGTTACACTGTTTTCTCTCCTCTTGGGCTGACATTAATCACTTCAGGAAACACTTTGCTTTGTAGCCTGAGGCCCTCCGTATTGCAAGTGTTTAGCCAGTAGTGATCTGATAAGCTTAGTGCTGAAAGTACTCAGTGAAAAGAGATTTCATTTATCTTGACTATTGGCTAACAAACTGTTAAGATTTCTTTCCTTTTAAATACATAATTTCTATACAGTTTAAATATCATATATAACAAATATTCAGACCAAAAATGTGACAAGATACACTTAAATGAAATGCATCACTGAAGTCTTTTTTTTTTTTTTTTTTTTTTTTTTCTTGCAAAATGCAAAGGAAATCTTGTATAATTAGATTATCATGTTTGTATCATACTATCCAGGTTTCATATCAAATCATCCAAACTGTGTATTAATACACAATTTCTTTAGCTTGACTTTCTATGTGACAGTATATATTTAGAACTAAACTTAAGTGTCAGTTATGATATCAAAGTATGGGGACAAAGGTATAAAAAAAGATGAATGGCTTGAATTCAAGCATTGCTTTGATTCAGGTAAAACCAACAAGGCCCAAGGAAAGTTGAAGTGGAAAGCTGATTACAAAAGAACTGAAAATCACAGGCAGCCCTTGCCAACCTAACATATAAAAATGTGTGAGTCCTGTTTTTTAAAGCTTTTGATGATTTGTGTTCCTAAACCTTGAAAGTATTTAAAATGCTCAGATTTTGAGACAGTGTGTTTTTTATTTTATTTTATTTTATTTTATTTTATTTTATTTTATTTTATTTTATTTTATTTTATTTTATTTTATTTTATTTTATTTATTTTATTTATTTTTTTAAGGATCTCCAAATCAAGCACCTAAAGCTTTGGTTCTGTTCATTCCAATGGCCAACCTGTTTTTGTTATCGTTGTTGTTCGGTTTGTTTTTTTGACTCACTTTTATGCTAAATGTACTCACTGGCAGATGCCTGACTCATTTCTGGAACCCTGTCCTTGCCCAACAGAGACCTTTCTGGGTATGGGTAGAAGAGCTGTTGTGTGACTCAACATAGAGGAGTGGGGAACCCAGGGCTGTAATCCTGCCTTAGTCAGAGGTGTTCCCATGAAGCCTAGTTTCATTAATTGACTAGACTGGTCTTTAAATGGGATTAATTACATGGACCTAACTTCTAAAGCTTGCTGAATGTGAGAAGTAATAAGGTGGGTTATGGGAAATGCATTGGTGGGCAGTGGTTTAGGATGTTTATGAACCTTTCTCTGGGCTACAAACTGTCTCTCATCTGAAAAATTTTAACACATCACTGTGCAGTTCCTTTTATGTCTATTTGTCAATAAATGGGCTGGCTTGCCTTTATTTTCAGCCTGCAGTCTGATGCCTCATATGTGTATCAGTCGGACAGTAAGAATCAAAGAATCATACTAATTGTGTAATTGGCAACTATGTAGGTGAAAATAATGAAAATACAAATGTGAGGCACAAAATTACAGCTCATGGTGTACTTTCAAAATAAGAGCTTGAGTTCTGTGGAAGGGAAGAATTTGATAGAGCTTGGATTTCTATATTAACAGGGTTCCAGATCTTGACAAATTCATTCACTGGAAATTTATTCAGAAAAGCAACTGAATAATGAGGCCATCTCATTAAGTCAGGCATAAATCAAGGTGTGCTAGTAGGCGTCCTTATTTATTTTTATTTTTATTTTTATTTTTATTTTTATTTTTATTTTTATTTTTATTTTTATTTTTATTTATATTTTTTTTTTTTTCCTGTAATGTTAAACCTTAGGGTTCATCAGATTTAACTTATTTTATTGTACATGTTCCCTGTGGTGTCCTATTCTCAACTTGTATTGTAGCATTTTACTGGCAGTGGTGCAATTAGCATTCACTTCCTGTGTTGATTGTAGTCATTTATAAGCTGTGAATCAAGAGGAACCTTAACTAAATAGCATCAGAAATCTGACCATCACATTCTCATTTAGCCTTTTGGTGGTAGGCTTCAGTGCTGGTTGCAACAGGTGTTGACAAGCTACAGCTCAGTCCTCTGATGACAGTCAGTGAACAAAGTAGGACCTATAATGTGTGTGCTGATGTAGAGAGATGAGGAGAAAACTGAAAGAGTCTGTTGGGATTTTCTGAGTGAAATAACTTACTTGGGAAAAGGAACCTTCTAATTAGTGGTACATTGTCATTCTGTTTCAGTTTTAATTCTGCAATTGCTTTTGATGTTAGGCATAGACAACTTAGAAGAGGTGTGAGAATCTTCTTATTTATGGATCTCTGCTTCTAGTTTCTTCTGCATTAAGATGTGTGGCTATAAATTCCTGCTGTTTCTCAAAAGACGTACCTCTCTTCCTCATGCATGAGAAAATACAGCATTTAGAAAAACAGGTCCTATTCCCTAGCTGGTACTTCTAAGTGTTACTGCAGTACAAACAAACAATACCACTGGGTGTACAGCTTACAAATCTTGCTCTCAGCTGGTCCAGCTGAGGGATTACTCGCCTACTGATGCTGAAAGAGCTGTGCATTGCAGAGTTTTATTAAAAGCTTTCTTCACTTTGTATAGCAGCCTCTGTGCAACTGGTTCATGATCTTGCAGAGCAGGCAGCTGGCAGACAGTGTTTCATTGAGCTTTAATGGAGAAAATCCAAGTCTGAGGAAAATTAGTGTAGTAGTCTCAAATGTTTTAATGAGATAGAGTCTTTTTATGAGTTTAGTCTTATTAGGTTTAAAATTTATTTTACAAAAGAAAATAAAAAGAAAATACTCAACAGGCTGGAAAACAAAACAAAACAAAAACAAACTGTTGAATAAAGCAGGCTGTGATCTTGTTTTTGTCTAAACTCAAATACGCTATAGTTTAGGAAGTTATTTACTGGGGGTAAATGGCCACAATACTAAATATAATGTAATATGCAACCATCTCATTTATTTCTTTAAGAAACTAAAAATACATATTTCCCTAATATTTGATTTGAACTAGGGGAAACTGATTTGCCACAAGTTGTCTATCACACAAGCTGCTAGTTCTAAACGGACAGACCACCATGACAAAACTTTGAATGAAGACCAATCTTGTTGCTGTAGAGAAAGTTATTTTCTCAGGAGTGCCATGCTATGCTTCATTTTGTTCATTGTGTGAGAAAGACGTGAACAGATGGGTTGGGAATATTTCTTAGTTCAGGGGCTTAGCTGGACTGTAGTTCAGTATAGATGCATTTTAGTATATTTTGAAACATTAGAAATCTTCTTAGCTTGCAAGTCAGTGAATACCAGGAGTACACTCTGAATGACAATGGCTCCTGCATATATTTGTTTCTAAGTTTAAAATCTGTAGTTTATCAATACAACTATTTCCAGCTGAGAAAACCACTCTTCAGTTTATGAAGTTTTATTGGCTAACACAGCCTGACAGTGTTGGAAGCCAGAGGCTGGCATGTCTCCCTGCGATGCACAGATGAGACACAGGCAGCAGAGGGTCAGTCTGTCTCAGGAAGGAAGATGCCAAAAATGTGGTGTGCATGAAATTGCTGGTCAGTAAAATGATGGGTGGGATGGATTTATAGGGAATGTTTACGGAACAGCACACGTAAATTGCAAGCCATCTTAATTTCCCTAATCTGTTTACATACTCTTGTAGAGCCCAGCTCAACTTGGTGTCAGCCAAAGGCAATGTGAGTGACACCTCCCAGAATTCTTCATCCTGGGAAGGATGTCTGTAAGCATCTTTTTAAGAGAGAGACTAGAACAACTTGTTGGAGCTCAAATGGCCTTTGTACGTAGTTCAGGTTGTCTTGGCTTTACTGAGATGCTGTCTTGCATAGCTTACACTTTTAACTGAAATATGTTCGTATTCTATAGGGATACATTTCATCTTGCTTTTCTGGGTTCTCTATTGGCATTTTAATTATCAAAGATTTCATAGGGAAAAGTCTCTTAAGTAGACATAAAATTCCCAATCAGCCTATTTTTATATTTCTGTAGGGTAACACGATGTTCATTTTCCCCATGTAGCAGGTAAGAACACTAGGGTCAAAGAGTAAGTGGTTTGCCCAGGGTCATCCACAGTGGTGTAATACTGTGAATACATGTTTTTCAAGTCCTAGACAGATCCACATATCACTGAACAGCCTTCACATTTACTGCTGCTTTTAGTGGCCAACAATAACTCAGCTCAGCTAGATTTCACCATGTTGAGTTTATAGTATAAGCAAGAGAATACCTACTCCTTTTCATGCTCTGAACCTGTCCTTCTAATTCTTTAATCCTATTCACGTTAGGCCCAATGGACAAGGTGCTAGAAACAGTTCTCAGAATCAGGAATTTGGCTATGGAAAGAGATCCTTCTATGCAATAGAGAAAATTGGAAGTGGTTATTGTGAACAGTGGAATAAGATATTTCTCTTCTCGCTTTCCATGATACTCGTATTACATTATATGGGGTATAAGCCAGGTACTCAGCTCTGTCATTTGGCCTACCTATGTATATTAGGTTGCATTTCGCCTCTGTAGACAGTGCTATGACTTAATTCTATTATTTGTGTTATTACAGGTTGTTTATAGTGAGCAGGCAAGAAACAACTTGGTTGTTGAATGTCTAATCATGAGTAAAAAATATTCTGGAAGGCCGTTGCCCACAGTGACAAATAAAGAGCTGGTTGCAGAATGCAAAAGTATAAAGGTTTTCTTTAATGAAGACTGCCTGGATTTTTAACAGTATGTTTCCATAATGCTACAGAACAGCTCTATGGTATTGCTGAATAGGAAAGGGAAAGGGAGAGGAGACAAAAAACACACAACCATCTGCTTTGTTTGAAACATTCAACTATCAAGCCAAACCATTGTCAGGGAAACCTGGTTGGGATGATGGCTCTCCTTTGAAAACTGAAGTTGGATGCAAAATTTGTATTCAGAAAGAGCTTTTTTAAAGTTGCCAGGTCCACTGTTTTACTACAGAAAATGCAAAAATTATATAGATAAGAGTTTGTCCAGATTTCAGGAAACTATAATATTTTGAATTACATGTATGTCAATATGCCAATAAGAAGCAGCAAGCTCCACAGAGGTTAGTTTTAGTAGAGCTATACTGACGTTTGGAATTTCGTAACATTTTAGCTTATTAGCCATTGTTTGCCTGATATTTTTTGACTCTGGTTACATACTCCTCAAATTAAACAGCTTGAAAGAGAAAAATATAAAGTTCTCTTGAACAAGTTACTTAAAGGCACCTTAAGGGAGGGGGAAGAGGGAGTAGTCCTTTAAATCTTAAGTGATATATTAATGTTTGGCAGTGTTAGATGATATGGATGAGGTGCCAAACTTTTAACTCTTTTATGTACTAAAGCTCTTCTTAAATCTTTCTGGGATAAGGTTGCTGAAATAATGGACTCCGATCTATATCCAGACCATGTGTAAACTTTGTTTGCAAATGACATGACATTGTGTACTGTATCCTTGGTGGAGATCCTCAATTTCTTAGCAGTCTGTTGGGGGACAACACTATGCTGCTGATGCTTGTCTGATTTAATGGTCGGCTTCTGGATAAGCAAACTTTGATGCAAAATAACTGTTGGGCTTCTACTTTGATTGAGGTCAGTGGTTCTTCTCACTTGGCGTTCAATATATGTCTTCTCTAGTCAACAAAAGTACAGTGATTGGGAGCTCACAGTCTGGTAGAAAAATTTAATAAAAATCATGCTTCAGAGACCCTGATTTCTTGCTAATTTTGAAGATAAAATCCACTTCCAGTTGCAGAGAACAGAGCACTGTTTGCTATCAATGCAGACATTTATATGTTCCAGTTAGGATGTTTGCCTGGGTGTTGTGAAAGTCCTCATTAAATTCTTGGCTGAGGGTGGTGTCTTCTTTAATGAGCTGAGTCTGCTCAGACTGTCTAGACCAAGACTATTTCCATAGGATGGCATGATGTTGTGCTTTGATCAGTATTCATAGTGTCACTTCTTTTTAATATGGCACAAATTTAAATGTGTTTCTATTGCATCAGTGTACCACAAAGCATGTATGTATTATGAGTCCCTTCCCACTGTCTTTGCTTATGTGTGCAGCATAATTCAACAGGTCATACCATGATCCTTGAAGCCTGATTTCTCAAAGGATTTGTGCTGTGTATGCCCTAAATGTTACTCACCTTCTCTTTGTATCACCTCAGCTTCTTTCCATGGCCTTGATGTTACACTCTGCCACCCCATTCCCTGACCCTGGTGCCTTCCCAGGTACCCTCATGGTTGTCTGTACAAGTACTGGTATATTTTACTGCTGATGGAAGCTGGGCATGTGCAGCTTAGCTGGCATAACTCTTACACATCTCAGGCAATTGGCTGAATCTTCTCAGGGCAGAAGAGGGAAGGATAGCTTTAATTAATCCCCTCAAATGGTGATTTAATCAGTCTTCTATCCAAACATGAATTCTTGCAACTATGACAGTAGGCATAAGGTAATGACTGTGTTCTCCCAGAATTGCAGGCACTCTTTGTGTGTATCTGTGTGTTTTTGGTATAATCCATAGCATGCTATGAACTGGAGAACTTTTAAGTTAATTCTGAAGATTCAGAATTACCCCTGGTAAAGTGACTGGCATTCACCTAGCAAAGGTGCTGCCTAACCCTGGAGGTGCTTGAAGATCAGACTTGACTGAGAAGCCAAAATTTGACAAGAAGAGACCTGAAGCAGAAAGGCCTGTGGCTTCTGCAGCTGCTCCTTTTCTCTGGAGTTTCTGGCTCATTCTTCTCTTTTCAGTCTTTCCCCAAGGTGATAATTTTGTGCAGCAGATTGAAGCCCTGCCCTGCCCTGAATGGAATCTACCTACGTCTATTGGGCTGAACTCCAGCAACTCACAGTTGAAATCAAGGTAAATATCAGCAGAAAATATGGTTTCACACTTAGCCTGGGCAGCTGAGTCCCACCTGTGTTTGCAATGTGCAGCTGTAACTGCAATAGAAATTGCAGTCATAACAGACCAACTGTGCTCGTATCTGAGAGGCCTCTGATGGCTTCAACCAACCTTTCAGACCTCTAACAGAATTCTCACAGTGAATGCACATTGAAATCTGTGCTCAAGATCTCTTTTTTTTTTTTTTTTTTCTTTTTTTTTTCTCTCCTCACCTGCTAGATTGCACTGCTGGGATGCCCAGAAAAGCTGTAGATGCCCCATTCCATGAGGTGTTCAAGGCCAAGCTGGATGGGGCTTTGAGCGACCTGGTCTGGTGGGAGGTGTCCCTGCCCATGGTGATTCTACATCTACATGATGAACATCTACAAGGACAAAAACTGTGTGTTTCCACTCTTGGACAGATATGATCTTCAGGGAGACAGGAACATAACCACTATCTACAGACTGTATTAAGATGTTAGACAATTTTGTGACAAAATGTTTTTTCTGTACAGACCATAAGTCATGCTGGGTTTGATGTAGCTTTAAAGTGTCTCGTAAGAGAAATTAGTGCCATGTCCAAGTGTTTAAATGCATCAGAATATATCCTGCTTGAACTGAGGTTATTAAAAACAAAATGGGAAAAAGTCCTGGTGATTATTAAGCACTGGTGGCCAATCAGAAATTAGCATCATATAGTTATAAGATTCCAGGAATTTGCATTCTAGAAAAAAAGTTAGTTAATTTTACAGACAGCATTTTCTTGTGTTCTTTAAGACAGTGCCTTGGAAGTTATAAGGATATAGAACCTGGTACAAATACAGTGTTCTCAAACCACTGCTTAGCTCATCAGTAGTATTCTCATAATTGCTGATGTCATTTCAAACTCATGCCACAGTTGTGTGTGTTTTTTTTTTTTTAATTTTACAGAGCGTTCATATATCATACAAAATACCATACAATTTATAGCATACTATTGTGTAAGACATAAGTGCAAGCATAACTAGAACTAATTGTTCTAATAATAAAAAAAGAAAATAATTTTCCATGTTATAAAAATGCCATTTTCTACTGCTGAATAAGATTTAAAGCCTTTAAGGTAGGAAACACTGAAACCTACTAGCACTTTTCCTGTGGAAGATATATTTTTTCTAAAAAAGCTGTTTAATTTTAAATGCTTAGTGTCTGTCTAGAACGACATACTTGTGCAGCAAATCTGGTTTTTAAACACGGTGATTCGTAATACACTGAACAAAACTTCATAATTAATCTTTCAATGTCTTTTTGAGTGGCAGGTTAATAAACATTATTCCCATCAATGCAGCACCTGACTAGCTCCAACAGTAAAAGCAAAAAAAAAAAAAAAAAAAAAAAAAGAAAAGAAAAGAAAAGCCCAACCACAATGTATCTCTTCTTTTCCTGCCAAAGAAGACAAAAGACCAGTATGTAAACCTAGAAGACTGGAAGATTTAATATTAAAATACCATTGTATGAGCTTTTACCCAAACTGGGTGGAGATGTGTATTTAATTCTAAAGATAGCAATGCTAATTGGTAAAAGGGCAAACTTGATTTTTTTTTTTAATTAAATTTTATTTTTTTTTCAATTGCCAAAGCTTGTCTTAGCAGTAGAGCTTATGTGGGTTTCACAGAGTAGGATCACACTTTCTGGTTATAAGCAATGCCCAGAACGGGACAAAGAATTGGGTGGCACATGCTTAAACTGCAAAATATGGTGATGGCTACAGACATATAGTTCTGTGAAAGCAGCAGGCTGTGAAACTGTGTCACCACTGAAACTGCTGTGACAAGATGACAGCCAACTCCCAAAATTATCATGATAGCCTCATGCAACAGAACCAGCCCTGACAGATTTGAGGCTTACTTTTATTTATTTATTTATTTATTTATTTATTTATTTATTTATTTATTTATTTATTTATTTATTGTTTTGGAGAACTTACCTGAATTTATTTGTCTTGCTGTGACCTGGACAAATGCTGGTGGTGGGGAAGGTTTCCAGGACCTGGTAGGCTCTGTGTCGATATTGATGAGATGGGGACAATAGAAAACAGGTCTGGGGATGTGCCATAAGAAAACCATTTCTCTTATGAAGAAGAGAAGGCCCTTTTCTAATTCATTCATTCTGATTTCTATGCCTCACACTCCCTTAAGGCAACAGATAGTGCTGCACATTTATCTGAGGTTGGTGAAATGTAAGACCTTTTAAATATTAATGTTTCTTGGGGCCTCTGGGTAGGTTCACCACCTGCTACCTCCTATAGCAGCTGTCTGGAACAGTGTTAGTCATTTCTTTTATTTACAAACTTTTATTTTGCTCAACTCCTCTTCACAGACCAACAGGACTTTCAGAGACTAAAAACTGTGCAGCTGCCTCACTGCAGGTCTTGTGGCCCCTGGCCTGGAGGAGTGGATAGACATCACATGTCATCAAACTGGACAGTGAAACACCATAAATCTGCACAAGGGCATTGAAGTTCCCGATTATGTGATAGTGGCATACAAAATCCACTTCTACCTCTCTGTATCTACTAATATTTTCAAAACATTCAGGTATGTGATGGTGTTTTCCTTTTGAAACAGAGGTAGTGGGGTCTACCCATCTACAGCTTACAGTGAAGAGCAGCCTGCAGCATCAGGACAAGTCTCTGAGAGGCCATAGCTTTGAACTCGGACCTTGAGTCCTGGGCTAGTGCGTTAGCCATCCTGCCTGTGAAATCTGCAGTGATAAACATGGCAAAAGATAATGTGCAATAAGGGAAAGCAAAGTCAAAAGCTGTAATGCAGTTTCTCCTGCTGTCGTTTGCTCAGAAGAAATTATCTAAACACGTAAATCCATACTTGCTTTGCTGCTGGCATCACAATAAAGCAAAAATTCTAACATGGATTGTAACTGCTGTATTTGCTGCAAGAAATATTAATATCAATAATATTAATATTATTCCACTTAAACTACTTACTGCATAAGCCTTGGCTTAATGATGGTTATCATGTTAGTGGTGAGATCTCTGTAAGCCCCATAAAGATTGGCAATAAACCTGTGTAATGGACTAAGCAACACTGTCTGAAATACCAAGATATTCACTATGCTGGTTCATCTATTGCTTCCCAATGTTTTTTTCTCAGTATATAAAGTCATTTAACATTGCATGCATAGCTATCCTTTTTAAATGGCATGCTTGGCTCTTAAAGTCATTGTGAGGATGGATGTTTTTTCTTGGGCATAAGCTTTTGACTTGCTGAAGATCAAGTAAGAAGAGCAGAGAATTAAAGGGAGGTCCCCAGCCTTCCTATTAAAAGAGACCAGATGGTCGTGTGGTTATAGAAAACAGTACTGAGGGTGTGTGCAGCACAGCATGGCTTTTAAATACTGAGGGTGGTTTGGGGAGAGACTCTCATCAATGCCCAGCTTTCCTTCCATGCCTCAGCAACTTATCACTGGCATAACTGAGAGTTTATAGTTAAAACGAGGCTTCCCTTCATAGTGAAAGGCATAAATGCAAAACCACTTATGGAAAGACTGACAAAAAAGGACAAATAACTAGATAAACGTGACTATACTCTGAAAATTCATGTCAATGGAGCCTTTCAAAGCACCATGTGAAACCATAGATGAGTCTTTCTAAAATAATGCAGTCAGTACTTCCCTAAGAGCCAGGGAAACTTTGTCATCCCTCTAGTATTCCTTATTCCCCACAGGAAAACAAAACCTGGCACTTCTTATGTCACAGGATATTAACAGCTTCTGACAAAACAACAACAACAAAAAACCACAACATCATCAAAACCCTGTGCAATTTGGGGATTTACCAAAATTAGTCAAAAGTATTTATTCATTTTTTTTTAATACTGAGTAAAACTTTACATTGCTGGGTAAGTGGCTTTTTCTGTGGCCTCAAGGTCTGGTGCTAATGAAGCAAGTTGGAGGTATTGACTGAGAAGCCCGTAAATGAAACTGTAGCTTTATTTTTAGGAATGTCACTGCTCTTACTCGATAATGACAGTGAATGGAGGTGTGATAGCCTAAAGCATCATTTGCTCTTTCTTATTATAGATCCCCCCAAAATTCTTAATATCTCTGCTTATGAGTATCTGACTTATTAATATGTGCTGGATGGTCCTTATCCATGTTTCAAATTACTGCTTTGCTTATCTTAAGCAGATTAAGAGCATATACCTTATTCGTGACTAAAATGTGTATTTGTGAAAGGTAAAAGGCATCTTTTTGAGCTGAGGACAATGCAGCCTTCTCTAAACGGCTGTGGATATATTTTTATTTTATTTCCATACTGTCTCTGTGCTGGGATTTTGTTGAAAGTTTTAAAATACAACTGTGTTTCAAACTGACAGCTTCCAGCACAAATGGAAATGCTGGGGAAGAGAGGGTACTGAATTTTCAGCCTGTTTTTATAATGCGAGTTTAACATAACAACTCTAAAATGCCTTGGAACATAGAGTCAGTTACAGCTGAACTGTTTAATACAGCAAAGATGCTGTGATATTTGGATTGAGATCAAACTCCAAATTTTGTGTTTCAGGGCAATGTTGAGAGACTTCAATTTTGGTCTGGGGTCTTGACTTTTAAATGTATATATTCCTATTTCATGCATATTATTCTTTTAGAGTCCCTTGTAGAATTTGTTGCCTTTTTCTCTCTATATATTTTATATATTTTGTTATTGGAAGAAAAGCTGTATTCTTGAACAGCCAACTACCTGGGGATGATGATGTATCTATTTATATTGCAATTTGATTGACTAAAAGAGAATTTTATGTATTCCAGACACATCTTGAAATCTCCTTTCTCTCCATTACTTTTGACCTAGAGAACTAACAAGATGATGGCACAAGTCCATAACCAAACAAGTCCAAGAACACCAGAAACAGCTAGACAAGGCAAAAACAACTCTTGTACCTGGGGATCTCTGTCAAAGTTGTTCATAGCCAATTCACTTCACCAGATGTTCTTCAGCATTGATTTAAACTGTTTTCCAAGCTTCTGAATAACAATTGTACTTTAGGACGAAGTAAGATACATGCTGACAGTTGCAGGGTAGTAAATTGAAACTGGCTGTTGAGTTGACACCCAGGATAGGTTAAATGATACCTTTTTACTGTCACTTTTCTAAAACAGATAGTACCCTTTTCAAAGCTAGCTCTTCTGCAATGCTGAAGAGAGGGTCTATTCTGAGTTGGGTTTAGATGATTTTTTCTCTTTATCAGTTTATCAGTTAAAAGAGATTGTATACTTACAAAACCTTTTTTTTTTTTTTTTTTAAATATTGTGTGATGAGCAGGATGCATTGATGCATTTAATTTTCTTGTGGCATGCAAAGAGGTGTCAGAAATTTTACCAATAGTAAGCCTATTGAAATATAGTGCTATTTGCAATGAACAGACAAGACAGTCTTCTATTACAGTCTAAGGGGTAATTCAACAGCTTTTTTTTTTTTTTTTTTCTTCCTCTGAAAAGGCTCTGCTGTACCTGTGAGGTGTCAAACAACATAATTCCTTATGAAGAGCAGAATTAATCCTAGAGACTTTTAGAATTGTACTCCAAATTTTCTTTTATTTTATTTTTTCCCCCACCTACTAAAGAAAAAAGAATATGTTAACAGAGTGAAACAATCATAAGAAAGGTATATACTATGTCATGCACTTTTTCTTTGCATAACTGATTTTTTTTTTCTTCCCTAAATATGGGCACCATTCAACACTACACTGGCAAAATTATAAGAAAATCAGAGGTAGGGTTTTTCTGATGTATCTCTGAAGACCAGCAGTAGACTTCCTGAACTAAGACTATAGGAATCCAACAGCATAACTGATCACATTAATATTTTAAATTTTCATACTTAAATCTTCTACTGAAATTATTTTTGCTTCTGCAAGAGAGAAAGAAGATGAAAGTTTAGGATTACAAAATTGGGACTTTGAAACTTATTTTGCCATATGAGGAGGTCCAAGCACATTGCCAGGCTGACTGGCTGGGATGATTGATACGTTTTGCAAAACAGAAAAGTCAGATGAAGATGAAATGAAAGAAAATAAACAGTGAACTGTACAGTGTTTTACATTGTGGGTGGGACTCTGGGGTTTTATGTGGACTTGAGAAGATAAGATTATTTCCATGTGCCTGAGCCCATTTTTATGCTAAAGTCTTTTCCCAGCAGGGTCTCAGCATGCAGCAGGGTGCATGCATCAGACCCTTTATATATCAGCACACATCCTCAGCCCTGCTCCCCCACCGCACTGTCTAGGTACCAGAGCAGGCTACAGAGGTGCCTCAAGCAGCAGTCTGGTGGGGTCCAAAGGGACTCCTCTCTGGGGAGCTATGGAGGCAGGGTGCTGCGATGGACTGTGGTATATCTGGGAGGGGAGAGCCTCTGTGAGGGAAGGCAGGCAGGATGCTGTCCCCCCTCAGCACAGCTAGGAGGGGGCACTGCGGCTGTTTCTGGGTCAGGACGGTTGTTTCTAGGCAGGGGTACAAGGAGCTGCTGATTTTACACGGAGCTGCTGATTTTACAAGTGTAAACATACTTTGTGCAGAAGATCCAGAATGAGCAGACTCAGGATTTCTACCAGAAAGCTTTCTCTAGCTGTGCTGCAGGAGGGAATATGAAAAATGCTTTCAGTGGATGATTAATAGGAGGGAGGAGGGGCAGCAGAAATAGATGTGAGTTAAGCAGTAAGCACAGCAGAATGGGCTGTTACTAGCAGATCATTAACAGCCCACAGTGATGCTGAGGACTCTTTAATAAACCCATTTAGGGAGGATTAGTGCTATTAGGAATAATGATCAGTGGCATCTCTGTGTTTTATATGAATAATGGGGGCTATAGCCGCCAGTGACAATCTCTGCTGGAGCCATTTTATGTTTGCTGAGACACAGGAATTTTTTCTTGATCTGAACGTAGCAAGTAGTTTGAGACTTATATTTTCATGGCTGAAAAATCAACAACAATAAAACTATTAGAACTCTGCAAATTAGGGTTGCAGAAAACCTGGGCAAATATCCAAGGTCAGAAAATATTTGGAATGTGGCAGAAAACCATGAAGATATAGTTCTAAAAATGCTCATTTTTTTATTCTACTGACCTGCTTCTGTCTGCTAGGAGTCAAGGCTAGGAATTTCTGCACCAAATCTTTCCTGCTTTCTTACAAGTCACAGCAGATGGCAGTGAGCTGAATTGCATGTCTTCCTGCAGGCTCTTTGCAGACATGCATCAGCCCCAGTCTGCTGCTAGGGGTCTAGTACAATGTCATCGGGGCTTGCCCCTTTGTCATGGAGAGCTGTTTCAAACGATGGGGAAGATTACTTCTGCACATGATGATTTTACAGTGGTAGAGTTTCATTGGTAGGGAGGTCATCCCTGAGATGTACGTTGTTATGGGAGAAGCTGCTGCTGCTCTGGGTTAATGAAGATGTGGCAGGGCTCATTTATTTTACAGAGCTTTGGAGCTTTTGTTGCTGTTGATCCAACAAAAGGAAAGACTTCTTCCCTTTCAAAAGAGTTTAACTTTGAATGTCAAGATGTGTTTGGCTGGTAGTTAGGAGTGTATTTAATACAGGACCACTGAAGTGAAGCAAAAATTGAGCATTGTTTTTTTTCAGAGTAGATCCATGCCTTGAGAGGAATTCTCACTTGATCACATTTTTGTGCAATTATGTGTATGGAAAGGAAATTGAAAGAAAGTATAAGAAAAAGAAAAGGAAAAAGCGTGGAACTATTTCCCAGCTCTCCTTTTCCTGGTGTGCTTCAGTTCCTATGTCAGGCATTGTGTTCCCGCTGTTAAATCTTTGTCTAGCAAAGCAGCCACCCAGAAAAAGTTTCCAAGAGATGTGAAGGGGAAACAAAATGGCTTTATATTTAATTTATATTCCTTTATACTTCAAAGGTCTTTCTGCAGGATCACTTTTTCGATGAACCTGTATGGAGCCAACAAACTCTATAAACAGTAGTAAGTAATTGGCCTCTGGCAGCTTGCATGAACAGTGAGGATTTGACGTTTACTCAAAGAAAATATGCAAACTTGTCAATGCAAAACAGTGACAAAAGGTAATCAGGAACTGTTGTGTATCCTGAGGACTGTCCTGCATAGACAGGAATTGTTATTTTCATTTTCCCATGAATCTCAATGGCCTAACTCTGCTGCCGCTGAGAACTATGCTTACTGATTTGATAAACTGCGGTGTTAAGGTGGTGGTTTGGAGATCCCACCTCTGTCTCTAGTTGCAGTTCAGTACCTACCTGGGTAGAGAGAGCGTTTCTCTTCAGAGCCCTGTTGGGAGGAGGAGAGTCCTGTGGCAGCATTCCCTGGAGCCCAGGCTGTCCTGGAGTTTGGCACAGTAAAATATGCTAACCTGGAACAGACATTGCAGATTTAAGCTGGACGTCTCAAAGGCCTTACAGTACAGTCATTGCACTGAGGTCCAACACGTGCTGTTCCAACACCTAATCCCCTTATGTCATCACCAGACACAAGCTGTATTGTAAAAGCTAGAGTCTACTCTTGTGAGTGGAGAAGTAGAGGTTTCTTGTTGGGTTATGTTAGGACACAAGAATGTCATAAAAAAGCCTTCAGGAGCCAGACAGCATGCCAAGTTGTTATTAACTTATGACTGTTCCAGTTAGAATTGCAGCTTCTCTTTAGTGAGGTTGTCCATTTTGACTCATTTATTGTGCTGGTATGAAGCACTGTGAAGTCTTATAACAGGCCTTGGTCCTGGGAGTAATGATGTTCCAGCAACATCTAGAACATCTAGCTTCTGGAAACAAAATGTCAGGAGCACCGAGCTAGTAGACTTCCTAGCTATCACAGGATTGGGACTCAGATGCTTGTAAATATGCCCTAGTTTCATGGGAGCATGTTTTTATCTGAATTGTTGATATAAATGTAGCTGGAAAGAGCTTGTTTATGCTTGTTTTTCCTGTCATTTTGACTGATGATTATACCTTTCCATGCCTGTCACAGTATGCCATTGTTGTGACCCCTGGACGACTCATATTTTGCTGAGCTTCATACTCATCCTGTTACCAAAGCAACCAGGGAGGCAACTGTTTGCAGAGCTGAATTTAGGTACTTGTAGTGGAGAGTTCACACCTGAAATAACATGCAAATTGCCATGCCATCTAATAAAAAAAAAATAATAGAAAAAAAAAAATTATAATGTAGAAGCTTGTTTTGTTTTAGAAATTATCTAGGCTGTTGATAGATCCCTTCTGTCATCTCTTCTCTGTTATCTGACATGATATGGAATAAACCTGTTGATTCTACTTATAGCTTCACATTCCAAAGCATACTTAAATGGAAAACAAATCTGGGTTATGAGCAATCAAAGCTCTGTCTTATCTTTTTCTCCAGCTTGTAGGCCAAGAAAATAGTTAATTTCTTTATGTGCAGTGTTCTGTGTTATAACAGTCTACCTACTGTAATATGAAATGAGTGCCACTAGTCATGGGAAAAAGTTGTTTTAGCTTGCCTTTATGCAATCCAGGAGTTCACTATTCAATACCTGCTGCAGGTTGCTTATGAGAAATAATTATGAGACCTTTATTTATTTATTTTGGTCTGGGAGTGAAATTCATGTCTGCATAAGTAAAATTGATAGAAGCCAATAGCTTGTTATCAGTGAAATGGCCTGGTTACTCAGAAAACACTTTTCAGCTGTTTGATACGGAAGGTCAGGACTCACCTGGATAGCTTTTCTACCTCTCCAGTCTCAGTCTGAAAAGATAGTACTAATTATCTGGTAAAACCAGATATCTGGATTTCTCTAGTGTTGTCTTTGGGATGGTGACAGTGAGGCCTTGAAGGAGCAGAAGCCTGAGTAGGAGCAGACAGCCCTTGTAGATGGGGCTGTCATTGCCAGGTCACTGTGCTGAGAAGCTCAGCCTGCCGGTGAGATTTCAATGCAGGAGTTCTGCCATTGCCAACAACTGATGGTCCTTGTCACTCTAAAGTTCGTTTATACTGAATGAATGTCTCTCTCTGCTCCCAGAGGGAACACAAAGCACCGTGGCTGCTGTAACACTGTGTTTGGTTGGGAAAAGTGGAGACTGGCTTGGTCACATAGTGAAAAGCCCTGCCCATGCATATTAAACCTGGAGCCTGATGGGTTTCCCTGTGTCTTACACTGACAAGTCCTACACTTGATGAAATTAATGAGAGTTTTGGCATTGACGTCAAATATCAAAAAAAAAAAAAAAAAGTAGAAAAAATAGATTGTTTGGGAGACAGAATAAATACATGTATCTCTGGCTTGAAAGAAAGAATAGTCTTTGGCTATGCTAGAGAAGGTGGTTGTAAATCATACTTGGTCTCTGGTGCTGCTGGTCAGAGACAGATTAGACCCTGAAATAAATATAAGCAACTCCAAGGCAGCTTTTGGATTTATCCCAGCTATTGATGGCCTCAACTAGAGACCACTGTGTCTAAACCTTTTAGCCAGGCTCAAAATGCCATTGGCTTCCAGCAGTGGAGCCAGCAAGCCTTCACTTGTCCCTGCCTTTGGAAGGGCAAATTTCTTTTGTGGTAATGACTGGGCCCTTTCTGGGAGGGAGCAAGGTGAAGGTTGAGAAGGAGAAGTACAGGGGACTATGCCTGGAGAAGAGGAATGAGGAAAAACCAGTGGAGGCTGGGAGGGGAGGGAGGGTGGCAGTGACGGCTCCTGGGTCTCTCCTCCCAAGCCTTCCCTCTTTTGAGCTAATCTTAACTTCTGTAACTTCCAGGCTCTTACAGCAAACAGACAAAAAATAACCTAAGGGATTTGTTCCACCATTCTCATAGCTTTTTTTGTTGTATGTAGGTCAGTGCAGGTCAGACTGGGCATCTCACTGTCGCCTGCTACCAGATCTGAGATGGAATTACTATCCAGGAGTTAGCAAAACTCTTACTATCCACAGAATGGATTTCCTGAGGAGATTTAAAACCTTACTCCTAAGGGACCTCTAGAAGACCTTGGAGTTCAGAACTTTGAATCTGCTGTCGCTGTATCTGATGATACACAAATACTTACTTACATATAAATCTATAAAATATATACATATGTATATTTCTATATATAAAGTGTCTATCACTGTAGGGTATGCAAAATCCAACAATACCTCCCCAGCCTGTATGGAAATTCTTGGGATGTATTTCAGGGATGTCTCCAGGCAGTCCTGAGGCAGTAGCATGTATCCTAACAAAACTGTGATATAAGCCAGCTAAACAAAGGTAGGCAAGGCATACAACTCGGAAGCACATTACCTGTAGAAAACGTGTGTTGGATCTTTTCCCATGGAAGTTTTCAGCAAGCACTCTATTTCAGAGCAACAGTTATAGTTGTTACAGGCATGTAAAAACTTAATTGTTATTTCTTTTTAACTTCCTACATAGACTGCATGAGAGTGCCAATGGGAGGGAATTGTGTGACATAATCTATTTTAATGTTACCTCCTTATTTATCACCTAAGCAGCAAGGATGCTGTGATGAATGAGAATGGATACTCTAGGGTCATCCTCAAGAGAATCTTTCTCTCTGGCTTTATATTACTCAATTGTAATTTTCCAGAGATGTTTTAGGAAACTAAGATCTATGTATTTCTTTCAAATACAATATACTGAGACCAGAGGTACAGAAGTTCAGTCACCATCGGTTGATGGATTACCAGAGACAACAGTAACAGTAACATCAAGGAAGAGTATTTGCAACATATCTGAAAATACATAGAACATACATGAAATGTGTAAAACAGCTTAAAACACAAGTAGGCAAGCCTGGCATGGACTTTGCATTACGATACCATTAGCAGAACTATTACCATTGCTGACTTTTCATGCACGTATCAAAGTGGGAAAGAAAATTAGGGAACCTGAACAGAGGAGAAATAAATGGAGAACAACGCATGCAGGAAGAGGGCTGTGTGTGCTGTGTGTGCTCTAGGGCTCTGTGCTGGGAGGGAGAGCAGAGAGGTCTGTGCTCACAGACCTCCAATGCTGCCAGCGGAGAAGCATCAGCTACAGACCCGTCCCATGGTGCCTGGCAGGTGCCCTTGCAGTCGCGTTTGCCAGCCTGTGATGGGGACGGCAGGATGTGGTGCAGGTGGCTGGGAAGGAAGGAGAGAGGAACAACACAGCCATTCATTTCCTGCCTTTCAGAGGTATTCTCACAGTCTCGTCTTAGGGTATAAATCAGAAGAACTGACGCACACTGTATTTTCTGTCTGGAAATACCCTCTTTGTGTCTCTTCTACCTCTAGGGTCTGACACGCTGAAGGGTTACACCAGTGCCAGCCATCTGCTTGCTAAAATG
Source organism: Anas acuta (assembly GCF_963932015.1). Taxonomy (NCBI): domain Eukaryota; kingdom Metazoa; phylum Chordata; class Aves; order Anseriformes; family Anatidae; genus Anas; species Anas acuta. The sequence goes on from NC_089017.1 coordinate 21,769,265, forward strand.
GGGTGAGTGTCTGGGATCCCTGCTGAATTTCAGGGGCATGGATTGAATGGCCCTGGTTTTAAAACAGGTGGGAGCAAGTCTGAAACACCACCATTATCAACTCTTAAAAAAAAAAAAAAAGTCATTTTGAAAAATCCTTTTAAAACTTGTCAGGCTTCTATGTCCCTATTTGTCTAGCTAGTTTCCTCAGTAAAAAATGTGTCAGATAGAAATAAATGTAATGGGAGGAAATAATTAACAGGATCTAGGGAGATTGCCCATGGGAATTACTCTTCTTGTAGAGAATGATGGATCCAGTTAACAAGAGAGATGCTCTCAAATGCAATTACATGTTAAAAATGATTCTTCTGTCTGTTCTTAAATGTTATTTTATTAAGCTCAAAAAAAAAAAAAAATATATATATATATATATTTGTTCTACTTTACACTGTGGAAGAGACACATTAGGACTGAAATAAGACAGCTTAGAAACATTAATTACTCAATATATTGCTAAGGAAATTAGGCTCCTTATACCAGAGACTTCCATGCAATTACAGTGTCCATAAATGAATAATCTGCTCAGCTGGACAAATGAAATTCTCTAAAGTAGACGCTGTTTAACATTTAAAGAAAAGTAACACCTGCGTTTAGGAAGGGGGGACAATATGTGACTTGTCAGGATGTAGTGACTGAAGTTCTGGGATATGCAATTCCAAATTTTGCAGCAGCTTTCAATTATTTTTGGCCTTAATAATAAAGGTGACTTAGTAGTTCACCACACCATACTCTCTGAATAATTTGAACAACAGTACAGTTCCAGATTCATTGAAATATATGTTTGATGAAAATATACATAATTTCAGTGCATTGTTTCAACTAAGTAAAAAAAGTTATTTAAGGTATTCTAGAAGACAAGTGGAAAACTTCCTTCAACACTTAAAAATAAAGTCATTTTGAAATACATTTTTTCATTTTGGATCAAAAGAAATATTATGACCTGTAATATTAATTCTTTCTTTCTGTCTTTTTTTTTTTTTTTTAATTATTATTTTTTAGTTTTTTAAGCTCATCAAGAATAAAAAATAACCCAAATTTTTGTTTCCTTCAGATCACCTCTGTAAGAAGTTTTGGACCTAACTGTCCCTATAAAAATCCCTATCAAATCATGTATCAATATAACATTTATACTCACTTTGTCTGGCTTTCTTCATACTGGATACAACACTCATGAAGTCTATCACAAAGGTTTCACCAAATATTCTGTTGGCTATTTTCTTTGTATTTGGACCCTTCTTTCTTTCCCATTGCTTTTTTGCTTCATTAACTCTGCCTTACACTAACTGTAAAGGCTCTCCCACTTTGTATACACCTCTAACTCTAGTGAAAGTCACTGAATTTGGTCTACTTCTGCTCTAGAAAGTTTATTTCATAAAATAAAAATAACCTCTTGAAAGTTACGTCTTTTTTATTTTTATTTTCTCATACCATAAGATGTTTTAAAATATCTTAAGTTGAAAGACACTCCTTTGCCTGAAGAACAAGACTGTGTCAGAAATCTAATTTCTGGGTAGTGATGTTGTAGCAGATCTCCTGTGCTGCTTCCTTCAAGGGAGAAGATTAAAGATGTTGTTCTCTTTAGTTTCTTGCAGGTTCAATCCTAGTGAAGAAAATCTTAAGTAAGTTAAATTTCTTACTCTGTAAAATAGCTTGATATGTATCAATGCTGACCTTGAAAGAGATAAAAAGGAACAGATATACATCTATTGTCAAATACTGCTCTTGGCTATATACCTGCACTCGTAAATTTAGAGACATTTCACTTTTGGAATTGTTGTAGAGCTGATGTCATGGCATTTCTCAGGATTGTCCTTGACTGTAGGAGGCAATTTTTATAAACCTATCACCCTTACCTTGAATCATAGTTTAGATTTTTCCAGTTTCTCCTCTGGCTTCCAAATTGCTTTTATATTTGGAAGCTCAGGCACATTATTCTGTTTTGAAGGCCATTAGTTGTCAGGCACTACAGACTTCAGTGAACAGTTCTCAGGGAAAATAATCGGGATAGATAGTGTGACAGTCTGTGTGAACACTTATACTTTCTGACAGCTCCATTTTTTCCTGCCATATGTGTCCTCAGTACTTCTGGAAATTGTGGTTCATCAGCAGTTCTGTTATATTACCCAAAACTAAATCAGTTCAGAAGGATATTTGATATGGCAGCAATTTATTGAGTTTCCACAGAAAACCTAGAATATTTAACATTTAAATAAGAGAAATTATACACTGTGGGCTCATGCTTACTGGTGCGTATATATTTAGAATCAGAAAATAAGTTCCACATTTCTGAGCCTTCAAATCTCTTGCCAAATTACTCCGAGCTTTTAAATGCACTTTTAGGAAAAAAAAAAAAAAAAAGAGAGAGAAAAAAAAATAGAAATTCTAAGAGAAAAAACAGCATTATGTTTAAGCCTTGAAGTCTCCTGGGAAAATCCTTGGTACTCCTTGCAAAATCCCGGGGGAGTAACTTCTGTGGTACTATTTCCTTCCATGATAGGCTGTGTTGACAACACCTCCTGCCAAGCTGTAGGATTATCCCATCGTCTGGTCCCATGCATTTTCTACCTGAATCAGGACGCATCTAACCTGCCTTGGTAGGCAGGTCAGAGATAAATACAGCAATATTTGTGGACAGTGCACTTCTATTGGGATATGTGGGCCATTGTTTGTCCAATAAACACCTTTCTCAGTTAAGTCCTATGTATGATAATGCAAGTTCTTGCGTATCTTGTGCAGGGATTTTTTGTTTGGAGTAGTTCAGAATATGCATTCAAATCAGTGGGAGATTTCTTCACTGATTTCAGTGGGGCCACCTCAAACAAGCTGCATGTTTGTTGTAACATCCATGGTGATGTTTCCTATATTCCCAAGCTCCCTTCCAAAGGATATCTGTACTTGTTTCATCTCTGTGGTTTTGTAATCTTCCTATTAAACCTTACCTTCTTCTCAAGTGATCATGTTTTTCCTGTTATGAGGCTATAAGGTGGAAAACTCATCTCCCATTTGTCTTTATTTAGTTAAAAACAATATGAAACACCCTCTGGCACAATGTTCTTAGACCATCTGCAGACAAATTCTTTGTTACTGTTCCTCCCTTTGTTTCTTTTTACTGGACATTTTCCTTTAATCTTTGTGGATGTCAAGATGTTGTCAGAGGCACCTGAATAAAAGCAACATTGATGGTGGACTCCAGTACTTAAAAAAATGTGGATGACATCCTCAGGGTTTACAAATCAACGTAAAGACACTGGCCTCCTCTACTTGTAGAGATGATTCAGGAACAAGTAAGGCAAAGTTAGTATTTTTTTTTGCCTTTGTTTGTTTGTTTGTTTATGAAATATAGTGAGATGTAAATAAATGTGCAATTGTCTCATTTTTTCCAACTTTTTTTTTTCCTCTCTATTATTTTCATACAACTCTTAAATATTAATTGACTTATTTCTAGGTATTATAATTTTTTTTGTGAGAGCCTCCAACCAAAGCTATATTCAAACGTATTGTAACCACATGAAATGAGAATAAACTGTAGTCCCTCCTCCCACTTATTTACACTTTTTATATCTGGTTTCAGCTACAGCTGATAACACACCCTCATGATAGAAGTGGGATGATGCTGTAGCACATGTGTACCACCCGGCTGGCTTTGCTGACGAAATATGTAACATATGCTGAAACCTGTGTTGATGTGAGTCATCAGTCTGTTCCCATGGATGATTTGGCTATCCAAAAGATGCTTGCATCTCTTAGCCCAGTGACAGGCAGCTGGGCGTGGGAAAGCAAAGGTTACAGGTCTTCTTCAACTATGACAGGTGAAAACTAGCACCAGGGAGTCATGCGGGAAAGTCCTCTAGACTTTGTGAGGCTAGGTGATAATTAACTCTGTGTTGGTAGATCCATTTGGGATTTCAAGGCACAGTATTTTTCTGTGGTGTCCACAGGAGGTCTGGTGGCCTGCAGTCCAGAAGTGGATTCTCTCCCCGAGAGCACTCCTTGTTTCTGCTCACTTTTCCTAGGTCCTCCTCTGGGATCTGGAATCAGCCTTCCAAATAAGTCAGGGGCCAAAAAACAGAGTCCCAAGGGGATCATTTTGTAAGACCCTTCCTCTTGCTCCAGTTCTCTCTTCTGGATGTAAGTTACATTCGTTCCACCACATTTTCCCTTTATCATTGCTGTGCAGATGACACAGTCTCCTAGGTCCCCAGACAGAATTTGTCAGTATCACATTAAGCATCATGTTCTTTGGAAGTAGTTTCCACAGTCCCAAGTTCCCTGGTGATATGCCTTTGCTGTGTGTCTGTGGTGTCATATCAAGATTTCCAAGATTTTCAAGATATGCCTTTGCTGTGTGTCTGTGGTGTCATATCAAGATTTCCAAGATTTTCAAGATTTGATAACAACTCTCTTTTGGGCTGATTGTCTCTTTCTGGAAAATCTTTCTCCTCCTTGACTTTCCTTTCATCCCTGGATTTCACAGAACTGAAGAAAAACAGGTTGACTAGCCTGAGTAAAGACTTGGAACAGGAACTGCATTGAATGACAGCCGTCTTTAAAATGCTTGGGAGCAAGAGAAAAAATCTACAATTTCTACATGAAATTTCTGCAAGTCATAACAAAGGATATAGCACATGTTTTATAGAGAATATAATTGAAATTTTATTTTTTTTCTCCCAGACAGAAAAATCTGATAAAGGGTTGGCTTTGCAGTAAAAGCAGCTAAGTCTTTTTACTGGTGTTTTTATAGTAAATAACAGAAGACTTTAAAAGGCGCAACTTTTAGGAGTTCCTGAAGTGTTGCAGGGTGAATATTTTATATTGAATGATGAACTGCTGCATAAAATTCAGTACAATAAATACAAAAACATGGTTGTAGAACAGAGGAAGAAAGATGATGACATTAGGTACATATAAAAAAATATCATAGGAAGTCCCGAAAATATCAGTCTAAGAATTGGCTATTGCTAAAGGGTCAAACAGAGCACTTGGGAGTATTATGGAGTTCATAAAGAACAAACTAGAAAACGTCATTACTGTGTGACCTAAATCTCTAGCACATCAGTTTTTGAACACTGGTGGCAGTTTTGGTCTCTTCACCCCAAGAACAAGCAAGACTGGAAATGTCACAGAAAAGGGAAACAATGATAACAAAATGTTCACAGATACATGTAAAGACAAAAGACTAAAGAGAAGCCTGCAATTTGGAGGAAGATGACCTGGGAAAATTCAAAAAGAAGTGTAAAATATCAGAAAGCAAAAAGTAATTGCCACCTGATGAAGCTAGAAGGATGTATATTCAGACACAATTTAGATTTTTCACTTGAGGAGTAACAAAGTGGAAGAAATCATTGAAATTGCACATGGTAGATCCCAAAACAGATCTGTACAAATTTCTGGAGGTCAAGTTTGTCTGTTCCTATTAAATCCAGAGGTGTGGATCTGATCTCTGCCTCTGTATACTCCTGTGTAGCTAGTGTATTGATGGTGGATGGAAAGACACGATGGGACACATTATAGTCTATATGTTTGCTGTATTTCTTTCATCCTTTTCCTAAGCATCTGCTACTGGCCATGACACTGGCTGAGATACGCTTTTTGTCTGACCTAGAAAGGTACTTTTTTATGTCATGGCTTTGAAGCTTTGAAGTGGCTGCCAATTTAAACTGACTCTGGCCTTAAAACACAAACTGGTGCATAGTACAGAGTGGGAAGGTATTCTCTTGGTATAAATGCAGCAGGCAGACCAGTCCAGAAGTCTGCCCTACATGTGAAGACACCACATGTGAAGACACCAGGGAGGGAGGTGGCACACTGCGGGAGCTGGTCATATTTTTTCATCACAGATTTTGTTCATCTCCACTCCCCTAGCCACTTATGAGTTTTTTTTTTTGTTTGTTTGTTTTGTTTTTGTTTTTGTTTTTGTTTTTTTCTGGAGGCAAGGACCCTGCTCTGGCAAACACTGTAAATGTCTCAGTATTTGTCTTAGAGTGGGCTTTAGAGGTCTCCAGATGGTCTCTTCAGACTGTATTTTGGAATAGCTTTATTCACTCTAGGGACCCTGGTGATCTCTAATCTTATAAAGACACATAAGAAATGTGGCATGACTGTCTTGTAATATTTGCTGTGAGGTTTTGCAGCAGACATCTAAGTGCAATTTGAGGCAATACTTGAGTAAATTAAATAAAAGTATTCACCCTACTGAAAGCTGCATTCTAATGCTGACAAATTGTTGTGTAGCTGCTTGTTTTTGTTAACCTTTTAACACCCAGATACAACATCATCCATCAAGGAACAAAGAACGTACATCCTGCTTGTACCATACAGCTCAGAGACTGCATTTTGCAGAGCATTGACTCTGACAGGCTTGGGGGTTATGGTGGATAATCAACAGAGCATGAACTTACAATGTCAGCATGCATGAAAGGGGGCTTGTTTCTTGAATATGTGAGCAGAACGACAGAGAGCAGGAACAGGGAAACTGAACAGACCTTCTGTATGGCATTAGTCAGGGCATTTGGAAAGTGCTCTGTCCAATCTTAAAAAAAAAAAAAAAAAAAAAAAAAAAAGCAGACAATTGGAAATGAACCCAAGGGATAATAGTGTTTAGTGTTTTGATAAAGCTTTTGCCTTGTGAAGCATTTAAATGCACCGATGACTGTACCATTATTAAACAAGCGAGATGACAATATGGATGCAGGTGTTTCAGGCCTTCTCCTGTGGCCACAGGCTGTTCTCAAGCAGAGGCTCTATCTAGTACCATCCAGCCACAGGTAGACAAGTTGTTCAGCAGCCACAGCCTCCTTTTCACATATTTTCCTTTTTTTTTCCCTTAGGTCTGGGCAGAAGGTGGGCACCACTAGTGCGTTTACAGATTTTAAGCATCCTGTAAAACCATCAAAGGCAGAACTCACTCTGCCTTGTTGATTTTATACCCTGTGCATTCAGCTAAGGGGTGAAGTACAGCCAGAGATTTTCTGTGCAATTTGCCACAGCAAGGAGATCCAGCCCATGAGATCTAAAAGCACGGAAGAGAGTGTATGTGACGGTAGAGGGTTCTCTAGTGCAGCAGATAAGTGGCTAGAAGTTAAGGCTAGTTTAGAAATTTCTATAATTATATGATGGTGTGGATTTTGTGTCACTTGATATTTTCAAATCAAGCCTGGATATCTTTCCACAGAACAATACTCTAACCCAACCAGGAAGCACTTGACTTGACAAAGGAGCTGCTTTATGACATTAAATGGTCTGTGTTTTGCACAAAGTCAGGCTGGACGATTACAGTAGTTCTTAAAATCTGGGACTCTAATGAGATGCTTTGTCTTCACAGTCAATTATTTTAGTTATTCATGCACTAGAACAAAATAAGATATCCTTGAGACAGTTCAAAGGAAATTGCATCCTTTCTTTGCTGTGTAGTTTTGATATGCAAAACTTGTGCTGCTTCTTGTCATGTGTGTTACAAGACCATGCCAATAGCAGTAACAGCTTTCTGTTCCACCAGCCTTCATTTGATTATGAATTGCTTATGGCCAGACTTAAGCAAAGTCTGGCTGTTTGACTGGCAGCAACAGCAACGACTTCTCTCTTTATCCAAAGAAATATTAAAGTTTCATGCTTAGCTGCTTTCTCTTTACATTAGAGTACACAGAGAGAATGTCCCTCTACCGAATTCAGCAGAATCACCCATGTACAAAATGATTTTGACAAGCATCCACACTGACATTATACAATTTGTATTTTTAAATTATTTTTACACACAGATAAATGGACTGCTTTACTTTGGTTCCAGAAGAAAGCTGGCTTTTGGATGAAGTGTTATTTAATGGTGTTTTGATGTAACAATCTGTTTTTCAGCAGAACCCACAATTTTGCATAAAGAAGTCTAAGCAACTCTGCCTATAGAATAATCATTTGGGGTCCAATGTACGAAGTAGCTGCTCTTCAACATAAATGTTTTGGTATTGACTTTTGATCTAAATCACAGCTGATTCAGACATATCTAGAGACAGAACTGAAAGAAGTCTGGTTACTATGGTAAAGGATAACAAAACATGTTTTTAGAAATATATTAACAGTGAGAGGAGGGCCAAAGAGAATTTCAATCCATTACTGGATGCAGGGGATAACATGACTACTGAGGATAGGGAAAAAGTTGACTTTCTCAATGTTTTCTTTACATCTGACTTTACTAGTCAGGCCACTTATCCTCAGGGTACTCAGCCTCCCAAACTTGAGGTCTGGTACAGGGAGCAGAAGAACCTCCCACAGTGCAGGTAGAAACACTTAGAGACCTGCTGCTCCACCTAGATTGCCAAAAGTCTGTGGGGGCCATATGGGATCCACCCAAAGGTGCCGAGGGAGTTGAGAGATGTGATTGCTGGGCTGCCTTCCATCATCTATCCGCATTCATGATCAACCAATCTTTTGTATCAGGAATAGTGTAACCACCAGGACCAGGGACATGATCGTCCCCTTGTGTCCAGCTCTGGTGAGGCTGTGCCTTGAATACTGCATTCAGTTTTGGGCCACTCAGTACAAGAAGGACATCTGGGCCCTGCAGCATGTCCAGAGAAGGGCTAAGAAGCTGGTGAAGTGCCTAGAACACAAGTCCTGTGAGGAATGGCTGAGGGCACTGAGGTTGTTTAGTCTGGAGAGGAGGATGCTAAGGGGAAACCTTACTGCTTTTTACAACTACCTGAAAGGAAGGTGTGGAGAGCTGGGGGTCATTCTCTTTTTGCAGATAGGACTGGAGGGAATGGCCTCACATTGCACATGGGGAGGTTTAGATTGGAAATGAGGAGACATTTCTTCTCAGAAAGAGCAGTCAGGCATGGGAATGGGTTGCCTAGTGAAGTGGTGGAGTCACCGTCCCCGGGGGTGTTCAAGGAAAGAGACAGCAAAATGGAAGAAGATTTAGGCATTATAATGGGTACTCTTTGCTACTTTCCTGCCTGAGCAAAAAATTGAAAGTCCATATCCTGTCATATACTGTTTGTTGCCTGTCCCCATTAGTGATCCCAGCTATGTCCAACTCATTATGTATAAATGACTGAAGATTCTCCTTCTTCTTCTGTAGCTTTTCAACATATAAAGGAGACATTTAAGAAGAATGGACAAAGCCTTTTCACAGGAACCTGTGGTGACAGGACAAGAGCCAACAGTTTCACACTGAATGAAGGTAGATTTAGATTGATATAAGGAAGACATTCATCATGACAAGGGTGGTCAGACACTGGAACAGGTTTTCCAGAGAAGCTGTAGATGCCCCATCACTGCAAGTGTTCAAAGCTATGAGTGATTCTATGAGTCTTGTTGCCTTGTTCTAACAAAATACTAATACCTCTTGTTCTCGTTTGGTCTTGAACATTACTGATGTCCTGTTGACATAGAATCATAGAATCATCTAGGTTAGAGAAGACTCTCCAAATCATGGAGTCCATCACAGACTTGTATTGGCAAAAAGAACCTAGCACTGGTCTCCAAGGTGAAAAACTGTGGAAGTGATGTGCATCTCATAAGAATTTAGATGTGTAAGCACTTGATGAAGACTTCTGTTCATTATTGACCAACATTTTGCTTTCTTTAAGTTCAAACTGTAGGATAAAGTATATGAAATAATACCAAATGGAACATGCAATTAAATTAAAGATCAAAGACCTCTTCTTTTAAGTTCCTAACTTTTCCAGAAAGGCTTGAGAATAAACCACTAAGACTTTGCCAGAAATCTCAAGGTAAAATCAAGCTTTTAGAATATGTGAGCGTACATACATACTTTATACTGGATTGTTTTGTAACCTTCTGACATATTTGAAATTCAGAATATTTCAAACAGGTAATTTATTATTGTTATTAAATCGATTACAAAATAATATACATGATAAAAATCTAGAGTAAGCTGAGAATAATGTGCTTTCAGCAGCATTTTAAGCAAGAAATTACTCTTTTTTTGTACGTAACTGTGCCACTGGTAACAAATGTCATGATTTCATTAAAATGCTGTATAAAGTCCGTAATGTACAACTCCTTCAAACAGACCAAGGGGATAACAATGCTAAGCTTTAGTTACATGATTCACACATTTTATTTGACTAATTTTGGGACCTCTTCTTATACAGTTTGCTGCACTACAGTGGCCAGACCTATGCTTTGGATCACTATATCAGGTTATTGTATAGACTTATGTGAAATGTCTCTCATGGCCTATTGAACATTTACACGGGTGTCCTTCCTGTTTTCATCCTTGCAATTGTAGACTGCTTCTGTCCTTGACTAGATCTGGAGAGTGAGATCATACTTTGAAAACAGGGAAGAGAATTACAGCTCTCTCTTTGTTAAAGAAAATCGTCATGGGAATGTAACACAAGCCATTGTTTCACAACTTGGACTTGTGAGAATTTAGTTTTTGTAATACTTATTTTGTAGAAGTTTCTACAGAACAGCTCTAGCTTAAGTGTTAGTGTTTTTTTTTTTTTTTTTTTTTTTTTTTTTTTTTTTTTTTTCTCTTTATTTCTTTTCTTTTTCTTTTACATTTTTTTTTCCCTCTCCTTGACCTAACAAAGTGCTCTACTGGGGAAATTTAGCAACAGCTGGATTGCTCATTAATCAGTGGTGAATTAAGAGAATGACCTAGGACTGATTATCAGCTGGATTTTGTAGTATGTTGAAAAAGTTACATCAGGCTCCAGACAGTGTAACATAAGGTAGTATAACACAGACATCTCCAATTAGGGATCTCCTGGGGAGAAGAACAGAATGAAAAAGAGAGATTGATGGCACCATGTTTTGTTGAATGTCATTGGTGAGGAGTTTATATAGTAGCAGTCTAATTTATGGTGAGATAGCTGTGAATTTAATTCCCGTGTTAGCACCTGAGTATCTGTACTATGTTGACATTGTGATCTTATGCTGGTAGCAAGAATCTAGCAGTGTTTGCTAGAGTGATAAAAACACAAACTTACAAAACACGTTGGAAGATGATGTGCCTCTCACCAGTTTTTACAGAATGTAAACGAACAGTTCTCTCCGTTAAACTTACAATGAATGCTATCCTTCTGACTCAAAATACCTGAAACAGGTGGCAGACCCTTTTATAAATTCTTTGTAGAGGTGCCTACATCAGAATGGCTATAAATATTTTACAGTATCAATACATACAGGTTTATAATTTTTCCCTTAAGCTTTAGTTGTGGATTGCCCAATTTATTATTGTTATTATTATTATTTTTTAAAATTTTCAGTAACCATAATGCTTGTATATCAACTTTTAGCCATGATTCCTAAGGAATTGAGGATTCTGTAGTAACAGACGGTATCTCTAATTGTATATCAGTTCCCTTTACCCTGGTAACTGCAACCTGCTGGCCAAATCCTACTAAATCTGAATGAGATGATAGAAGTCTTAATAAGAAATATGTCATCTCTCCCTTCCCACCCCTTTTTCACCCCGCCACCCCTTTTCACCCTCAGTCGTGAATTTAAGCATAATATGATAGGTTTTGCTGTTATTGCTTAGCTCTGTGGGCCTTTTAGAAGTGGTCTGTGGATCTCCAGAATCATGTGCACAAAAGGTTGCAAATCTGTTCGTATGTCAGCAGCCAGTGTTAGGGCAGAGCAGAGTTACTGGGTGAGGTGGTGTGGCCAGTGTCACCTGTGCACCCTGAGGAGGACTGCAACAGTCCTTAGGGTCTACTACGTTATGTATTTACTTTTGTTCCTTATTTCCAAATCCAAAGTTGCTGTAACCCTTAAACAGCACGTTCCTTCCTGTTTGTTTATTGATATCTTCATGACATTTGAGGGATCAAATACTCACCAACCGATCAGGCTCTTCTGCTGCTCTCATATCTTTCTCATGCCAGTCCACATGGACACAGGAAAAGGAGCTCTAGAGCAAGATCACTGGAGGCACTGGGTCCTAAGGAAAAATAAAGAGAGATAGTCAGCCTCCTCTGCTTGGTGTAAGTGGCTGATAGGGCATTTGCTCCTGCCTGAAGGCAGAGGACTTGGAAAAGGCTCCAGTACTTCTCTGGCAGCTGCAGCCAGCAGAGGTGCTTGGCAGTGACCTGCAGTGCATCAGGGCCCAGGAGCAGGCAGGAAACCCTGCACAGCACAGGCAGGGAAAAAAACAAGCTCTAAAAACTGCCCCCACTGCCAGCAGCAGTGTTAGTTTGGGCTCAAGTCGGTCACCAGCCTGTGTCAGGTCCGGGGAGTCCAGGGGCTGGCAGGACAGTGTGGCTGGAGAGCAATGGCAGGGCACACATAACCCTTATACAGTGGGGAGCCAGAAAGCAGCCTGAGAGCCTGTGGCCTCTAGTTTGGCCCTGGTGAGATTGCACAACTTTGAATAAATAAGCCTTGTTCCCTGAGGAAGAGCTCAAAAACTTGTATGAAGCTTTGTGACAGTAAAGAATGCAATTGGAAGGAAAAATAATGCTGTGTGATTTGCTTGTTCATCCAAATTCAATAAATCCCTTTGTATGCAGCCATTGCCTTTATGCAAACTAAACATCTCTAACAAAGAAACAGGTTACTGGAGACTAATCTATTTTCTTGGATGGTTTCTTAGTAACTACAGCTGTGAGTTGCCAAGGAGCCTAGCTCAATGTTTTGTGATGAAGCAAGGAGCAAGAAAAATAAGTGAAATAAAAGAGTGCAAGACTGAGTTGTAAAGTTAAGTGCAGGATAATAAGCAAATATTTGTTGTTTGTTTTGTAAGGTCATCAACATTTTTTTTTTTTTTTCAGCTTTTCTTAAAATACACATGTTTGTATTTGAAAGTTTTGCTGTTGTGTCCCAGACATGTCTTCAGGCTTGTGCTGTCTGGCACGGCTGCGCTGCCAGGCTGTGAGCTTTGCCTGGACTAGCAGGGGCAGCATCCTGACGAGGAGGGAGTTGGGACACAGGGCATCTGGAAGTACTGTTCCAGGCAGCACAGGCTGAAGGTGCCACCAGAGGTTATTGATGTTGCTTCCACAGTGGTGACAGCCAGCATTTACATCCTGGATACTGTCAAAAATAGACTACAGGCAAAGGTTCTGCGTTTCTCCAGGGTGAAAACATTTCATCTGTATTCATCCTCTCCTTCTTGTTGGAGCAGAGGTTATTTTTTTGGCAGTTGAGGGAAAGAAGTGATGCAGGGCTCAGTCCCTGGAGAAACAGTGGGGATCAAGACCTGGGAGGGCAAAGACAGGAGTATAACTGGGGCTAAGAGACTCTGGAGTTAAACTGGGTTGTTCAAAGAAAGATAAGGGATATGAAAGGAAGAGGGCTGTTAGCCACTGGTTTGACTCTGACACCTTTGTCAAGATTATCCTTACCTGGCTGAGGCAGTGCTGCCAGGATGTGCTGGGTGGCTTCAAGATAAGTGACCAGGACTTTTTTGGCTATGTGATGGAGCCGGGAAGTGACAAAGCTATCAGGGACTTGGTAATCCATCCTCATTTGCTGGGGCCAGCTGTATGGCCATGCTGATACCATATGTCTACGATCTGAGTCTTAATATAAATTGGTTTATGTCAATGTCTTCCTCAGGGCATTAGGCTCAACACTCCAGATGGCAGAGTGCTCCTGGTACAGAAACCATATGGTAGCATATAGTAAAAGTTCAGAAAGGAGAAGAAATACATTGCGCCGCTTGTTTCTCATAACAATAGGGTCAATAACATTTAAGTCAGCATTAGTTAATGGCAGAAATGATACCAGCATTATGGGCTGGCATAATTAATGATGACAAAGCATAGGTGCAGCACACCCATGGATTGCCAAAATTGTGCAGTATCACAAGATTTTAACTGGACCCAAATTTTAAAGGAGTCTAACACTCAAAGGCTTTAACAAGGCAAAGGTTTTAAAAGGTTCTTGAGCACAGTTCCCAGTAACTGCAGAGTATATGTATAACATTTTAAACATGGCAGGTTTTGGAGCTGGGAAGCCTAGGACTGCTTGGTATCAGACCCAAGCCTGCACTGGGTACAGCAATGTCTCTGTGTTTGTGCGAAGACATACAAAGGGAGTGTGGGTCTGTATACTGGGAAAGGGGGGCCATGGGAAGTGGAAACTGTCAGCTCAGTACTGTATTTTTCTCTTCCTGTACTAAAATCTAGTATGTTAAATAGTGTCTTAAAACTCAGTCTACAGAATGTGTTTTTGTCTTACCACTAGCACCAAAAAAAAGAAAAAAAAAAAGACATTTTTGTTATCTGACCTCACCAGAGCTGCATCCTTTTGCTGCTGCTGGTTTTTAATGATCATTTTAAAGTGATTAACAGTGCCTGGAGCCATGACAGACTGACTTCCTGTGCTGAACTTCTACATGTCTGGATTTGCAGGAGGGAGTTCCTGACAAGAGAGTTTCTATAAAACAAGGACACTTGGGTCATTGTTTAGAAAAACTGACTGCATGGAAGAGATATAAGTCATGGACTAGGACAGATGCTCTGGCAGAGAGATTTTTACTTGTTTAGGGTTTCTTTTTTTAGCACCGGAAACACATTTGTTTGCAATTTCTAAAGGCATCGGAGCAGCAGTGTGACTGGTTGTCACTGGCTGCATTAATCTAATCTTTAGTTCTATCTTTAAAAATAATAATAATAATAAAAAAGTGGTGGGAAAGACTTTAAGATCAGGTGGGATTACTAAAAGATTTCATGCAGGGAGAGGCATGACAAAAACTCACTTATATCATGGGGAAGTGGAGATTTCGAAGGGCTTAGTTTCTGAAACAGTGTCCTCAGTATGTGGTTAACTACTAAACAAAAACGCCAGTGTTTACTGTCTATTCCTACCAGTAGAGACTCATTTTCAGCTGATTGCAGGATTCTTGCACTGTCTGGATCTCTTTTGGTTCCTGGTCATGTCAGGGGTTTCTTAAAGCTTATTACAAGGACTAGTTTAAGTCTTGGTCTTTTAGGTTTGTTTCTAAATGAACTTGCTCAACTTGAAAATTAATGTGGCTAATATCAGCCAGTAATTTTTTTATTTTGAATGGAAAGTTAACTAGGAAAAAAATAGAAAAATAGATTAAAAATTGGAAAAAAAAAAAGTCAGATCACAGTTTTTATTTAGTCATTTTCACCCCTAGGTCTGCAATCCATATTCAAGCATCAGAGTGTCAGTTTTTCACATGCTAAAAAATCTTCACATTAAATATTTACATTTCATATATCTTCAGAGCATCTGTCCCATCATTTCATAATCTTTGATGGGATCTAGTATGCCTTGTTTTAGATGCTGGTTGAATTTAGGATTTAAAGCACATAAGGAGTTCCTCTGAAATCAAAGGGAGAAGCTCTGTGTTAATTTGGTGTCTAAAGTAGAGTTAGACTGTTTTACATTGTGGACTGTCTCAAACTGAACTGGGCTTCTAGAAAGATCATGCTGGTCAGTAACACAAGTTATTGGCCAAGTAGCAAGGCCCAGCACTATGTAAATCAATACCTATCTGTATCATAAGCAAAGGTGCTTTTTATGAAACCAGAAAGCAAAGTCCATGAGACAGGTGGCTACTGGTGAAATCTGATTTAGATAGGCTTATTGGCATTATTTAAAGGTCCTTTCAACTATGGTAGTCTTTTTGCATGACTTGGTTTTGTGAGAGGGTTGCTGGAATAAAAACTGAATGCCGTCACATCAGTTTTGTGTCTATATCTGTCAGTGCTGCTCCTATTTACATGACACTGATAGATTTCTGTAAGTCCTGTCATACAAGCTTTTAGATTAGATTTAGTTTTGGATCAGAACCGTCACGTCTACTGAAGGAAATGGAAAAGGACAGAGGTAGTCAACACCCTCCAAAGCAGTCAGGGAAGATGTGCACCATTCCTACAATTAGTGTCACTTCATGACGGGGAGTCAAGCATATCCTTCTGACTGCCTTGACCTGCATCTTCCTGTTCTGGGTGGGCCCTAAAAACCCCATTCAATAACAGCAGAAAGGCCTTGGGAAGTTCACTGTGAAAAACCATGAATGATACTGTGTCAGAAACGGAAAGCTGCAGTATCTCTGACAAGGGAAAAACTACCACACAATCTGTCAGAGTGGCTGCAAGGGGATTGTCTGTATGAGATGGAGTACCTCTTCAATCTGAATTAAAGTGGAAAAGAAAGGGTGTGGAGGACTGGTTGGTGCAGTACGCTATGTGCAGAAGCACATGTGGGAATTGCTTTAGTAATATGGTAGATAGCAGAATCCCCTCCAATTTCAGTAGAGATATTAGCATTGCCAAAACTCTTACTGAATTCCACTAAACCTGAAGTGACAAAACAGGTAAAAGAGGTTATAGGACTGATGATCTAGATTTTAAGCATGCTACATTAAGAGCATATGCCAAGAACTGTTTGTGTCCATTAGATTTAATATGTCTGTTAATCTGGAGGTGATGAAAAGGACTGATTTCAAAACAAGACTGGTAGCATCTGCGAAATCACACAGAAGTCAGCAAAAAGTTCTGCACAAGGAATATGTCTGTGGTAAACTAGGAACTGAGTTTTGAAGGGTATTATACATTATTATTGGTGACAAAGACGTTTCTCATGTAAAGTCAATTTGTTGATGAGAAAACTTAATACCGAAAATCTAGTGCTACTGAAGATGGAAAGGAAAGCAGCCAATCCAGCAGAAACAAATCTCGTACCAAGTTTCAGTAGAATATTTTTACAGTGGGGACAGGCCATAGCAGTGAACGTATGAATCAGTCACAGGCTCTATAGCCTTCAGAGTGGAACTGAAGCTCCATCATGTATGTCTTTCAGCTGCACATTTCATCCATTGCTGGTTTTAAGTTTATCTACCAGATTAGAACAGCCGATAGACTTCTACATCTGAAACCTCTATTTCTGCCTTCACACAATGAGAAAAGACAAAATGTCTATCACTGAAAACTATGGTTACAAAGATAATGAAGAAGGAAGTCAGGCAAGGCTGAGATTTATTTGGAAACTAGTTAATTGTTGTATAGAGCACAGATTTGGGTATTACAGAAGTACAGGTATGACTGCTGGGTTAAACTTACTATGCTGACAACACAGGGTAGATTGCCATAAAAAGCAAAAAAGTCAGAAACCTCTAGAGAGAGAGTAAACAATGTAAGCGTAGCTGAAACCAGTCCCCCCAGAGTTTCTGTTTCTTTAATTAGTGAAAACAATCCAGACCAAAGAATGGATGGTGTCAACATATTAGCAGAACTTGCAGAAAGGAGGCAGTTAATAATGCATTCCCACGATGGATGGTGTGACTTTCCTGTGTCATGTAAGAGTTCCTCTGCTTCAGGCTATTCAAAGGCAAGAATAAGGAGATCAGATTTTGTAAATAATTTCACGAGGAGGCAATTGTGTGATGTTCTTGTGAAGACTGTATCTCAAATAGCAAATACAAGTCTATCTATTATTCACATTGTATCAGAAGGTTGGGCCAGATGCACTGGCATAACGTGGCATGTTCTGTTCTGTTGCATTTAATGCATGTAGAATATTTATTGTCCCACAATCAGCATGTGACATAAAGACATTTTTGCTAGATTTTTCAGGAACTGCAAGAGTTCTCATGACCTACGTTAATCTCTAAAACTGCAGTCAAGATGAAAAAATTCCATTATTGGTTCTTCTATGCAAGAAAAAAGTCAAAATGGCTCCAGCAATGTTTATCATGCAAAATATTTCTATTCTGTTATGCAATGTATGTAAACTACCTACCTGAAACAGGGACACCAGCACTGCAAAGTGAATCCACTGTGCTGGGCCTTGGTACTTGTTATTTGCACAGGGCATTTGGTCATCCATTACTGACCAGAACAATGAAGTTACCTTGGAGCCTATAAAGTGCACAGCACATTCCTGCTGTCTTTGTCGCCTGGAGGTGCATGACAAAGGGATCCATTTCTCAGAAATGCACAATATTCAGATTTATATTGACCAAAACACTGGTGACAAAGGGGGCTTTTTATCTTTGAAACTCTGAAAGGATAAGAAACATGATGATTTTAGAAATCTATTTCTAGAGCTTTTAGAAGCATCCTGCAGCACAATTTAAACTGCTTTCATGAGGAAAAGATTGGATTTTTTATGGCACACTTGAACAGTGAGTATAATACTTAGTTCCTCATTTGCATTAAGAATTTCTTTTTTTGATCAATAAATAGATAAAATGTGTGTGTTATCATACAAAAGAATATTTCTCACCAGATGGAGAAGTGTCATTATGACAAATATAACTGCTGCTGCAATGCTACACTTCAGCAAAGATTTTGGTAACTAAACAAAGTCTATAAATGTGAAAGTCTTGAAAACACCATTAAATTTTGCCCGTTGATACCAATAGCTGAAACTTCTGACTCTGGCTCACTGGTGATAGGGATATCGTTCTGTATCTTTCTCTCTTTTTCTGAAGTGTTTCATAGCTTAGATAACAACAGCTGAAGCTCACCTGCGTGGCTTGCAGCCAGCACAAGTAAGGGTAGCTGGCCAAAAAGGAAATGTTCCCAGTTCTTGTATGCACCTGGTAAATGGATTCCCAGGAGATAAAATTAGAAATTGAGCTGGTTGGGAATTTCCCTATAAAAAGATTTTTATATTAAAAAAAAAAGAAGTATGTTTTGTTGAGATGAAAACCTTGTGTGAGGTTACATTCCATTGCTGACAGGCAAGGTATCTGTAAGAGAAACAAATTTTTCTCATGTCCTTTCTACCACAATCCACACAAGTGGCTTCATTACTGGGCAATAATGTATTTGGTGGTGGGGTTCTTAACCACGCCCCTGCAAGAGGTGTTCCATTTTTTATCAATACAATTTTTATGGACTTCATCTCTCAATTCATGTGACAGCTCTCAAGTAAATTTTTTCTGATCCAGTGAACAACATCTCCTTTAAAAAGATAATAATAAAAATGCTTTCAATAGTCGTGGCTTTGGTCCAAAAGGAACAGAAAAATTGGACTTCTTCACAGTATTAATTCTCTGACTCTCTTCCACAGGACATGGTAACCATTTCACAAGCATTCACAATTTATCTGAAGAGCAGTAAGCTGATGGCTGAGATACCCCGATGACATGCCTTTCAGCAACTAGTAGCAGGAACCCACAGCACACATGTAGGAATTCACTGAGAAGCTAATGTGGTATCATTTATTTATTTATTTATTTTTATTTTAAGAGTCACCTGTGCCCTGTCTGTGGTGTAGTTTATCTTCCCAGCTGGACAGGGTAAGTCCTGGACCATATGGTAAGTACGGAGACATAAAGTGAGGCTTATGAGATACAGGGGCTGCCTGAGTTCAGGGAGCATGGTCCAAAGAGGAGAGGATCAGAGTGATGGCCCATTACTTCTCATCAGATGGCCTGGGACTACCATCCCCTGGAGAACAAGGAGGGAGAAAGGGAAGTCTCCAGAGGAGGGAGCAGAGCTCTTCCTCAATCCTAGGCAAAGGCAAGGAGAATGGGGTGGGAGGAGAGACTTACAGAGAGAAGGTTACAGGCTTCATGTGGAACTGGTATTCACCTGTTTTTAAGCAGCTTTCAAGTAGTGAAGTGAAGGTGCAGCACACCAGCAAGCACTGGGAGTACTTGGGTACTTCAGCCAGGATGCTGGCTTACAAGATTAACTATATACATCTTGTTCTGGTTCATTTTTAACTGGGATGTCTGTCTGAAATAGACCAACCACACCTTTTTTGTATATGTTTTTTTTCCTGAGCAAGTTTTTCTTGAGATTGTTCCACCTTGTCTCTGGACAAACCATATATGAAGCCTTTTCTTCTGGCAGAACCAGAAAATGCAGAAAGGTATGAAAATGCAATGAGTTTGCAGAAAACTCCAAAGCATTTCCAATTGCAAGGCTGACTGACAATATCTGTAGATTTCTATTGCATATTAATCTTTTCTTTTAATGTTATATCAAAATTGGTTAAGAGAAAAAAAAAATCAAAAATTGATTATTTTGATATAAATATTGTTTCATATAAAATGTCATTTTGCTTCTGGACAGAACAGCTGTCACACATGCTTTAAGAGCAAGAAAAATGGATTACATTTATAGGAGGATATGTGTGCAGTGTAGCATATTGTCCTTATTCAACAAATGAAGGTTTTCCCATAGGATATGTAACTGATTCTCAGTGACACCATCACTTCTGCTTATACATCTGTTCTGCTTTTAACTGCAGTATAACTCAATCATTGCAGACAGATCTTCCTTTCAGATATATATTTCCTCTAAACCTATCAAGTCACAGGCATGACAACATCTGAACCTATGCCAAGGCCTCTTAATTAGAGAGACTCGCTTCCTCCGTGCTGAACGTCAGCGTGCTTTGTCGCTGCAGAGCAGGCAGCCTGCTCCCGCCCTGGCAGGCATCTGTGCAGAGCTTCTCCGCATGGTCTCCAGGAGCTACCTCATCAGCTGTGGAAAGGCTTGCTTCACTCTGCCCATTTTTGTTAGGGATTTTCACTCGAGGCCTTCAGCCTAATGCTAGAAAGACACAATACATGTATTTTCAAGTCTGCTTTTTTTTTTTTTTTTTTTTTTTAACACCTAAATCATGTACATGCCAAATTTAGCATTGAGATGGTAGTGCCTGGTACATAGAGCCTAAGTTCAGCTTAGATAAGAAAGAGTGAAGTATGAACACAGGAAGTTAATGTTTGTGGAATTATTTATTTATGTGTTTTCCCAAATATCACCAACAGCACTGCTGGGCTCCAAATTACTTTTAAAGACCTGATCCTTGTTCCTTTGATTTTATGTTAATTCCAGGTGGGCCAGACACACCATAAAGAACCAGGCAACAGTAAATACCTGACTTCAGAAAGCTGGTTTTCTGGAGGAGACAACTGCAGTAGTATATGTAGAGTCATGGTAATGATTGACAGAAGGAATAGTATGGATTATGGTATTTTGACTTCTTTACGATAGATACTTACTATTGAAAACAGGTCTTTCTCATATGCATAAATCTCATTTGCACAGAACCCAAAGTGAACAAACATGGCCTTTTTACAATGCTCTGAAGAGGAAACAAGGGAAAATATTGTTGCCAGATATAAATTTAACCACAGGCATAGAAAATATATTGAGAATAAAAGTGAACTCCTGTGGTCTGTGAATACCGCAAATAAAAAATTAAGGATTGAAATACCTATGTTAATGGTTGTTAGAGTACTGCTTTTATTAACAAACGCAGTATAAAGATTTTTCTTCTCTGTGGAAAGGTGTACTTTGTAAGGGAGCAATGAATGATTTTCTTCACTGGTTCAGTTGTGAAGCATTCTGAAGTATGAAACTCACACCTGTCAACTATAGTGTGCCCAATCTTTGATGTTTCCAGTGTATATGTCTTCATCTCAGCTAGCTGTCCTGGCTTCCCCTTATAGTCACAGAGTGCAACAAATATATGTATCAGGATAGCAAGCAGCCTACTTCTTGCCTCTTGCCAAAGATGACACATTAGAGGACATCTCATCAAAACCTGAACTGTCTGAGAACTGATGCCATTCTCCATGTGTTGGTTGTATTGCGACAAGATACAAATCACATCCACATACACACATGCAGGTGAGCACACGTTCTCATTCCAGAAGTACGCAGGGTTGGGTGGACTCCAGCCCCTCCAACGTGGGTGGCAGAGAGCATTCATGCAGCTGATTACCTTGCTCTGCAGACCTACCCCAGCAGCCGTCTTGTTCAGTAACAGGGGATTTTCACAGCACTGCCTACACAGTGCTGCTTCTGTGACTGAAAAAGTACAAGTATTGCAACAAATAGGGTGCTTCAGATGTCAGGGCTGTTTCTTCAGTATGTTTTCGGAGCAACAAAGTGTACAGGCCTCTTTAAAAGGATTAAAGTCACAGTATTTAAAAGGCCACCTGAAATCTAGGCAATTCTGTCTGGAGACACAATTGCCTTGTGTGACCAACAAGAATGGTCAGGGTAAAGAGCTCTCCACAAAAAGGACAAGGAGCAAGTTACTCACTAAGGCAAGGCAAAAATTTACCAAATTTTTAGAAACAAAGAGACAATCATGTAAAATACATGTGATCTCAGCAAATTATGGGGAGAGAGAGGTGAAAGTATTCAGCATCTCTCACGCTCAAGATCTGTTTTATATTTGGTTGGATTGTTAATTGTACAAAACACTGAGATCTAAGCACAAAAAAGTGCATTGACTTTGCAAAAGCATATCTCTCTTGTTCAACAATTAAAAATGAAAGCAAAGAGTGATTTATTCACCATTTTAAATCAGCCTTTAGAATGTAACTCTCATTCTTTTTGTTTATAGCTCTCTTTTATAAGAGGAGGTAATAAATGTTTTGGAAAGGACTGATATTTTATGTGTTGTCGATTTATATAATGGTCTTAAAAGTGAGGAATTTGGAGTGTTGAATAATAACTCTTCCTAGCATGAGTGAGCAATAAAGCTGACTGGCACTGAGACTTTGATGTGCATCTCTGGGGAAAGTCAATATAAATTCAACTAACAATTCTAAAATGCATTTTGGGTGCACTATTGTACAGTCTTATTTCAAATGTTTATTTCTGGCTTCATACATATGCAAATTAATATTAATATACTGCAAGTCTGCACAAACAATATGTGTCCTACTGAGGTCAGTGGGAGTTTTGTCAATAGTTTCTATGAATGCAAAATTTCATGTTAGCTGAAGCACAGCTGTCCTGGTTTAATAGGATTAAGCTGGAAGTTAAAAGGTTTGTAGCTAGCAAAAAAGTGAGGTCTTTTAATAGCCTTTCAAGTGAACTGATGGGGGGAGGGAGGGGGACAACAGGGAAAAAAAAAAAACAACACCCCCCCCCCCCACACACAAAAACAACAACAAAAAAACCCACCACCACAAAAACACAAACTAGCCATTTTTAAGGTAGAACTTAAGTTTAAAAATCAGATCTGAAATGGTTCCTGTATACCTGTATATGTTCCCAATTCTAAGTCTAAACAATGTGACTGAACCCTCAGTCCTTCAGTGTTCCTAGCTAAAGGAAAATCAAGGAATATCAATAAGCATTTGAAAGTGTTGTGCCTTGCAGCATAGGAGCTGGTACTGAGTCTCTTTTGGATGAAGTTAAATTTTCACTGCTTGTTCTGTCAGCTCATCCTTTTGAAAGGCACTATTCATTCTCTTGCTTAGATTACCCAGACTGCTTACGCCCAGGGCTTATCTGTAATTAGCTAACACATTATGCTAAAATTTGTTAAGATACTTGTTAACAAGATATTGCCCTCAGCATGGACAAGAACAGTTACACTCAACATGTTATCTGGGCAGAACTGATTCTAGAGTCCTTCTAGATTTTACACTTGAAAAGCACCAAAAAAAAACAACAAACATTCAGGGCCATAGAGGAAAATTAATTTGTTATTAATTGGCATCTTCTGTTCACTGCTATCTTCATGTGTGTCCAATAATTTGAGATGCTGAGTGTTGCAGATACCAGCATACAAATAAGCACTGTATACCTCTTTCTTCTCTTAGCATTTGTAGACCTAAAGTCATATTTAGTTGAAGGGAACACTTATTCTGCCATCTATATGGCCAGGGGAGTAGCATTACACCATTAGAGACAGCCTCCTGAGGACTGTTGTAGGCTTGGTATGACAAAATAGAAAGTGTCTTGAAAACAGAAAACAACTCAGCTACTGAACTGGTAATTTTACAACTGTAACTGTGTGGAAAAACAAAACAAAACAAAACAAAACAAAACAAAAAACTTCCAATCTATCAAAACTGAAAAAAAGCAATTTTCCAAACTTCCATGCCAAAGTTTGGAGGTGCTTGGTTGTGGTTCTGAACTATTTCTTGGACCCAAAACACCAAGCTGAAACCAGTCTACATTGAGCGCAGGGCTGCTAGTTTCAGGAGTGGAGGTTTCTGCATACGATGGTCTGACATAAGGGTTGAAGAACGGTCCTAAAATTCACATTTCCTACAGCATGGTTGTGGAGTACTGAGATGCCAGGTGTAGGGGAAGTCAGGTTATTGAAAAAGATTTGTGGATCTTCTTTGGCTTGATTTGAAGACCTGGACTAGAATACCCCAAGAGAGGGGTGGACCTCTTGTTCATGCATGTATTACAGAAAACTTGTTGTTTTGGTACAGTAATGCAAAGTGTACTCCTGGTAATGATTCAAACAGGATGCCAATACTTATACCTACTAAACTGCATGGAAATGGTTCATTGAGGCCTGCTATGGGTCATTCTGTAGATTGTAGCCTGAAAAAAGTGGACATGGTTTCAAGCCCAGTGATGAGGTTCATAGAAAACTTCAGTCCTTTGGAGTAGAAGTGCAGAATCATAGAATCATTAAGGTTAGAAAAGACCTCCAAGATCATCTGGTCCAACCATCGCCCTACTGCCAATGTCACCCACTAAACCATGTCCAAAACATGGTTTGGTTTGGATGTGCACCACATCCAAACTTTCCTTAAACACCCCCAGCGATGGTGACTCCACCACTTCCCTGGGCAACCTGTTCCAATAGGGGAAGATGTATTTAATGAGAGGAAGAAAAAATATGGCATCTTTCTCATTCTTCATTCTCTGCTTAGAAACTAATTTAATTATCAATGTCCAAGAAATTCTTCAGTGTCCTAGTTCGTTGTAGACGAGCAATAATTGTTTACAGATTTGGCCAACAACCAGCTCACAAACTTCAAAGGGAGCTCATTAACAGACTAAAAAGTCTTCAAATTACTTTTCCATCCATCTGAATTGTATTTATAATCAGTTCATAATGAAATTCACATATCCTTTAGATCACTAAAGAAGCATACAGTGGATGAACCATGACAAAATTATTCAAATCTGGTGTGATTATCTTTTGATTATTCTTCCTCATAACAGCTTACCTACTGACTTAATGAGTTTTTGATTAAGAAGGAAAAACAGCAATGAATAATAGAAATAATTAATTTGTCAATAAGGACTATCTTATCTCATACTCCAAGTCACAGCTGAGTATTTTTTCATCTGTCCTCAAAGTGCACAGTACTCCTCTGTTTTGATCTAAGTGCAAGCTGATGCACCTGGGGTGGGCAATCCCAGACATGAGGACAGATTGTGAGAAGCACTCATTGACAGCAGCCCTGTGGAGAGAGGCTTGGATGTTCTGGTTGACGAAATGTTCAACGTGAACCATCAGTGTGTGTTTGCAGCCCAGAAGGCCAGCTGCATCCTGGGCTGCATCAAATAGATGAGTGGAGATGCATGTGGAGGGAGATTGTCCCCCTCTATTCTGCCCTTGTGAGGCCCCACTTGGAGGGCTGCGTCCAGATCTGGGGTCCCAAGCACAAGAAGGATGTGGGTCTGTTACAGTCAGTCCAGAGGAAGGCCACGAAGTTGATCAGAGGGCTGGAGAACCTCTCCTATGAAGAAAGGCTGAGAGAGCTGGGGCTGTTCAGCCTGAAGAAGAGAATGGTCCAGGGAGACCTCATTGCAGCTTTTCAGTACTTAAAGGGGGCTCATAAAGAGATGGAGAGCAACCTTTTGCACAGGAAGACAACGACAGTACAAGGGGAATGGTTTTAAACTAAAAGAGGGGATATTTAGATTAGAGTTTATGAAGAAATTCTTCACTTAGAGGGTGTTGAGGCCCTGGAACAGGTTGCCCAGAGAAGTTATGGATACCCCATCCCTGGGGGTGTTCAAGACCAGGTTGAACGGTGTCCTGGGCAACCTGATCTAGCGAGTGGCATCCCTGCCCATGGCAGTGGGGTTGGAATTAGATGACCTTACAGTCCCTTACTTTTTAAGCAAGACTTAAGTTAAGCAAGACTTGATTAATCAAAATCATCTTCAGAAAGTTCTTGGAATAAATCACTTCAAAATATTTTAGCCAAGTAAGATGCTCAAGGTTGTGGCTAAGTATGGTTACTTCCCCCATTCTGTAAGGAGATACAAAGGAATTTTCACTTGGCAAGCAAGCAGTTAGAGCAGTTGCTGGGACGGTGCTTCCATGTAACATTGGCAGGGTGGCAACACCAGTCCATATGAGAAGCACTTCAAGATGTTGGCCTGTAGAGGATATGGCTTGGTTTACAGAAAGATGTCCTTCCTGCCTTCAAACACCTTTTTTTTTTTTTTTTTTTTAATTAGTTCTGACAATTATGGAAAGTACTGGGGCAAGTAAGGGGCTGCTCTTACGAACCACAGGGCTATGATTCAGCCATACAGATAGACTCAGGTCCTGACTGTAGCACAGATCCCTCATATGACCTTGGCAAGTGACCGAATCTCTGTGCTGTGGTGACTTACTCTCTCTGTCTTGCTTCAGTGTTTGCAAAATGTGAATAACAGTACAGCCTTTGTCTTGTCTGTTCATATTGAAAATTCTTTGGTGCAGGAATCATCTCTGTGTGTTTAGTGAGGTTCTTGGCATGCACCTCTAGGTGCTATTTTAATAACAGTACATAATTGCTGCTAGTTTTATTCCTAACCTTTTTGGAACAGAGTCTGATTTAGAAAATCCTTTCTTTTAACCCCATCCTCACTTAGGGGGATCCAAAGGCTGAAGGAGACCTCGGTTAAAGTCACCCTTGCACTGCAAGACAAAACAAAGAGCTTGCCTTTCTTAACCCTGCATGACCTGGCATTTGGCTCCCTTACTGGCAGAAATCCCACCAAATGATCCAGCTCAGTTTGAATCTGCCAGCTTTGCAGCCAGCACATTGCACTGGCTTATCTTCCTGGGACTACATTTGCAGAGGTTTTGTAGCTACAATAAATTTTATTAACTGCTTCCATGGAGAACACCAAAACATCTCTGAAGAAATAAAGATGGAACAGAGCAGCAGAACACAAGACGCAATGGAGACACTGCTATGTCCTGAAAGACAACATCAGAAAGAAGGAGGAGGATTCCCAATTGGTAGCCTATTTTACATATTTTTAGGGTTTGCTACAAGTGCTTATAGTCGTTAAGCTCATGTGAACTGCTGGTATATTTGTAAAGTTGGGGGTGCCAGAACAAATGCCCGATTGCCCACAGGTCATTCTGATACATGAGTCTTGTTGAAAAAATCATAGATATTCGTACCTTATAAGGTACAAAATGTCCTCCACTCCTGAATGAGAAGAGAAAATATTTGACATGTAGCAGCATGTGTTTTTGTGGTTCACCTGAGATTTTGGCCCTGTTGAAGGCCATGACAAAATACCCACTGATTACAACTAGCACTTCAGCTAACTTTCCAAACAGCTAGTGGTGTGATAGTATTGGAGCCAACTAACAGTGAGGAAAATGGTGCAATTCCACACAATTTGCTAACAATCCTGCCTCTCTTCACTCTCTACAGAGCAAATGTGAAATGGCACTTTGCAACGGCTGTGGGAAGTAGTTTGCTGACAGCTGACTATTAATGGGTTGCAATTCCTTGGCGTAATAAGGAGGAAAAGAGGAAATGTTGCTAGCACTGGGGTGCATGTTTTGTACATCTTATCAATGCAATCAGAAATTCAGCACTGTGATTCTCTTTTCTTACCCTGCCATGTTAAAGAATCATTTAGGTTAGATCATTGAGGCATAGGAAATTGCTGCTGGGTGGTAGCACTTCTAAGAACGTGCCCAAATCATTCCTCAGTCGCTTTTACCCAAGTAGGAGACCATGAATCTTCTCTCTTTCACAGTAATACCCTCTTTGTGGCTGTAATTCTCTAAGTTCTCAGAGAAAATGCTGGAGATCAGCCCCACAGAAAGGGATCTTGGGTTTCTGGTCGACAGCAAGCTGAACAGGAGCCAGCAGTGTGCCCTGGCAGCCAGGAGGGGCAACCCTGCCCTGGGGTGGATCAGGCCCAGCACTGCCAGCTGGTGGGGGAAGGGATTGTCCTGCTCTGCTCTGCGCTGGGCGGCCTCACCGCGAGCACTGTGCCCAGTTTGGGGTGCCACAGTATAAAAAAGACATAACACTATTAGAGAGGGCAACAAAGGTGGTGAAGGGTCTAGAGGGCAAGAAGTATGAGGAGCAGCTGAGGCCCCTTGGTTTGCTCAGCCCTGAGCAGAGCAGGCTGAGGGGAGGCCTCATGGCGGCCTGCAGCTCCCTCACGAGGGGAGCGGAGGGGCAGGCGCTGAGCTCTGCTCTCTGGGGACAGCGACGGGACCCGAGGGAACAGCATGGAGCTGGGACAGGAGAGGGTCAGGCTGGGGGTTAGGGAAAGGGTCTGCACCCAGAGGGTGGTCGGGCACGGGGACAGGCTCCTCAGGGAAGTGGGCACAGCACCGGGCCTGCCGGCACTCAAGAAGCATTTGGACAACACTCCAAATCAGACACATGGTCTGATTTCTTGGGTAGTCCTCTGGAGACCCAGGACTTGGACTTGATGATCCTTGTGGGTCCCTTCCAACTGGAGATATTCTATGATTCTATGAAAATAATTTTTTTAAAAAGAGGTCCTCACCCAGAGAGTTTGACAAGATTTTCATGAGTACCAATTAATTTAACAGTTGTTTATTCTTCTTACCAGCCTTTCCCTCCTTAACTGCCCATCCTCTGCTCTTTTGTCTGATGCAAAAAGGCTGATGATAGAAAAAGAAAAAGGGGGGTGGTGGGAAGCAGTCTTTGAAGGAAATTTCTGTTTTACACTGCTAGAAGGAAGCTTAATAACCATGCACTAGTCCAGTCTAAAGCAGACTGTTTCTGAACGTAATCCAATTTGCACAGTGCTGTTATACATGCCATGATGTTAAACATCAAAAACACTTAATATCACATGATGCTTATTTTAACTATTTTCCTGAAGCACTCTTTTCCTAAGATTGAAGTAACTGAGTGAAATATTAAATGAGATATTCCATGCATATAAAGCAAGCAGCTAAATGCATAGCTGAGTGGAAGTGACATAAGCGATAGCAGTCGTACTGCTTTATTTTGCAGCTGAAGCTACTTAACATCAGGGATGTAGTGAGCAGGAAGGGACTGGATAAGTACAAAGCTTCCTGGGGATAAGTGCCAAGCCCCTGCTCAGCCCTTCCTGAAATAAAACCCTGGGAGGTTACAAAGGAGGAAATGTCCATTCCTTCTTGGCAGGATGCTCATTTGCCTCATTTGAGCAAAGTTTAATTTTGACACTAGAGCAGACTGGAGGTTCACCCAACAAGCCTTCTGGCTCAGCACAGAAGTCATTGGAGAACTGGGCTGCCCACACAGGACTCTGATGCTCTTGTTTTCACTTCCTGCTGTTATAAAATATTTTTCACAGCTGCCAGAGGCCCTGTAATTTTTTCCTGTGAAGGAATGGTCAGGGCTGTGTTAGGTCTCTGTCTAATTTCAACAGACTTACCTGGAAAATATAGCGTGTCTCCATAAACCTCATGCTTTACCTGGCCTCTCTTTCTGTGTTTCACGCTGCTCTCCATTCTCTGTATGGTTCTCTCTCTGAGCCTGAATAGAAGGGGGGATATGGAGAAGGATCACCTCTCAAATCACTGGTGTAGGAAGCACACCCTGTTCCTACCCAGCCTACAAAAGAGTCTGTGAGCTCATCTGTCCAAAGTGGAGCCATTTGAAAACTGTGTATCTCATCTAGGTTAATCACTGGCTTAGAAAGAAAGCAGTGTAAATACCAGTTAAATGTCTGGATCAAAGGAGCACAGGAGAATTCCCATGTGCCATCTTCTAAATGTAACTATCCTCCTGCACCTGCATTTTTTTTTTCTCTTTGTTTTACCAGGTCTTTGTTTCAACGGCTATGCCAAGGGCTTAGCAAATATTTTAAATACCTCTTATAATGAGGAAGAAAGCCAGGAGATTATATATGAACCTGGGAATCTCCCATGCTAGGACTAAAGTGCACTAGCAAAAAGTCAGCATCTATTAAGCATTGTACAGGCTAGGTGATCTGCAGCAGAGAGAGAAGGGTTTGTTGAAACATTCCCCCTCCCATCTCTGAGATACAGGATTCTCCAAGGCTGGTGTGTTCCTAGCAATAGCTTGGCTAACCAGTGTGGGACTCTGTGTCTCCCACCCAGTGAGATGGTGTTCCCCAGCCTGCTGGCGGTGCTGAGCACGAGCATGAGGTTTGCTGTTTTCCTTACCAGTGCAGGGTGTGCCCCATGAAATCCACTGCATACTGGACCAGATGCCTTTGTTTTGTGCAGGCAGTACATGCGTGTTCAAGAAGCTAGTGTTTCATCATTAGCTCCTCAGAGCTTTCTGTGCCAGAACTGGCAGTCCCTCAGAGCTGGCTGTCATGGCAAATGATCTTCTCTTGCTATTAACTGATGAGATTTCTTATGGCTGTAAACTTGTGAGAAAAAAAATAAATAAATATCCCAGCCACACTATCTCCTAAGGGAGGTTGTTTTATCAGTTTCCTCTAGAATTGCTTATCTTCAGCCACCTGGCCCTATTCTTTCAAACTTGTTGTGAAGCTCAGAGTTGGCTTTGGACATGCCTTTCTGTTGTTTGGGTTTTGATGCTTCCTTGCCTGTTTTCAAGGCTGGTCTTCAGAAGATTTTTGTCCAAATGTTAATCTACACCTAGAGAACTGAACATCTTCATAACTGGAAGTACTGGCATTGTTCATCCTTCCTGCCTGGCTGGAGGTTTGTGCTGGACTGTACTTATGGCAAAGAGTGTCCAAGGAAGGTTTCTGGTTAAGTATTCTATATGGCCTGGAATGTACCGTGTCTTTCACACCCTAGTGAACACAGGGGTTAAGGACCATGTTTGAGGACACCCTGTCTTCAGTTAGTAACTCACAAGACTATTTAGACCTCTCATTCCCCATAGCTTGGTCCTATTGCATCTTCCCAGTCCAGCACAATGCCATGAAGTCCAGCCACCACACTTCACTTTGACAGCTCCAATACTAGTGTTTGATTATGTGTTACTCTAGAGCAGTGGCTTTAACTTACCCTTACTACCCTTGTCCTCTCTCTTGTAGTCACAGATATGCTTACATCCGTTTAAAGGCAACTATGTTCTGTGAATATTATGGCTTCAGTAGCAGTTGTTTTATGTCAGAAGAGCTAATAAAACAGGACAGAAGGCAGAGCCTCTTTGAGCTACCGCCTGCTCATTCTCGTTCTATGTTTCTGTCTCTGTCTCTTTTCTTGGACCTTCCCTGATAGTGGTCCCTTGTTGTCCCTCAAGAAACATGGTAAATGCAGTCACTTTTCTCTGAGAGCATTTATTCTGAAGGGTTAATTCCAGGCTGCCTTCACTTTTGTCTTCCCAGTGTAAGTGGGAAACTGCTAGGGAAAAAATTGGGGTTTCTTACATGTTCTAAATAAAGATGATCCAAATTCCTATCTGGAAATTAAGAAGTTAATAGTACACAGAAAAGAATTCAAACAGCTCAGAAATCTAAACATAATTACTTATGAACATGGAGCATTTATTGCTGTCAAAATTAATCACTTTTCAACTTCCAGCTGTTAAAATCCTTCTGGCAGATCTCCAAGCAATTCCCCTTTAGTTACTTTTCCCTCAATTAAATATTAGTGCAGTTCTCAGGCTCTTGTTACATAAGCAGCGATTTCAAGTTGCACTTCTCAGTTCTTTTAACCATAAGCTGACAGAAATCTATTCTGCTGCAAGGTCTTTTCTCAGCTCAAATTTTAGATGAAGTTTATACCGGCAAAGAAGGAACATTAATTTCATTTGTGGCTAGGCCTTGGTTGCAAAGTTTAGGTGCCAGGTCTTCTGCCAGGATTAGCCAGAAATCATGTTTGGGTATGGATCCTGCCAGGTACTGAGCACATGCTGACGTAAATGGGAACTGAGTGCACTGCACATTTTACTAAACTTCAAGTACTTTAGCAGGATGCTCAGAGAACTGCAATTGGGGCAGGAGGGTGTCTCAATACTAAGAACTAAATAGCTAAACTGTAGGTGGAGTTGCACGTCAGGAGGTACTTAGAAAAGAATGGTTTGAACCTCCATAGAAGGACTAGAGTATAGAAATGATTGAATCTAAGATAGTTATGTGATCTGTATGGCTTGTTTTTATATACTTTTAATTCTCTTCGGGCACTCTGGGACAGTAGAGACGCAGACAAGTTCTTTGGTAAGATGAAACGAGAGGAAGGACATACCAGAGCGTGAAGGTATATATTTAAATGAAGTCCAAGCCATTAGAGTTTTGCTTGCATGATAGGTTACTTCTCAATCTGTGTCTCTGCAACCCAAGTCAGACATTGTGGCACATGATTTTTTCACATCTGAGCCATGGAAACTTACAGAAAGCTGCCAGTAGTCCGTTAGCCCTATGTCAGCCCTAGAGACAGGATTGAAATAGAGAGAAAAAGAACAATACAAGTCTGGACAAAAATTGTTTACTTACTTTACTCTAGTTCCCTAAGATAATAATTTTTTTTCAAGTGTAGCTTTGGTGTCTGTACTTAAAGGAGCATAAACTTAATGATGCAGAGAAAAGTGACTCTCATAAAATATATTTCTTGTTCTGCAAATATGTTGCAGTGCTCCAGTAAGTGGCCATGGTTTTGGCTGGCACAAATCTGATGTGCTCCAATTTTTAAAAAGTGTATGTTTGCACATCTTTTCCAGAAGCAAAAAAGCTAGATTATCCCTTATTCTAGCGATGGAAAAGGGTCTATGTTTGCAAAGTGGGTATTTGTGTGGCATCTTGATTCAGGGAAGCCAAATCATCACACAAGATGGTAAATTATGGCTTCATTGCACAGTTGGAAGGTTGGACTAAATGTTTGGTTCTGAGAGGCATAAAATAGAAGTGTCTGGGTTCAGATCCAGTTGGACTGTTAAGTAAGCTATACATGCCCAGCCAAGCTTATATTATATAAAGCCTCTAAATTTCCTGGGAGCAATATTTTTAATACCAACAACTACTTTTTTTTTTTTTTTTTTTTTTTTTTTTTCCTGTTGTTCCTTCATCAGTCCCTTTGTTAACACATTGCTGCATCTGTTTTTGTACCTCCTGTGCCAGTGATCGCATTGTGTGTGATGTCAGGTCTGTCAAGGGGGATTATAGATTAACGTGGATGGAAGCCATGGACTGTGCAGTGTGTATGCACATTTTTGATTGTTAGCTGCACCCTTTGCTTTCTAGTCCACTGCCTTCAGTTTGCTTGTTCTCCCCTCTTCCCTTTTCTTCCCTTTTCCTGACCCCCTTCTTCCCAAGAGAGCAGTTGCAAGTGAGTGAGCAAATGTAATGAGAGTGGAAACACACTGCAGTCATGAGACAGCTACACCATGTAGAAAGCAAATCACCTATTTTCATGAAGCTTAGAGACAGTGTTTGTGAGAATTCAGCTGTTGTGTCAAAACTTTTTGAAGCTGGTCATGGGGTTTGCAATGTATTCAACTAGGAGAAGGCACATTGAGAGTATAACAGCACAAATCTGGTATTCTTAGAAGGACAGACTAAACATTGCCTCATCCCCAAATTCAGTAAAAGACAGTACAAAGTTTTATTGTAGATGGAGGGAATATAAAACAGCCTGAACATAATCAAAAAATTTAAAATGTTAGTGTCACAGTTGTGTCTGGTGCAATACAATCTCAGAACCTCAGTTTGTGATTTTTAGTGCAGAAATAACCATACATAACTCATTGTCACATAAGCCAATTCACCTCCCTGGTTTACAAACCTCTGTGTAATCAGTGTAAGCCTTCAGGTACTCATTTCCAGGTGGGAGCATCTGCAAATGCCAATGTGGACCAGTATCATCTCATGCAAATATTTATGTGAGTGTATTTGAGAATTTGAATACTTGTAAATTTAGGAATGGTAGTTTTCATCAGTTCTAATAAAAGAGAGAGAGAGAGACAATAACAGTTTGCTGTGAACTGATATACTTTCTGTTACCCTAATTTTATTTTAAACTGGCTTTATTGATTAATTGAAGGTAATAAGAAATTGAATTTAAACTAAATCAAAATAATCTATTTTAGGCTGAATCAGGAATATGGCTCAGGGCTGATCAATAATTTGATATTTAAAGAAAAGGAGAAGAAGGCTTTTTACCATTGAAACTGGTTCTCAGCTGAAAACTTATTTCAGAATAAATACTTTTTATCTTGGAAAATGCATGTTGTTTCTGTTGAAGAACCAGCCACACACTTCTGACTGTCACCTCAACATGGAAAATTTTGTGTCTGCTGTTTCTTAAAATCAGTCAAACAAACAAAAGTGTATCTTTCATTGACAATACATTTTGTCATTTTTGTTGCAGTTCCTTAAAGACAGTTAAAAAAATCACCTGTTTTTACTGATTTAATTAAATAGGTGCAGGTATAGTGTAGACAGTTCCTTTAAGAGCTGAGGTTTTAAAATGAGACTCTTGTAGCAGGAGGGAAAATGCCTTTCCTGGAGTACAGCTTGGTGGATGGAGCACAAGTAGGGTTTGTAAAGCAGAAAGTTGCTGATGCAGCATGCAAAATTGCAATATGTTATCACATATAACGTAGGCAGCCATAAGGCTATAAAGAGGATGAGAAAGACCTTGGTGATATGCAGGAGGTAGGTAGAGTGTAACTAAATGCTGTAGGAGAGCTCTAAAAGGAAGCATGCCAGAGCGTGTGAGGTGGGAGTACTGTTAGTCCTTTGGCTTCTGTTATTCGTGGTTTATGATGGGTAACGATGAGAGGCGGGCTTTCACCCACCTTCCTCTCTGCATTGAGTTTGCTGAGCACAGCACAAGCTTGCTGTTGGGTAGGGTGACACAGGAGTGGGTCTGTATCCTCTGCATGGTGTGAGAGCGGAGGTCTGGGGAGCTGAGGAATCAGTGCAATGCTGCCAGCTGCCTCCTCAGGCATTCCTGCACAATGCTGAACTTCCAGGACGCTGGGAACTGGCGGGTGGTGATAAATGCGAACGCATGAGAGCATCCGTGTGGGCAAGCAGTAGGGAAGGGAGATCCTGAGGAGGTTTTTGAAAAATTCCAGATATTTCAGAGAAGCCCGGAGAAATTCCTGTGCCTTGTGATCAGCACATTGCTCTCCCTCCCTTCCCACTCCCCCTGAGGAAGGGAACAGCATGTTGTTCTCTGAGCGAGCCAAGGGGCTTGCTTGGTGGTGCTGCCCTGTGCTCTTCTGTGGTCAGCCTCTGCAGGACAGCAGGGGCTGTCTGCATGTTGTGACGGTGCCACCACATTGACTTGTGCACACCAGTCACCACAAACAGCAGCAGCACGGGTGCTGTGGTCACCCCTTGAGTTGCTTCACCAGGCTGTGGAAACAAAATGCTGCTGGGGACATCTCCATCACTGGGAGTGTCCCCCTGGCCACAGCAGGCCATGGCTCTGTGTGCTGACAGGTTCCCATCTGCTGCTTTTATAGCATGCTATGGGGGTCTACTGGGAAAAGAAAGTGAGACAGCAGGAGTTAAAGAGGGGCATAGAGCTGGGAGAGCAGAAGAAGCTGGATTAAGAAGTGAGCTATTGGGGGGCATATAGTGGGAGCAGGAAAGTACTTAAAGTGAGAAAAGTGTTAGTCAAACAATAAATTGCTCATTTGAGACCATTTTTTTTTCCCCTAAGCATCAAAGTGCTTTAAAAAAATGGCATGTTTCAGCTCAGAAGACTGTTAATAAATAGCCATAGTTACAGCACTATCCATGTGCCTCTGCTTTAGCAACTTGCACTTATGTCTGGGCCATAAAAATTCAGTGTTGCTTGGCAGGGAAGTGTCCCGATGAATGTTGGCTCAGCATGTGGGCAGAGCTGATGGTTTACAGAAAGACAAAGATAGCTGTAGTGCTAAGCCAAGCGGAGGCACAAGTCGGTGCCTCTAGAATGAATCTCAGATGTAAGAAAATAGGCATAGTTGTACTTTATTCTTGATTTACGTTGTGGGAAGGGAGACCACCCCCTACTAGTTTTTGCTTGCCACAAAAAGAAACATATATTTGCTCAGGAATTTCAAACACAAATGATACTATCCTGTTCTCACATTCACACATCACCCAAGGAAACATGACAGAATTTGGTGGAGTTTTTCCTGGTTTAGGCAATGGAGAAAAGTGAGCTGATCCCCTATGCAGCCAGTCAGAGCCTGTGCTGCTGATGCTGGATCTTGCCCTCAGACAGGCCTGGATCTGGCCTTGTCTGTTTCTGTCACTTGAAAAATCCTTAAATTGCTTTCCTACAATCTCTAGCAAACTGTGGTCCCAGCATGGTGCTAATCACAAAAGTATTCCTGGTTTATGGGTTTCCTCAACAAACAAAACTGTTATTTTTGCTGCATTCCTCTTTGCAGCAAAAACACCAGTGTGCCGATGAAAACCGTATTGATCTGTTGGATACAGAAATGGCCCAGAGCTTGGGCAGGTGTACTCGTGGTTATTCAGTCTCTTCTAGCTACTCTGGATTTCCTCCACCTCCATTTCTGTCTTTAGGGTTAATGAAGGTAAACAGTCTCTGAAAGCCTGAAACAGCCTGTGGAAATGCACCGGTGAAATCTAGAGGTTGTGAGGACCTGCTGGGTGGAGGCATGTATTTGGCCAGATTCTCCGTTGCAGTGACCTGTGTTGGGTCATCCCAGACCTGTCTTCACTTCTGGTCACCACCAGCCTTCTGCCCCAGACAGTGTGAGAGTTGCTGGTGGTGTTGCAATGAAAGCAAGCACTGCAGTGTGCTATGGTTGCACCATGCACCCTTTCTGTGTCCCTGCATCCAGCTGACTGGTCACAGCTCTGCAGCATCCCTTCAGCTCCTTCTGTGTATGCGCTGATGCAATGGGCACACTCCTCTCCAGCCTTAATGAACCTCTTGTTCTTCGTCACTGCAGCCTCTGTTTTTATGGAAATAGGCACTTCATTAAATGAAGGCCTGCTTAGGCCATAGATGCATATACAAGTTTGGCCAATCTGGCTACAAATACATGATGCTGCTTTTGAAAGTCATTTGGTCACAGTGGTGGCAGCCTATCCCTGTAGTCGGTAAGAACTGTATTTCCCATGCTTTCAGTTACCTCGCTTTTAATGCACAGCTTGCTGCTGCTTTGCACATTTGTGTATATTCGTGTCTGTTCGCTTGTGGAATCTAAGTGGCCTGTTGTCAAATAAATGGCCTTCAAAGTCCTCTTGTTTCAGAAGACTAGGTACTTTTTGATATGCTTTTGACAGCAACTGTAGCTCAGTAAGCTTCAGCTTCACCAAATGAAGTCTATTTTATGCACAGACAATAGATAAGGGGTATTGTCCCCATCTGGGTTTACCACAGCTGTAGACTGCTAGTGTGTTATGAGTCCTGCCATCATGGGCACCTAGGCAGTGAGTTCTGGGCAGATATTCAGAGGAAGCACACTGGTGTTACAGCGAGGCCCCCTGTGAACAATGCTCAAGTAATTTGAGCTTCTTTAGAGTCACCAGCTTTGTGTTAAGAAAAAAACATTATGTAGCATTATGTAGAGTTCTGTGGACTGCAGTGGGTATAGGTGTCCCATGAGAGACCTGCCTGTCTCAAAGGCTCCTTCCTAAGCCAAAGGTGGCAGGTCCCTAAATTCCATGGCAAAGCCAAACTTTCCAAATAGACACAAGCTTTTAGCTAACTTCAGGCTGGGCTGCGAACAGGATAAAAAGATTTCAGTGTAATTGCTTTAGGCTTTTTTCCAAAGCCCTGGCTTGGGATGGAGACAGGAAAAAATCCCGTCAGGCAAAAATCCAGGATGAAATATCATCCAAAAAACACTTTTGACAGGAGACCAGGACAGTCCCAATAGCCCTGGCCTATTCCAGCCAAAAAGGAATATCAGGTCACCTTTGACTGATGTAACAGAGTTGCATTACTGGAATTATTTATGGCTGGTGTTACCGAAGAGCTTAGATACCCTCGCTGATGGTAGAGGCTCATTGTGTGCAAAGCATTTTTGCAGACACCTCCGTTCTGAACAATACAGGGAGACCAGAAGTGTGAACAAGAAACTGTTATTATTACTACCTTTAATAAATAAGAAACTCATGGACAGAGTCATTAACTGAGTTGCCCAGAGTTACATTGGGAGTGTGTACTTTCACCACTCATATCTAGGTCAACAACAGTGGCTAACTTTGTGGACTTCTTTATTGAAAAGCCCAAGTCTCTATCCAGACTAAATATCACATTAGAAGTGATAAATGATTCAAATGAGAAGGATAAAATGATAAGCTGAAGACTGGCAAACGACCAGGATGAGACTGTATTGACCCAAGTGCTGTGTAGGTGCTTGCAAATGAAACTGTTGTACTACCTGGAGCCTGTGACCTTACACAAGCTTTGTTTCAGATGACTAAAGTTTAACCAAATATGATACTAGATGTTAAATAGGGCTTCCAGGGAGAATCTAGGCAACCATAAATCAATGAATCTGACTTCCACTTTGTCAAAGTAGCTTGTATAATAAGAATACAATTAAGAACGCGGGAAAGATATGAGAAGAGTCACTATCACTTTTACAAAGGAAAGACAAGTTTTGAAAGCTGTTAGGGTTCTTTGAAGGAGTCAGAAAGACCATCATTTTGAATATGTGGATTTCTTTCAAAAAATGTTTTTTTTCAAAAGCTCAAAGTTACTAAACTCTCATGGCAGAAAAGAAAGAAAGGATAGTCTCAGGAATAAATGGTTGTTTGAAATAGAGGAGGAAAAAAAAGGTGTTTTTCCCAATGGAAATGGAAGCCACAAAGGAATTCTGCAGGGTTCTGTGAGGAGATCTGTTCTTTTCAGCATGTTCGTATGATCTGAAGGGAGGGCGAACAGTGAGGTGACAAAATAAGCAGCTAATGTAAAAGTATTGAGGGTAGCTGAAACTGAACCTTATTATAAAGAACCATGGGAAGACCTGAGGTCCTTGAATAGCAGGACAGTAGAGTGACAGATGATATCTAATATTGAAAACATGCAGTACTGCCAATGTGAAAAACAACTCTTGGGCAAGAGGTTTAAATCAAACTAAAAAAGTACTTTGTCACAATATGCATAATTACATAATGGAATTGATTGCTACAGAGATCTGTGGAAGCCAAGAGTGTAAATAAGTTAAAATAGTGACAGGACAATTTAAAGGAAGAATGGTCACAAAAGGAGGTGTCTGACTTTGGAAGTCCGAAGCACTTGCTGATGATATATTTGGTTTGCACATAACACAATGTG
Source organism: Anas acuta (assembly GCF_963932015.1). Classification (NCBI taxonomy): domain Eukaryota; kingdom Metazoa; phylum Chordata; class Aves; order Anseriformes; family Anatidae; genus Anas; species Anas acuta. The sequence continues at coordinate 21,808,343 of NC_089017.1, forward strand.
GATATATTTGTTCCATGAAATGTTTCTTATTGCCAGGGACAGCACATGGTGTGAGATAGTCTCATTGTTTGATCACACTGTCATGAAGGAGCCAGCTCTTACAAACATACAGAGGACTGAGTGAAAGCTACAGTGCAAAGAATTAGAAAGATATTCCAGATCAAAGCACCAGATCTGTGATTTAACAAGATCACAAATGGATTAGTGAATCAGTTGTAGCTTGGAGAGGTGATAAGGTTACCCTTCTAACCATCCTTGCTTCATATGCAGACTGGATCATCCATTTTAATTCGCTAACCTCAGACCGATGCCATTCAGAATAATGTTGTATCAGCCCAATGTCTAAACATCCCCTGAGGATGAATAACCCTAAATATGAAGTAAGATCAGTGAGATCCCAGTCTTCCAAGGAGTTCAGCTGACATCTGGATATGAAGTGGAGGCCATATGGCAAAAGTAGAGCTAGTTATTAATCCTTTGACTGATCAAGATATGTGCTATAGAAAGTAATCTTTGCACTTCTTCATTTGTTTGTTTATTTGTCTGGTTAGTTGTTTTCTTCAATGTGAGGAAAAAGATGTGTTTAAAATGTTTATTTGATAACCATTAATACGTTATTCATGAGATCTACCTTGGTGTCACTGTTTATTTAGAGAAGTACACACTGAATCTTGTCCCAAGATGAAGACCACTAAACTACATCCTGTGGGTGGATTTTTCTCCAGAGTACAGTTTAATAGTTTGCATAATTGTGCTTCCAGACTGACAGTTCAGTTCTCAGAGGTGACCCAGTATTTACTGTTGAACTAGAGAGCCAGTGAACATCAGACAGAATAGCAGAAGGGCAATTCTTCCCAGTGTATAGCCCAGGAGATTGAACTTGGAGAGAATGGAGAAACAGCATGGCTCCAAGAGCATGTTGACCTCAGCTGTAAAATCTCTTTAGTAGATGGAAGGCCTCATTTTCCAGTGTGACTAATCAGTTTTGTGCCGGTGTAAATCTGTTGGCTTCACGAAAATCTCTATTTATGGATTCAAGTCAAATTTCTCAGGCTGAGCATTTTTTTCCTGGCTCCTCTCATGAAGTACAGGAGGTGTTGATCCCTCTTTCTATTCAACAGATAGCAATCAGAGTGTTTGTCTGTGATATGGGAACCTGGAATTAAAATCTTGGTGTTCTCCACATTTAAGAGGATGTCCTCACCCCTGGAGCTGTAGGCTCCTTCGTCAATCATCTTCTGTTTCACCCCTAGTCTCCTCTGCACATGTTTTTTCACTTTGCAGAAATGTTCCTTGAAATTAAAATGGAAGTCTATATCCTGCCTCTCAGGGGGCATCCAATTTATCAAGAAATTATAGAGTCATTTTCTTTCCCTTTGGTTTCTGAGTATTTAAGTATTTTATAGCAAAATGGAACACCAGGAGGATAAATTGAGAGCAATCCTGGATGCATATCATTTCACCTTCCCCAATGAGTATCACATAAACCCTCTGTGTTATTGATTAGAGAACCTTGTTGCACCTCTCTGGTTTAGTAGATGGAGCCTTAAACTAGTCCTTCATTTTCATTCATTTTTTGCTAAATGTCTTGGACAGGATCTGTTTTGTTGTTTTACTTTTTATTCATTGAACTAAGACTTAAAACATTTAAATTCCACCTGGGCTGACCTGTAACTTCTTTTGATTTGAGTGCCCAAACCAAAATCTCAGCTATTTATTTAAACGAGTATGGAACTGAGACATGGCCTCTTTATCTGCTTATTTATACCCAAATTTTGGTAACATAAAATAACTACTCATAGAATCATTCAATAAGTTTCCTTGTCAGTGTCACTTTCCATATAATTTGACACTGTAAACATTTTTAACAAAACTTATCATTTCATTTTTCTTGATATATAACTTTTCATTTCACTTCAGCTAATAGGCAGTACTTAAATGAGTGTTTTTAGTTCAGTAAAGGAAACGGGAGCTTTGCATAACTCTACTGTATTCAACATTATTTCAGTAATTTCAGTAGATGTCTTTGCTGCACTAAAATCTATCTGCATGCTAATGATTTTGCCTGCTACAAGTTGGCTGCATTCTTTCTTTTTCTTTCCTTCTTTTTTTTTTCCTTCATTTTCTTTCATTTTTTCCCCTTTTATTTATTTATTTATTTGTTTGTTTGTTTGTTTGTTTGTTTGTTTGTTTATTTTCCCCAAAGGGGTGAAGTTAACCTCTTTGCTTCAATCCAAGCAGACATATATATTTATATTCACAGGTACTTACTTGATATAACTCTTTTTGCTCCACTGCTCATTACCAGTTGCCAGAATAGGTCACAGTCTTGGGATCTTGCTGCATCCATAGCTGCTGCCAGACCCATTTAACAAGCGCATGCAGCCCAAAGGTTGCAGCCATTACTCTCATGGGCAACACTTCTGTAATTTTTCATGGTCTTTTCACTTTGACAGTAGCAGCAATATTGCTGCCTCCTCTAGGGAAGTCCACTGAGTGGCTCCAGCACTAGCACAATAATCTGCCAGCCTTCTAATTGCCATCCCATCCCTTAATCCAAATTTCTACACTGGCTTTCTCTTTGCTTTCCAGAGCAGCTTGTTGTATTACAGAGTTAAGCTGCTGGAACTTGCTAATCAGAGTGACTTAGCTGCGTACTGATGAAACTCACACCTCCACTGTTCTTGTGGACATTACTGCTGCAAGTGTTTATGTTCAGTTCATGTGTTTTAAAGTTGCTAGTTTAATTTTTTTTCTTTCCTTAACATACTTTTCTCAGGTAAAAGCACCAAAATAGCTGTATCTGTGAAGAACATGTGCCTGCACTAACAATCACCTATAAACTTTGTTTAAACTAATGGATGATGAGATGTTCAGATTACTAGGCTCCCACTATTAGCAAGAGAGATCTTTTGCTCCTATTCCATTCACTGCTGGATATTTGATCCAAGCTAGCATCCTCACCTTGCCTATCTTCAAATCTGAATTCTTGTGGATTAAAGGCACGATGTTCTTAGGGGAAAGTCCTGCTTTTGTCATTTGTTCCCCTTGGCAGGTCATTAGGCCCCAAAGCTCAATTTTGTATCAGTTTCCTTCCCATTGTAAGACCGTGTGTAACTACTGCAATGATGGGGACTACAGAAATTAGATACCTGAAGAAGAATACTTTCCCTACAGAGTAACCAAGAATATTGTCAGTCATTACAGGGTGCTGCAGATGTTAAGTGTCCATCCAAAATGATGAGGAGAGAGAAAGCGATGCTGTCCCTGACAATCTGCAGTGATGGAGACCTGGTCTTATGGAGATGAGCCTAACACCCATGGCTATAGTAAAGCCAGGCAGAACAAAAGTTGCCTCTGAGAATCAGCCTTTTTATGCATGCAAAACAAAGTTGACTATTACTTCAGTGTTGTCCCCCTTTACTCAGCTCTGGTGAGGCCGCACCTCGAGTACTGTGTTTAGTTTTGGGCCCCTTGCTACAAGAAGGACATCGAGGTGCTCGAATGAGTCTAGAGAAGGGCAACGAAGCTCGTGAAGGGTGTGGAACGCAAGTCCTATGGGGAGCGGCTGAGAGAGCTGGGATTGTTCAGCCTGGAGAAGAGGAAGCTCAGGGGTGACCTTATCGCACTCTACAGGTACCTTAAAGAAGGCTGTAGTGAGGAGGGGATTGGTCTGTTCTCCCATGTGCCTGGTGACAGGACAAGGGGGAATGGGCTAACATTGTGCCAGGGGAGGTTTAGGTTGGATATTAGGAAGAACTTCTTAACCAAAAGGTTGTTAGGCATTGGAATGGGCTGCCCAGGGAAGTGGTGGTTTCACCATCCCTGGAGGTCTTTAAAAGGCGTTTAGATGTAGAGCTTAGTGACATGGTTTAGTGGAGGACTTGTTGGTGTTAGGTCAGAGGTTGGACTAGGTGATCTTGGAGGTCTCCTGCAGCCTGAATGATTCTGTTATTCAGTAGGCAAAATGGGTATTAATTCTACCAGTGACTGCAAGTCTACTTGGATGTAGACCATTACAGAGCTCAATAAAGACTGTTAATTCATTATCTGGATGGATATCAGTAGTGCTCTGAGTAACGCATAAGTTTATGAAGAGCCTTAGACTGCAATTATGATAGATTTAAGTTTTTAGGCTCTAAAGAAAACAAAACAAAACAAAACAAAACAGAACAAAACCTTCACAGTTCTTTGTGTTTTGATTTATTACTGAGTAATACTGCCCTGGTGAGAATCTGATACTTATCTTCCAGCTGTGGTTGACTTAGTGGGCCTAATTTTAAGCTTGAGTTAGAAACGAATTGTGTATGCATTTGATGATAATGATAATTATTATTATTATATTTTTATTTCTTCAGGGCATAAATAATGTAAAGAACACAAAGACAGAGTAGAAGGCCTGACTCCCCTCTCCCATTGGCATAGCTGACCTGAATTCCCTGGTGTATTCCTGATTTGTACCATCATAAGCGTGAGGAAGTTCTGTCCCTGGTTCTTGAAATTAATGCAGTTTCCCTGTGCACACTTTGCAGGGGTTTTGTGGGGGTGAGAACTGAGCTAGGCACCCTGGTTTTCCCACTCTTCCTTTGGCATTTCTTGACTGTAGCTCAAGAACAACAACCCCATTGATTCCCTGGATTCCCTGGGAGTAATGAAGTAAGCCAGCTGCGGGGCAGAGCTGACACCTACTTGAAAACATCTTGTATTAACATGGGGAAAGGCCTTATTGCTGAAAATTGGGCTTATTGTGCTATTTGAGATCCATTTAGGTTGTTGCCTAGCCTCTTTACATTGACTATGCAGTTTCATTGCTCTTGCCCTGGCCTGCTTTCATCTCACTGTTGAATTTTTCTCCTGCCATTAGGAATATCAAACTCCTTGAGCTTTTCAGGCTGCCCTTTCCCAGCTAAGGCATGTGCTGGCGAAGGCTCAGACTGAGCAGGACTGAGCCAGCCCCTGTGAATGCTACTATTGTTATTTTTGACAATCTTTTCGTAGCTGTCTGAAAGAAGAGAGAAAAGATAAAGTTGAAACATTAATTGTTTTCAACAAAAGCTTCTAAGGAGAGTTTCTTGGCCTGGCACTTGGGGACATGTCGAAGGCTTTGACAGGCAATGCAAACTATTTTGAAACATGTTGGGTTCTATCTCTCTCTCCACCTCCTCTCCTCAGATGTCTCTTGACAAAAATGAGCCCTCATACCAAAAAGAGGTGTGGTTAGATGACAGAGTTGGCGCCTGAAACTCTCTATCTCTATATATCCTGGTATTAATCCCCTCTCTGGTTCACATCCCTCTGGTTCAACATGAGAATCTTGTATAATGGGGCAGTCCAACGGGAATAATCATGTTTAATGTACTAGGCTTGTATAATGCATGTTCTTTCCTTGCTTGCAGAGACGTGGTGCAGTCATCAGCCTGAGGGTGCCCCTGAGGATGTCCGCACTTGCAGATCAATTGGTAGTACAGGAACTAAGTGCCCACCTTGTGATGTGGAGGTGCTGCCTTGTCCTCGCTGCTGAGTGAGTTAGTTGCTAGCTACAGTAAATGTGCAGATCTCTTTTTGTGTAGGATGTGTTACGTTAGAGCGACCTACCCTGGGGATCCCCAGTGCCTAATTCTACCTGCCATCTGTGGAGACTTTCCTCATCTGGTCAGGGGGTGCTAGTTTGAATGGAGGAGGTACAAGACCTCAGCCACAAATGTCATTTGGCATCTTCACAGCAGCCTTCAACTAGTGTGCCAGAGCCTGAATGTGTGACAGGCAGGACTCTGAGTTTCCCAAGAAGGATCAGAGAAGGGATTCAGGGCAAGACAAGTGTGGTAGGCAGGGAAAGAGCTATGGGAAAATGAGAATTTCTACATTAGCTGTTCTCTGAGGCAATGACTTCTAACTCTATCCACTTGCCTTTCCTGTAACCTTTTGATAAGTTTTAGTACAAGGTTCATGTTCTGAAATAATTAGACATTGAACGATTTTTTTTTGGAAAGAGTTGCTTCACACTGCTTGTTTACAGGATTTTGTTTTCTCATAGGCATCATATGAGTTCTGTGTCAAATCAGACAGCAAGGTGAGGAATTTTGCCTGTATTTGAAACTGGAGTAATAGAGACCTCATCACTTTATTCCCCTTAGAAAGCCAAAAAATCTATGGCAGGGAGCACACCTGTCCTAGTTTTCAATTCTCTTATGAAATACATACCACAGTTACACAATTCATTTAACTCCTCTCACCTGATTTTGAGTTCCCATTCCCTCTCCCCAGGGAAAAAGCAAGCATTGAAGAAGTAAAGATTAGTAATAATATGAAACAGGGCTCAGGAAAACAGTGTATACTTGGTAGATAATATCAGTTCTAGTTGGAGAAGCAAAATTCTATGGCTTGGCAAACAGCCATTCCTGAAAATCCTTTGTAGATGCCTCCATGGTACTCACTATTCTTATCAGCATTCAGGGATGTTTCTCCATATGTCCTTTTACTCTTCCCATTCTCCGCCAGAAGCATAAATACTGAAAAAGATACCTATGGGAATTTCTCATGTCTTTAAATTAAGCACACTCTTAAACTCTTTCTTGGCCTTGCAGTGCATAGCACCTTGCAAGATCAACCACCTAGCAGCTCTGCTACTTCTTCACATCGTAAGTCTTGAGTGGGCTGCTGGGAAACTAAACAGCTCTGCATGTGATACATTCACAGTGTGATTTGCATGAGTGTCTGCTTGAAAATAATAAACTCTTTCCTTTCAAACATCACCTCATGTCCATTCAATGCAGCAAGACACTTAGCTGATATCCTTGACTTTGCCTTACACTGAGGTTTTAGTAAGGCTGAAGATGTGTGAGGATCGGATTGCTTCCCAGTGAGAACCAAATAGCTATTTCCTGAGGGCACTTGACCTACTTCCAACCATAGTAAATAATGTAGTCTTCAGATAACAAAACTGAGTCTCATCCTTTATGCATTGACTGTTCTGCTATCCTGTTTTGGGCTTATCCTGTTTTATGCAGTTACACTAATTACTCCAGATTCTGAGAACTTCTCAGGATGGTTGTGGTAATTACTGACAAAGATGTTTTTATTTAGGAACCAGTTCTCCTTGAAGACATGAAAATGTTTTTGGAATAGTAATATCTGCAATGTGTAGCAAATGGATAAGGTTGGGTCTTCATCTTCTGTTTATTAAGGTCAGTGCTTTCATGGTAAATCTGACTGCTGCATTGTAAAGAATATATACTACAAAGGCTGCAAATAAATTATTTTACACCTAGAAACTGATTTTCCTCAGGCTCTTGACCAGTTCATCATTTGCATCATACAGATTCATAGAGGAGGGTGCAAGGAAGGCAGAGATGTCTCCCCAGAGAAATAATACTGTCTCCCAACCTGCACACTAGCTCTACTGCACACCATATCTGATGCCCGGAAATTACAAGAAACAAGAGATATCTGACTTCAGCAGTGCTTCCAGTGATTTCACTGCATTAGTTTGTCTTGCTTTGTGGTGCGTGTGTCTTGAATGGCATTCAGCAGACACAGTACCAAAGTCCACAAACAAACAAAAGGACTTACTGACTGTGCATCCCTATTGCTGGCCCTGAAGATGTGTCTCAAAGGATTTGGGATTCTGTATTTCTCAGTCAGCAACTTCATGCAGTCTGACCCTGCAGAATTTTATGTAGGTGTTTGACCACACAGCTTGTATCAACATAGTCCTCTTTCCCATGTACAGAATAAACAGAATAGCAATGTCCCAGTTGCAATGCTTATTGTTCCTTTTTTTTAATCTCCTTTCAACTTTTTTTTTTAATTTTTTTTTTTCTTAGGTGGAACCTAACCTGGTTGACTGTCTCATGTCTCATTAATTCTTATTAGGGGCAGAATCCACTTCATGCCATGCTTTTTCTTGTGGGACTTATCCACTGAAGTGAGTAAAAAGACTTCTACTCTCTTGTATGGACTTTGTATCAGGTCCTACATTACTAATTTCACATGATATAGTGGGAAGAAGCAGGAGTCTGCAGGCTTTTGGTACAGTACAGGCTCCTTGGCACTGTGAATCTTTGTATTGGCTGTGAAAGACATTTTAACAGAGTGGTTATGCAGTGAGGTCTGGAGAAAACACGTTTAATTCATGTGTATATATAATTTATTATGAAAAAGATTAAAGTACACAATTTTCTTCAGTCTTCTCTTTCCATGGTGTGGTGAGAGATCTCTTCCTATTTTTCTTCTCCAGACACAAGTTTCTCAAACTCTTACCTCTTATAATAATTATTTGGTACAGCATCGTTGCAAGAAATGATTTATATTTCAGTGTTTGTATACTTCTCTGTGAATTCCTTGTTAATGGATAAATCTACCCTGCTAGGGGGTACAGAGCTCCATGAACTGCAGGGACAACTATCACAAGACAATTTATCCTGGCATAACAGCAGTGATGACTGAAGACAGATGATTTGCAGCCTGTCCTCTTTTTCATACAGCACTTATGTGTGCTCACTGTGTTCTGTATCTGATCTCCACAAATAGCAGAATCTTTAAAGCATTTGAGAAGGTTTATACTCTGTACACAGGGATTCACTTGAGTTTTTCTGGCCAGCTTTGACTTCTGTGAATTCTATGAAAACTACTTGCAAGAAGGGAAAAGTCAAGGAAATACATCTGTGATGTCAAGAACCAGTACTCCTAGTTCCAGGCAGCCTCGCTGGACCCTCCTGCCAGAGGTCACCTTTACTTACCTTGGAACACCTACAGCACATGCAGTTCCTCTAGTGTCACAGGATTGGTGTTGAATCTTTTGTTAAATCTTCTTACTTACTCAGGATAATAGGCAAGCCCCAAAATAGGCAATAGGTAAGCTCAATTGGCAGCTCTTGTCCAGCAGAGTTCTGGGATCCTTATGCAAACCTTCCATGGAGGAATAAATCGCACCAATAAAGCTGCTTTGTGCCTCCTTTCTCTGTTGATTCACCAAACACTTGCTTACAAGAAATACTGTGCTCTGAGAAAAGCCATGAGGGCAAAGAAAGGACTCAGAGGGTTCCTGAGCATTACTGACTGAAGTTACATGTGCTATGCTATAGCTGGTTGGGCTGGCTGGAACAAGATTGGAGGTGTTCCTCTCTGGGCACAGAGAATTTTTTGGCTGTGCTTCTGCCTCTGGCTTCAAGCTAGGAGTTTTACTTTGCAGAATTTGTCATTGTCATTCAAGTCAACTTTCCTTAGTTCAAGATACATTTGGTAGTGGAGCAAAATGGCAGTCTTTTCAATCCTATGAGATTTGGGGAGCTTTGGGGTATCCAACATTTTTCAAAACTAATTCAGCACACCAGAAGGCCAAATCTCATTGTAGAAAAATTCAAAAGTTAAGTAACCTCTGGCACAAATTTCTACAGACTACATGGATATAAAACAAAATAAATACTTCCTGCAAATAGTAGGGCACAAACAAATGATAAAAACAACTTTGATCTGCCACACCACACTCAGTAGCTAATCACTTGCATGGTAGTCTAAAATGATATTTCCCCCTTCACTTGAGTTTTGTCTTTTTTTTTTTTTTTTTTTCTGCTTTGCAAAGTAACTGTATAAAGAAAAAAATAATACTTGAAATAATACACACAGTGAGTAATTGATACAGGTTCATTTTATCTCTCTATTGGCCATCTGCCAAAACCATTTTGTGCATTATTGAATACTCATTGCTCATATGGGATATTGGTCACTGAAGCCACATGGTATTGTTCTGGCTGCCTGTGTAATTCGTGGTGGAAGTGGGTTGGCAAATATTTCTAACCTGAGATAACTCAGGAGACTTTCTGGAAATATTCTTCTGAGTTAGACCTTGCTAGTCTAAACAGTGCAGAAAGCAAACAGAGAAGATTATGAAAACTATCAAAGCGAACTTGTGGTAACATAGGCAGTTTGGATGAATGTTAACAAAAATGTCTCTTTCTATTATGAATTTAACTTTAATTCACGCTTTAGCCACATTCAACAGAAGAGCAGCTATACAGACCTGTCAAACAGTAACATCTTTAAAACTTCCTTTATTTTGTGAAATAGACAACTTAGGAAACTTAGCCGTGTGATTTGTTGTTGTTGGCTAAATTCTTTGTGTATCCAAATTAATTTCTTCTATAAGTTTATGGAAATCTATGGGCAGACGCTGTGTATTGAAATGGAAAGTTAAAATTTCTCTACAGCTGTTTTAAGAAAGTGAAAATGAATTTCTGATAGACAAACATGCTTGAAGGTTGGAGAGTGCTTCTGTTACTAATCTGTGGCTTATCCACAAAAAAAAAAAAAAAAAAAGAAGTAAAAAAAAATCGAACAAGGACTGAAATACCCTTCTACATAGATAAATTTGTACTAAGGATTTTGCAAGGAAGTTGGAATAGTAGGAGGGCTTTTTTGTAAGCTGATGGCTTCCAGAGTGAAATGGCCATAATACAAAGACTTGAGAATGGATGCTGATCTTTCAGCTTTTACATTTTTGTCATTGAAAGAATTAATCTAAATAATGATGGAAAATTTTAAATAACATCTGAAAAAAAAAGAATTAGATTGCCTATAATGGAGTAATTATGGAGTCCATACCTACCCCTAAATAATGTAAAATGCATCGCATCTATGTATCCAGACCTCCTAATGTGTTTTAATAGGTAAACTTTCTAGCAGGAATAGATTGCTTTCTGTGGGGCTAATTCTGAATTTACTGCTCATTTGGATGGAAATCAATGGCTTAATTCTCAAAGAAACTCAGATGGGGTTTCCACTGTTCCTCTAAGGGACTGCCTGATGAACCACAATTAGCTGCAGCTGACATGCTGTGGATTTGCTTTGCTGCAGCCTTGTAGCAAATCTTGAATTGATCAAATAGGATGTGGATCAGCACAAGGACAGGTGGGAACTATCCAGGCCTGAGCTTGGTGACTGGGCAGGGTGTGAAAGGCTGTGGAGTATGCAAATGTGTGGGGTACACAGTTTACTGACTTATGGGGTGATCTTTAGAGCTTGGTCTTACAAGTTACCACAGCATCTACTGTCACAAGCCTTTCTGTTCTGACACTGTAGGATCCAAGAAGGATGTGCAGAAAAATATTATAGGCTGTAATTTGGACATCTGACATAAAAATTTCATTGTTTGGCTGAACGTGTTATGCTAAAATGTTTGTTGCACAGAAGATCCATATGATCTGGCAGAGGGATGTAGGTCTGTTAAAGCTTAGTGCTGACCAAGTAAGCTCAGCTGTAGCTCCAAAATGATTGGCATGGTGGAGGCTGTACTGAAAATGTGAAAGAAAAGTCAATGAGCATGGTGCTAATGAAGACGAAGTCAATTAAAAATAGATGAAAATACAGCCAAAACTGAAACACCTATTGTGGGCAGCCTACAAGCTTAGTTTGGTACCTGTCCAGGGAGAAGGCTTTACCATGCTGGGGAATGGCTAAGGTTCAGGGAAGCAGCATGCAGTTGAAAATGGTAAGTACTTTGCTACTTTTTGCTGGTCTTGCAGAATACTATTCATGCTCTGCACAGATTTAGGTCACCAGCCTTTACCTGGAAAGGACTCTGCACAGAAAATGATTTATTTGCCATACAGCAGGTTGCTGGGGTCCCAGTAACATGAGGAAATGTGTCCCAGTAACACAAGGAAAACGCACTGAGCTAAGATGTCTTGAAATGGCTATGGTTGTTCTGAATGGAAATACTAATTTCACCTGCTAGAGTTAAACTGGGTAACAATTTCTGCAAGAAATCTTTAGAAACATCAATGGCCACTACTATAGAGGATAAAACCCTCCTTGTACTCATTAGTATTCATTGCCATTTCCACGGAAATGGGGATTCTCTCACTGAAAGAGAGGTAGCAATAAGCCTGTGGGGTGAAACTGCCATCACTTCCTCTCCCAGCACTGATGAGAAAGTGTTGAGCTGTTTCATATTTTCACCTTTTTCTTCAGACCTTCTGTGCTGCAGAGGTGGGGGGGTGACCTTTCCCTTCACACAGTTCATTGATTTCTGTGCTTGATAATGCAGGTCTTTCCTCTGCCCTTTGACACCAAATTAAACTTTAATTCCAATGAAGGTGGAAGCACTGCTGAGCGGAGGCTCTGCTGAGCGCTCAATGAGATCTTCTGGGAGTTAATTACGCTGCAGGTCTCTTGTTCTCACAGCTCATTAAATCCTGTACCCCTCCCTGGTCTGCTGTTTCCAGCTAAAGCCAGCTCTGTGTCCCCCAGTGGCTGCTATCTTTCCTAGCTAATAACTGTGGCTTGCATGCTCCTTTTGCATTTCTACAGCACAAGCCTCTCTTGCTGATAGCAGTGTGATTTGCATGCTGTCAGAAAAGCTTATCAGCATTGCCATGGAGGACAGTAAAACAAACTGGTCAATTAGTCATGTACAGCTCGTTTTGATTCCTGTGATTAGTTATTAACAGAAGTAAACAGAAACCCACTTCAAACTTTGTACTTTCAAGAGGCAAAATGAACAGCCTATTAGTACTTTGGGGCAAATAGATCAATGGAAGGCATGTAATTCATCACAGTAATTAAATGGATTTAAATACTGTGCTAATCTCAAGGCTGCTCAGGAAGGAGCTTATTTATTTATTTATTGTTTAATATGACATGGTAAAAAAGAGGGCAGTGGGAAATGTCCTTCCATCTCCAGGAAGTAACATGTTTCATCAGCTCATTTTTTTGCCCACAACAACTTTATTGCCGTAGTACCATCTTCTCACCTCTCTTTTTCTGAGTGCTGAAGCACTCAGTGCTAAGAACAAAATCCTTCTAGGTCAGCAGCTTCTGTCTGAGTTGCACAAGTGAAAAGTGCCATAAGGGCCCTTGCTCTCATAAGCAGAAAGAAGTGATTCTTTCTGTATTTCTGGTTTCATTAAATCTCACGTGACCTTTCTGAGACACGTTAGTCGCTTTGATGTGAACATTGGGCTCCTCAGCATTGGAAGGGAGCCTGCATTTACTGATACTGCTCTGGATTATGCCTTAGAGCTGGATTCTTACAGCTCTAAGAGACTGGTTCCTTATGCTGTAGAGATAGGAAGGATTCTAGCAACACATTTCCAAAATACTAAAGAGAATTATGTTGAAATGTGTTCCCTGTACATTAGGCGGACCACAGGCATCAGAAAATCACAAGCCAAGCTTCGTAAAATCATGAGGCTGGTTTGAAAATCCTGATATTACTCTTATTTTTTAAACAGTCTGAGGTCTTTTTGCTCGTCTTCCAATAAATCAGTCGTGCTTCATAACTTTTGCAAGACTGTTTTTTTTTTGTTGTTGTTGTTGTAAACAAACCCTGAAATTCTCCCAAAATCTCATGGCTTCAGGAACTTTTAAGAAAGGTACTAAATGTACTCATGGTAAATAGTTCAAAGGTTCTATATACTGCAGAGCCCTGTCTCTAGGAGTAATCCTCTTATCAAATCATTGCAAACCTGCATATATAAATATAATATGGCATCCATTTTTTAAGAGGATCATAAAAAGGTCTGTTCAGACCATGGATATTGTTTAAAGTCTTACCCTTTTTACCAAAGTAAGAGGATCCAGGTTCTTCCAGCTCTAAAACGTACCTAAAACCTGCACATGGAGGTCTTCATTTCTTAGCTGAGCTTCTCAGGAATCCTTTTGGCCCATTCCTCTAGGCTGAAAAAGACACAGCCCTGCCTTCCACCATCTCAAGCACTCCCCCAGTTTTGTCTCATCTGCAGACCTGGTGCAGGACCTACAGAGGATAAAGAATGTTAACACCAGTCCTACCTTGTCTTGCAAATGCACCAAATATTTTATTCTTTATTGATACCACTACAATGCATGGATCACCTGATCCTGTAATTATTGTCCCCCTCTGTACTGCAAAACAGCTGAGGAAATAGTTGATATCCACAGCAATCTGCTGCTGTCCACAGAAGCAACATTTTGCTTTCAGCCTGTGGAAATATTTTGGGGTGCACACATCCTGTCTCAAGTGCTCCTGAAATATATCTTGTTCTATAAAAGTTTATTCTGTGATGGTGCTGTGGCAAAGGCTGTTACGTCTGCTGTCTTACTCTGTATATATGCAGAAGGCACACAGTGTCCATTCAGAATACAGTGAATTAAGAAGCAGACAGCTTAGCTGTGACCTGCAGATACAGGAAAGGCAGAGAAGAGGTACCTGTGCACCACTATAGCAGCTTTAACAAAATCTTGCTTTTTTAATGAAATATTTTCTTTATAGGAATTTTTAGTGCAAAATCAAATGACAATTACTATGGGTTTCCATCATCAAGAGCTCATAACAAATAGCTCTCAGGACAGCTATTATGAAGGAGCTGGGTGTAACACAATTCCCCATCTCCCCCACTTTCCCTCTAGACTCTTCTTTAAGAATACACTGTTGATACAACTATTGTCCATGAGTTGTGCTTTATTCTGCAAGTGGCAATATGGTATGGAAGGGCAGGTTTCTGGGAGTAGCGAACAACAGAAACAATACTTCTAAGAGATACAGTTCCCTTCTTGCTTTTTTTCTCCTTTTTTTTTTTTTTTTTTCCTTTTTTTCTTCTGGAGATGAAATTGTGCTGCTTTGCTTTAGGTGGAAACCCTGCAGGGCCCCTGCTAGGGGAAGTTTAGCATCATTCTGGCTTCACATGTACTTGGGTGGCTCCCGTGCCTTAGGATTGGCATGCAGCCCAAATCAGAACTGAACCCCAGAAAGGAGCAGCCTCAAATTATAGACAATCTGGGATGTGGATCCTGATAATTACACAGTACTCCTGGATAAGAAGACAGTGAGCCAATAAACAGCTCATTTTCTCTTCCCCATTTGGCCGAGCAGAAGCAAGTGGGGAGGGGGAGTGTACTTATATACACAGAGATTTTTGAAAATAATTTGAAGACTTTAGCTTTAAAGCCTAAGGGAAGGCTGTCATGCATGGGAAGCAATATCACAGTACAGAGAAAGTCAACAGAATTAATTCGGTTGGAAGAGTAATTTATCCTACAAAAAAAAAAAAAAAAGAAAAAAAGAAACAATCATTTTTAATCCCTTGTTTTCTTCCTCATTAACACATGACTATTTCTTAGCCTTTACCCTATAGCTAAGAAGAAAGACAAGAAGGTGCTTGTTTAACTGTCAAAAATACCATTCCTTGGCTAGCTAGAGAGGGTTGATCATGCATGGGAATCTGTCTCTCCCTATCCAGAGAGTGATCAAAGGAAGGCAAACTGACTTAGCCTCCTGCATCCACAGTCCAGCACTGTTAGTGCTTCTCTTCCACAAACACCATCACTCAGCAGCAGCTGCAAGAAAATCATTAAAAAAAGCTAAACTGGAAAGAATGACATAAAAAGCTTGCTAGAGATTCCCCATTTTGACAAAGGTTTGTCTTCACTATTCATTGAACAAGGCCAACTGTCACTGTAGCTATGGAAATGATACTGCTTTTTGCATTCTGGATGTTTCTTGCTCTTTCTCCATGTTCCCATAAAGGAGACAGTACTGAGGACCCTCCATACTAAACTCTTGTCACCCCAGTAGAAGCAGTAAGCTTCAGCCTGATAGGTGGCTACTGTGGGGGCAAGGGGTAAGCAACAACCACTCTGTAGCCTGTGTGTCCCCTAGTTTCACACCAGCAGTGTTGAGGTCAGGGAGCAGAGTGGCAGAGAGCAAGTCTCCTGCCCTATGAAGTATGCACCTGCAAACCAGCAGCAGTTTTGGAAGGTCCATTGCCTTGATTTCCTATGGGCTGGCACTGGATAGGGCTTGGTTTTCCTATAATCTTCAAATAATATCCAAATGGAGCCTTGAGCACCCTGACCCAGCATCAAGGCTGTCCTTGGTTTGTTAAGCACAGAGGAGACATCAGGATTGCCTGTTGATGGTGGAGGTAGATGTATTTTCAGCATCTTGTCCACACCTGGTTCTTTGGGTGGACCATGCTGCTCAGTGACAGCAGAACTCTATGCACAGCAGGAGTTTGGGGAAGTCTCTCCACACCATATAAGGGCTTGGAGGAACACTTCAAATGATGGACCTCCAGCTAGCTTTGTTGTTCAGCAGTTGAGTTTTGAGATGAGGAGTTACTCTGGCTCCTTGCCATGGGCAGCTGTGGTCCCTCCCCATGGTGTACTCTGCCAGGGTGAATGTGGAAGTGGCACAGTGCCAATGCTGAGACAGAACCTGAACAGGATGAGGTGACACAAGGAGACAGAAGGAAGAAGGTGACAAAGTGCAAAGTCAGGGTCATGGCTCTGGAGAGGATTTTCATCCTCTCCAGATGGCAAGAGAAAGGAAGAGAACACTACAGGAAAGCACAAGGAGAAAAGAAAACAGAGGAAGAAATAACAGAGTATATGAGAGATGGAATGAAAATAAGTGATAGGAAAAACAGGGGAAAAGATGGAAAGAAAAAAAAATTTGGAAAGCCAAAGCCCATTTAGAATTAGATTTGGTCAGGGACATCAAGGGTAACAACAAAGGGTTCTGTACATACGTTGGTGATAAAAGGAAAACTAGGGATACTGTGGGCCCTAGTCAAATGAAAAGGGAGGCCTGATCACCCAAGACATGAAGAAGGCTGATGTACTCAATGACATTTTTTGCCTCAGTCTTCACTGACAAGAACTCCATCCACAGAGTTTAGTTAATAATAATATTTCCTTAATAATAATAATAGTTATTATTATTTTTCCCTTTACTTAAATTATCCTTATCTCAACCCGTGACTTGTTCACTGTACTTCTTCCCCTCCTCATCTCAGGAGGGGGAATGAGAAAGTAGTTGTGGTGTTTAGCTGCCTAGCATGGTAAAACTACCACAGTCCTGAGGGAACTGCTGGATGTAGTTTATAAGCTGCTGTCCATCATATTTGAGAAGTTGTGGCCGCATGGTGAAGTTCCCAGTGGCTGGAAAAGGAGGAATATCACCCCCATTTTTTAAAACAGAAAAAAAAGACAAACCGGGGAACTACAAGCCAGTCATTCTCACCTCTGTCCCTGCCAAGATCATGGAGCAGATTCTCCTGGAACCTATGCTAAGGCATATGGAAAATAAGGAGGTGATTGGTGGCAACAAACATGGCTTCACTAAGGACAGATAGTGCCTGACAGGCCTGGTAGTCTTCTACAGTGGGGTTAAACATTGTTGGGTAGGAGAAGATCAACTGATATCATCTAGATGGACTCATGCAAAGCATTTGACACTGACCCACACAGTGTCCTTGTCTCTAAATTGGAGAGATGTGGATTTGATGGATGTACCACTTGGTAGGTAAGGGATTGGCTGGATGGTCACACTCAGAGTTACAGCCAATGTCTCAATGTCCAAGTGGAGATCAGTAACAAGCGGTGTTCCTTAGGGGTCGGTAATGGGAACCGTGCTATTTAACATCTTTGTCGGTGACATGGACAGTGGGATCAAGTGCACCTTCAGGAATTTTGCTGATGACACCAAGATTTGTGGTGTGTTTGACACAGTGGTGGAAAGGGATGCCACACAGAGGGACCTGGACAGACTTGAGAGGTGGGTTTGTGTGAATGCCGCTAAGTTCAGCAAGGCCAAGTGCAAGGCCCTACATATGGCAATCTCATGCATAATTACAGGCTGGGCAGAGAATGGATTGAGAATAGCCCTAAGGAGGAGCTGAGATTAAAGGTGGATAAGAAGCTTGACATGAGACAGCATTGTGCACTCACAGCCCAGAAAGCCAGCTGTATCCTGGGCTGCATCAAAATCAGTGTGGCCAGAAGGCTGAGGGAGGTGATTCTCTCCCTCTACTCTGCTCTCGTGAAACCCCACAATGAATGCTGCATTCAGGTCTGGGGCCACCAGCACAGAACATGGACTTGTTGGAGAGAGTCCAGAGGGGGCCACAAGGAAGATCAAGGGGCTGGAGTACCTCTCCTATGAGGGCAGGCTGAGGGATTTGGGGTTGTTCAGCCTGGAGAAGGGAAGACTCTGGGGAGACATAACAGCTTTCCAGTATCTAAAGGGGTCCTACAGGAAAGCTGGGGTGGGACTCTGTCAGGCAGTGCAAATAAAGAATGAGGAGTAAAGGCTTTGAACTAAAAGTGCATAGATATAGATTAGAAATTTTGAAGAAATTCTTCACTCAGAGGGTGGTGAGGCACTGGAACAGGTTACCCAGAGAAGCTGTGGATGCCCCCTCCCTGGACACATTCAAGGCCAGATTGGACGAGGCCCTGCACAACCTGATCTAGTGGGAAGTGTTCCTGCCTATGGCATGGGGGTTGGAACTGGAAAGTATTTAAGGTCCCTTCCCCAAAACATTCTGTGACTTTACGAATTACGAAGTAAATGATGGCCAACTTTTGTTTACTGTGTCTTCATTGTCACAGAGGTCTATGCTTAGGCAGAGTTCTCAGGAATGGGATTTATTTTGTCTTTAATCATTGTTTTTTCAACAATACCAATATTCTGTTTCTCTTGGGTTTCTTATGACAAGCAACTTCTGTGCCTCTGGTTGGTTCTGTCCGTCTCTCCAAACTATTTGTTCCTATAGAACAAGAAATCTGGGTTTTTCAAATCATCAAAGAATATGTTCAATTAAAAAACAAATACATTTTCAAGAACAATAAAGTCATTAGTACCTATTATTCAATAACCCCACTTAGTGTGGGAACAATGATAAATGCATTATCTACACTCACAGATGGCAAAAATCTGCATGTGGCTTAGGGAGACAGCACAAACATTATCTGTTCTAGATTGTTCAGTGATTGAATGTGAAACTTTCAACAAAAAAAGACAGTGATTAGGATCTAATTTACATGTATTAATATGACTTGAAAAGTACTTCTTATTTGTACTAACAAAAGCCTAGATGGCACTGGAGCTACTTTTTGGGTTCTGCCAAGCTTGTGCTGGAAAAGACTAATCTGATTGAATTTGACACTCTCACAAAAAAGGAATTAAATTTAAGACAAAAAAAGAAAATAGAAATTGAGTGCGGTTCTGGACAACAATTAGCCAAGTGCTTAAACTCAGCTTGTCACAATTAATCTTGATGAGAAGGGCCTGATTCTACAATAAATGATGCAAGTCCTTGTTGGAGTTCGAAGTGAGGCTATCATTTGTGCTAAAGTGCCTGGTAATAAAGTTGCACTAATTTATGGACACAGCACAGTTGAAAATGCCTATGGGGTAGGAACCACTGTTATACACACCAAACTCAATCTGCAGAAGCAGAACCCTACATAGCCAAGTTGTTGATGATTTCAAGAAACTCATTAAAATGTTTTAGCTCCAAAATGTCTGATGAAGTCTACCCCATATTGTTTCTGCATCCAACATGTAACTTCCACATATATTTATCCCATAAGGGCTTTCCAGGCAGAGCTTTGTTTTAGCTCAAAAATCTTTGCCTTATATTTTTGTTAATGAGAGCAGATATGTTCCAAAATTGCATGAGTGCTTTTAGGAAGTGTACTCCATGAGTTCCTAATGGCTAGTAAGAAGAAATTATGATTACACATAATCTTAAAAGCCCCTTTTAAATCCCATGATGAATGAGATAACAGTTGTCCCAGATGGGTGATGCTTTGACAAATAGCATGGAACAGAATTAGGGTACAAAAATACTTTCATCACTAGCTAATTCAAATATGATGATTCTCTACCTTCTTTGCATCCTTGGAAACTAGCAAGTCAGCTTGTTTAATATCAAATCAGACAAAATTGTGCTTAGAATTAATAACTGGGTGCCTTTTGGCAGCATGCCTTCTACATCTGATTGACTCTTTCACTCAGCAAATACATTTTCAGACTTGCTATTGATGACAAGTAGATTGAATTATAAATCAAGGCCATGCTCCTGAGCTGAAAGTAATGTAATAAAAGAGACAAAATGGGCAATAAAGGTGACTTTTGATGAGTGCAGACATCAATTTAGAAATTTACTCTTGTGATACTTGTGATTACTTCTAACTGAAATATTTCCTGGACCTCAGCAACTTGTTACCATGACATTTCCTTGTGGTTCAGTGTGCCTTTCTTTTTCCACATCCAGCCAATTCCCCAACAGCACAGGGAAGGGACTGCCTGTTCTGCTCACTGTCGGGCTATCTCATCTTATAAAAGTCTTTTTTTTGAACACCACGTGGGCTGCCACAAAATGAGAGATTAGAAAGCCTTAACAACTGAACAGAGCTTTGGGAAGACCCATATCTGCTTTTGTGAAATTCAGTGGCAAAAATCCTGTTCATCAATGTCCAGTCTTAAGCAGATAATGCTAGTTCATCAGTTGCATGCAGGAACATTCATCATATAATCAGATGGGTATATGTTAATCATGCAGTTAATTGCAAGGTATGTGTAAATACCACCTACATTTTTTTTAATTATTTTTATTTTTTAAGTTTAATTACTTTATGAAGTCAGAACTGTTTAATTAGTTTGCCTGTGAGTATCTTGGCAGGTGCACAGTTACTAGATTCTGTGTACAGATCCCAATAGATGCTTTGTACAGTAATAATGACTAAGTTCAAATTAGTCAGATCTCAGTCAGTAGGATGGGTGGGTTTACGTGTAATTAGAATTTGATTCTCACCCAGTTAAAAATCACCAAATAAAAGCAAAATAAATGCAGAATGCGATTACGTACTATAGCCGTCACCTTGATGATTTTCTCCAATTGAATGGCTATCTCATTCAATGGGTATTGAGGTTGAATTACCTTCTGTCCTCAGGAGAGGGCAATCCTATGAGGTCAGAAGGAGATGCAGGATTTAATATTCTGCATGATGACATTTGTGTTGATACTGTTTATCACAGGGTTTGATTTACACTGCCCATGTATATTTCATTTTGTTCAGAGTTTGTGGTGACACTAAATGGGTAACAAAAAGAGCTATATATCTGGAAGTCATAATCGAAGGAAGACAAGAGGAAAAGTGAAAGTTTCTATTGTTATCTTTCAAAGGTAAAACAAAAGCTTTTAGCAAATAACAGCTATTTGTGAGGTTTCAGGTGTCCTGGGATAGCTGGAACTGATTTCCAAATAGGATCCTTAAGGTTTGTCACTGTAGCAGCCATGTTTTACCCTATTTTAATTATGTTTCTATTTCAAGTGTGCCAAATAATGATTATACCCAGTACCCTGAGCTGGCGGAAGAGGATGGGGAGCAGAATGTGGCCCTCACTATCCACGAAGAAATGGTTGGTGACCTGCTACGGCAGTTGGATGTGCACAAGTTGATGGGGCCGGATGGGATCCACCCGACGGTACTGAGAGAACTGGCAGAGGAGCTGGCGAAGCCACTTTCCATCATTTATCAGCAGTCCTGGCTATCGGGGGAGGTCCCAGTTGGCTGGCGGCTAGCAAACGCGACGCCCATCTACAAGAAGGGCTGTAGGGCAGACCCAGGGAACTATAGGCCTGTCAGTTTGACCTCAGTGCCAGGGAAGTTCATGGAGCAGATTATCTTGAGAGTCATCACGCAGCACTTGCAGGGCAAGCAGGCGATCAGGCCCAGTCAGCATGGGTTTATGAAAGGCAGGTCTTGCTTGATGAACCTGATCTCCTTCTATGACAAAGTGACGCGCTGGGTGGATGAGGGAAAGTCTGTGGATGTGGTCTACCTTGACTTCAGCAAGGCTTTTGACACCGTTTCCCACATAATTCTCCTCAAGAAACTGGCTGCTCTTGGCTTGGACTGGCGCACACTTTGTTGGGTTAGAAACTGGCTGGATAGCCGGGCCCAAAGGGTCGTGGTGAATGGAGTCAAGTGCAGTTGGAGGCCAGTCACTAGTGGTGTTCCCCAGGGCTCGGTGCTGGGGCCAGTCCTCTTTAATATCTTCATTGATGATCTGGATGAGGGGATCGAGTGCACCCTCAGTAAGTTCGCAGATGACACCAAGTTAGGTGCGTGTGTTGATCTGCTCAAGGGTAGGAAGGCTCTGCAGGAGGATCTGGACAGGCTGGACCAATGGGCTGAGGTCAACTGCATGAAGTTCAACGAGGCCAAGTGCCGGGTCCTGCAGCTGGGGCGCAATAACCCCAAGCAGAGCTACAGGCTGGGAGATGAGTGGTTGGAGAGCTGCCTGGCAGAGAAGGACCTGGGAGTATTGGTTGATAGTTGGCTGAATATGAGCCAGCAGTGTGCTCAGGTGGACAAGAAGGCCAACAGTATCCTGACTTGTATAAGAAACAGTGTGACCAGCAGGGCTAGGGAAGTGATTGTCCCCCTGTACTCGGCTCTGGTGAGGCCGCACCTCGAGTACTGTGTTCAGTTTTGGGCCCCTCGCTACAAGAAGGACATCGAGGTGCTTGAGCGGGTCCAGAGAAGGGCGACGAAGCTGGTGAGGGGCCTGGAGAACAAGTCCTACGAGGAGCGGCTGAGGGATCTGGGCTTGTTCAGCCTGGAGAAAAGGAGGCTCAGAGGTGACCTTATTGCTCTCTACAGGTACCTTAAAAGAGGCTGTAGTGAGGTGGGGGTTGGCCTGTTCTCCCACGTGCCTGGTGACAGGATGAGGGGGAATGGGCTTAAGTTATGCCAGGGGAGTTTTAGGTTGGATGTTAGGAAGAACTTCTTAACCAAAAGGGTTGTGAGGCATTGGAACAGGCTGCCCAGGGAAGTGGTGGAGTCACCATCCCTGGAGGTCTTTAAAAGATGTTTAGATGTAGAGCTTAGTAATATGGTTTAGTGGAGGACTGTTAGTGTGTGGTGGTTTTACCGTGCTGGGCAGCTAAACCCCACAACCGCTCTCTCACTCCCCCTCTTTTTAGATGAGGAGGGGGAGAAGTAAAGCAAAGAACAACTCACGGGTTGAGATAAGGTTAACTTAAAGGAAATAATAATAATAATTAAATAAAGATTATTATGAACTAAACAATTTAACTAAAGGGAAATAAAAAGGAAAGGGGGAAAGGGAAAATAAAAAGAAGGGAGGAAAACAAACAAATAAAATAAATGAAGGCCATGTGGAAGTGCAGAGGAAAGAAATTACTCTCTACTTCCCACAAATGAGCGATGATTGACCATGTCCTTGAAGCAGGGCCTCAATGCACGTAGCGGGTGTTCAGGAGTAGGACCGACGTTTTCACAACGAGAGCCCACCCCTCCCCTCTTCTTCCTGTTTCCACCTTTTATTGCTGAGTGTGACATCATCTGGTATGGAATATCCCTTTGGTTGGTTTAGGTCAGCTGCCCTGGTGATGTTTCTCTTCTCATTTTTTGCCCACCCCCTAGGAGGGTTGGAGAGAGGCCCAATGCTGTGCCAGTGCTGCTCAACAGTAGACACAACACTGGTGTGATAACACTGCTGTTCCAGCTACAAGTGCAGAGCACAGCACTGTATGGGCTGCTGCAGGGAAAGTTAACATCCCAGCCAGACCCAGTACATAGTGTTAGGTCGGAGGTTGGACTCGATCTTGAGGTCTCTTCCAACCTAGAAATTCTGTGATTCTGTTCTGTGAAATACAAATCCAGTGACAAAAGAAAGCTTACTTCTAAATATATCCCTGTAGGGGTGGTTGGAATATTTTAAAAGTAATGATTAGGAGTGTTGAGAGAAAGAGGCTATTCAAGAGTGTCATGGCCACCCTGTATAGGTAAACACACAGCACTTGCATGTTCATCTTCAAATTACATGTAATAGCATCCTCTACTGAAAGAACAGCAACCTATCCTGCTTTCCTGGAAAACATCCAGGTCTAACATCATCCATCCTTGAGAAAATACTTCATATACCTGCCAGTTTTAATAGTTAATCGTTGATGATCTGGGATTGCCCAATATCAAGAGTGTCACTGCACCGATTTCTCTGTGGAAAAGATGAACTGATGTCTGTCCTTTCTGAGGCTTGGTAGTTAAGGCTGACCTTTTCTTTACTTTTCAGATTCATGCTGTGCTGTGACTATTTCATATGCATTCACTGAAATTGAGGAAATAATGCAGTCTATGATCATAAGATTCATGGAGCTCAAAAATGGAAAACAAGGTTATCCCAATCAGTCAAAATATTAAGATACAATTGCAAAGCAGCTTATAACAGGAGAAACATTTTTAAATGAGGTATTTTTGTTCATTTTATTTTATATCACTGGATGTCTCAACTGATAAACCCAGGTAGAGACTAAGCAGCTCTTGCCTACTGAAGTTTTTGCTGGGCTTGAATTGTACTGTGCTTGGTACTTGCACACAGATTTCCGTAAAGTTTGCACAGAATAGTAACAACAGCATTAGAAAACAAAGTACTCAGTCCTTTAGACCAGCATTTGGGAATTCTGGGTTCTCATGCTATTGCGTGATTTCATTTGGACACTCTCTCTACTTCTTGCTAATGCGGTGAGATTTCACTTCATGTTAGAAGCCAACACCCCTGTTTCAATAAACTAGTTCTGTAAGCAATAAGGATGCTAGAACACAGGATTATCCACTTAAATACAATTGTCTTCTTTCCTACAGGTATCCTGTGGAAAATTAAATGTGAAAATATTTAATGTACTGCAGTGATTTGATACTTGATATCACAGTACCTTGTTTCCTTCCTTCCTACTTCCAAAACAGAAAGAACATGTGTGGTTTTTTTTTGTTTGTTTGTTTTTTATTTTTTATTTGATAATTGATGTGTCAATAAAAGCACTGACATAGCTGTAAAATAATTTTACCGTGAAAGTATTAGGAAATTACGGATTTATTTCATTCAAGGTAGGTTGCTGTTTTCCCTGAACTACTTTCTTTTTTCATTGCACAGACTGGTCGAATATGTTTTCATACAGAACTTTGAATTTGAGGAAAAAGAAAAGATGGTGTGGTGGTTTTGCTCTGATGGGCAGTCAAGTTCTACCACAGAAGGTGAAGTTCAAATTGACAGTTGTAATATAAACTTGTTGAACACAGTGGAAAGATTTTCATATATCCTGAAGAGTTTTTAAATGGGGGCTTGCAAATAGTACATGTTGTGTCCATTCCCAATGACTGTCTGTATCACACTGCAGCCACAATTTGGCCCTGATGTTACACAGTCAGAAGATGTGCCAATAAATGTTAAGTTACCACCTGCAAAGAACTACAAAGGTTCACCTAATAAAAGATCTAGAATCTTCACCCGTCTCAGTTTTATTGTGTGGTTCGTATTCTAATATTTGATCAGACAACCAAACCACACATCAAGTCAATCTCTATGGAGGCCTGGTATAGAAATATGAAGAGGAAACATACCAGAAAAGCAGACATACCTGGTTTTGTCTGTGCAGGCATGGCATGTTCACTTTGGGTTGAAATCACTCATTGCTTTGTGGTTTCAAGCATGTACAAACAACGTCATATCCTTGACTTGTTGGGACTTGGCAGCCTCAGCTTTTGTTTGTGTCGTATTTTCTGTTTGTTTATTTATAGCATCTAGGTCTTTCTTAATCACATCCAAAATGTGCATATTAAATTTTACAGGGCAAATATAAACTGGGTGCAGGTCAGGAGGGAGGGTGCTCATTCTCTAAAATGTTCATGAAAGACATTTGGAATAAACACTTGTCAAAGGAAAGTGAGCTATGGGCAGGTGGAGGTTGTCCAGCTGATTTATGTAAGAAGTAATAGTTGAGCTGTCTTAGGCACTTTTGGAAATACACACTTAGAAGTATGGTGTTCTGCTGAAACAAATGCTGTTTCTCAGAACTGCTTTGATAACGATAAGATTTCTGAGAGCTAGTATTGTTTCTCTGCTCATTTCTGGAGCTGCAGGAGGTGAAATTAAAAGTAATCCTTTCAGTCAAATGACAGGGCAGTCACTACCCTGGTCCATTTCACGGGCACGCTCGGAAAGGTCTTTTCACTTGAAGTGAAATAAACCAAACCTCAAAGCTGTAGAGCTGCAGAAAGTAGAACTGGCCACTTCTAATCATCAGTGTGTCAGCGCCTTGCCCTGCTCTTGCTAAGGGAAGTATAGAAGACATTTTCTCTGAGAAATAAATTGACTTTTTCCTCAGTAGCTTTGCTCTGGTTTTGTTCACAGAATTTAAAAACTTTTTTTTTTTTTTGGTCATTAAAGTAAGTTAGTAAGTTTGAATCTTTTCTGATTCATTTTATCTGAGGTGCCTGTGTGACAAGTGTTTTCTTCAGCTACTGAATATTTCAAGAGGAACACACCATTAGGATCAGCACTCCAAGGTTGTAAATTGTCACAGTAATGGGTGAAAACTCTTATTATGCTCAGTTAGTGTGTCTAGCTCATTGATAACAGCAGTGCTACTCTTGTTAGTTTGAGACAGTATGAACACATGGTCAAAAATAAATTTTCAGTAAGTGAATTAAATAAACATTGAGGGGATGGAACTTTGAAATTTTATATTTATTTTTCCTCTTTAAGTATTTAGAGAGGAGAAGAATAAAGGGGGGGTAAATAGCCCAGTGAGAAAAATATATCCTGATATTCCCCAGACTTAAAGTGAAAACACAATTTACTTGACATCTTCTCTGTCCTTCACATCTGCAGCTGGAAAAATACGCTTTTATTCTTGATTTCACTGAACGTAGCCTCTGTGACCTTACTTACCTGCAAAGTCACATCAGTTAAGGTCAAAGATCTGTTTGGCAAACTGCCCCACCCCAGAAAGAAGGAAATTAGTAGGTGCTTAATAAATAAAAGTAAGGCAAGGAGCATGAGGAATGTTGCCCTTTTCTTACTGTCCGAATTTGCTACAGTCTGTGGTGGAGGAACTTCCTGAATCAGACTGTCTATGCAATGTTATGTCCTTGTATGTACTAGCTCATGACTGATTTTTTTTCATGAATGCATCCAATCACTTTTTGAACACATCTGTATTTTTGGCTTCCTGCAGCCATGAGTTCCATGGTTTAATAATGGCCATCGAGCAGCACTCCCCAAACAAGTGACCCCTCTGGGCTCACAAGAAGGGCTTTGGGTGGGCTGGTTTGCAGAATTGGAGTCAAGCTGTATATGGATTATTAGCAAACTGGCATGCTTCTCAGTTACATATATTTGGATTTTGATGTCAGTAATTTGGTGGGCATGAGAACAGGTCTGGCTGCTTGTGAGTGGCTGCTTGTGAGTGTAAGGCAAGGAAAGGAAGCTTCTAATATCTGCAGAAGGGGCCAAAGCCCCAGCATCATATGTCTCTGTGAGTCAGGGCTTGTGTTTGTGAGTACCAGGGGAAGAAATCAAAATCCCCTTTTTCTTTGAAGATGTTAAGTTAAAATCACTGGGGAAAGATATTTTGATGAATGTTGTTTGGAACCAGTTTTGTTTGTATAGAAAGAATGTAGTAAATTATAAATATATGATCAAGTTGATTCAATTTATTTTGCAATCTCAGTGGCAAGTACTCTTCTTTGCATGTGTTCTTCTAATAAAATTACTTTGCTTTTTTGTTACAAGTCAGTCATTGATGAACAATGATAATATTTGTATTGTTCAGGAAAATACTTCTGAGCTCATTTCCCTTGTGTTGTCTGTCAGTCATTATAATTCTTTACTATGAATTAATGTCAAATAATCTCTTTAAATTTTATGAGCCTCTTCTTTAGGATGAACAGCGGCTGAATCTACTCCACACCCCCTTACCCTCTGGGAAAAAGACAGGAATACTGTAAAGTAGATAATGGAGTTCTGTATATTGTAAAAAAAAAGTTATTGCCCTTCTTCATTACCACAGCATTACCCAACTGAAGTATCTTTTGCAAAACAGTTTATTTAACGGGTCTCATACAAAGTACTTGTTTAACTAAAATGTCACATCCTCTCTATTGCCACTTTTGTATTAATGCAATTGGAAGGCTCATCCAATGACCTTGAGACACTCTCTTCCTGTTTGCTCACATAAAATATTTATACTCTGTATAAATATAGGGCTTCTTAATTGACCCTTCAGCATGTATTATTATAATATACTGTAACCATTATCCCTTATTTATTTATTGCAATGTGTAGATATTTTTATCACTCATAATTCAATCATTGAAAAGTAGAGTACACTTAAGGAAATCTTTTGTTTGTGTTTTGATTTATTTGATGCACTTCAAATTTACACACACACACACACACAAAAGACAAAGAGTTCTGGTCTTTGAAATGAGTATAGTTGGTCATCCTGGAACAGAGAAACAGACTAATTCTACAGAACCAGCCAATCAATTTCAGCATCCTCTCCAAAAAACATTCCAAGATTTATATGTTTGTTCTACTCCAGGTGCCAGTGCCTTGATGTGAACTTAGTTCTTAGTGGGGGAAAGGAAAAAATATGGGAATTTCCTGTCTAACAAGTCTTTCTTAGTTGTGTCTCCCCCCACAAGAAATCCCATCATATTTTTTGAATAATTTTCATCATGGCATATTCTCATTGTTCTTAGAGATCATACTAAACATTCTGATAAGGTTATTTTTTTCTGCTTCTCAGTGAATCTAAATTTCATCCTGTGTGGATACTCACATTCTGTATTTTGTTTAGTCAAAAATGAAATGTGAAATCTGGAGTCATATCGGTTTCTGACATTGAGAGAGCCCCTAAAAGAGAAATATTTGAGATCATTCACATCCAGTATTTTCTTTCAGATCCATATATACTTATAAGTTGTATTGGAATGGGATAGAACCATGCTCTCTTACTGCTATGAATAATAACATTTTTGTAAATTCAAATTATTTAAAAATTTGTTCACTGTAGTCCTTTTTATTGTGCTTGTAGGAAGTTTTATCTTTCATAGATCATGTTTTTCCAGCTGCTCCAAGAAGCAATCTATAGAGAACAGTTATATGTTTCAAATGATGGGATTTTTATCAGATCATAATCTTTCTGCACAGGTCTTTGCATTTTAAAAACAAATCAATGACTATGATGTCAGCCTGTTTATCATTTCAGTCCTGGGAACATTTTCTTGGCATCTGGGTTTGATCTTCTAGGTGTGTCTAATTGTTATAAAGCCACAGCTGTGTGAGCTAGATTTCCTAGGAAAGTTTGCCATATCTTAGGATTTCAGTGGAATACAGCTTCTGTCTCATTTCTCACCTTTGAATTGTTCTGAAGCCCAGAGCATTTTTATAATTGAATTACAGGTTTTGAAGGAGAATGTAAAGCAACACTTCCTACAACCTCAAAGACCAAAGTTTTTCCCCCTTTGGATTCCTCCAGGAGAACAAAGGCAGTTCAAAGTTTGCCTCATTATTTAAACCCTGAAGCATGTTTATACTGTACATTGAGAGGAGGAAAAAAAAAAAAAAAAAAAAAAAAAGCTTTTTTCTGTTTTGCATTTAAGTGCTAGACTTACCTTTAGGTACTTGCATATATGTGTTAAAGTGAAAGACAGTACTGTAAACTTGACACATTTTGTCATTTTGTCATCTGGGATTTTATTTAGTGTTGGAAAGTTGCCATACAGAAATCTACTTTTCTCAGAAACTGCCATTTCTATCTGCATTTTTAAGGTCTTAAACTTTGATCCCACTTAGATAATTAACTATCTTTTTTATTATTATTAATGTTATATCAATATGCATACAGTCACTCTTTCTTTGTATACACCCAGATGCCCGTCTGCAGTATTTGAGCACTGAGCATTCGATCCATTTCTACTTCAGTACAATCCTAGCATAAAACATTCAATATTAGTTTAATTTCCAGAACAAAATACAGGTAGTTTAATTTAGACTGAGAGGTCTCCAATCATGAAGAGCATTTGATAACTCTTGGCTTAAATGATTCGAAATCAGCGTGGAGGTTATAGCACCATCAGAAAGAGCTTTTCTTCTGGGCATTCTCATGTTATGATGGAGATACAGTGGCTGGCAAAATTCATCCATGAAGCTTTTCAGCTGAACTTAAAGCATACTCTCTTGGCATAAGGTTGAGAGAGGGGCAGAGGATGGATCATGGGTCTTTTTCTGGGATACACTTCTGCAGAGTGAGGTTGTACTTTGTAAATCCCTCTTTCCTGTAGCCAAATCTCCCCTTATGTTTTCATCTCTTTCTGTTAAAATGTTCTTCCCACCAGTGTCATGTAAGGGCTCTCACTTTTTTCCTGGATTTTGCTGGTGTCTTGGTGTTCATCTCATCCAGAGTAGACACCTTGTTGGGTAGTTCATTGCACTAAGTAGCTTCTGCAAAAGATACTTTTAGTTAGGGGTGATTAGCCACATGGTGAAAGCTCCAGCATCTCAGTAGAAGGTCAGGCATCACTCATGCTGACTCTTTCCAGACACATCTCTTTTCATGAGATCACCTTTCTCCCAGGCAGCCATTCAAGTTTCCCTACCATCAAGGTGTAGCAACAATGCTTTGTTTGGCATTACTGCAACTTATATCAAAGTCAAGACATAAGAATTTCATCCGCTGTTAATGAAACAAAATTTAATGTGGCAGAATTGATCAAACTGAGAAGCAGGAGAGTTGAGACCTCTGCAGGATGTGGAACAAAACAACCAGCTTTCTGGTCCAAGATCAACATCTAATTCAGATAGAGTCAGCTCAATGCCAAGTGAAATAATGCCATCTTTGCTAATCTGCTCTCTGAGAAGTTAGTTTCTTGCTACATCCCACAGTATCATTTTTTCGTTTGCTTTCAATTGTGATACTGTCTGGATGCATATGCCTTAAATGGTATTGGGAAGATTTTGAGAAGTTGCTTAATTGTTATGGAACAGCAGCACTTTGTGTGAATCTTTTCATTCATCCAAGCAGTGTCTCTGCTCAGGAGCTGGGTCAGGGAGCAGTGTTTAGCCTGATAGAATGAGTGCTGTGCTGGGGTGGCCATGTGTTGCTTGTTGTGCCTTCCTTTTGCTGGGCCAGAGTTGTAGGTCTGAGCTGGACTGCAGAATGTGGGAAGGGAGCCTTAGGTCTTAGCTGTTTACTTAGTCTTGCCTTGTGCAGTGTTGTGAGCTGTTATCTGCTGCCTGTGAATCATTCCAGAGGAAGCTTCACTCTCCTTCCAGCTCTGCAGAGCAGATAGCATGTCCCTGGAGCTTCTGGGCCATTTGAAGTTTTCTGACAGACAGACCACCCCTGTCTTAGCCTGTGAGATGACTACAAGGCATGTCACTCATACCAAAGCAGAGAACAGCACTACTACAGACCACTCAGAGCATCAACCAGCCAATAGCTCTCTCTGTACTTACAGCAGATGCATGAAGCTGTTATATGGAGCATCTTGTACATACATTGTGACTTTGGTCAGGCCCACACTTGTAAAAGTACCTGAGTACCATGAGGCTTGGAACATGGAGTGTGCTTGCTAGAGAAGGCATTATATTTGCCTCCTGTTTCTGTTTGTCATCAGATGGAAAGGAAGCCATTTATCCTGCTGCACTGTGTTATCATGCAAAGAGTTTTCCAAATGATGTGCATTCAGAGTACATAACATTTTAGTCTTTGAAGACTGTATTTAATTCTTATCACAAGAAGTGTAAGAACTGCAAGAAAACAGTTCTGTAGAGATGGGACTCCAGGCACTTCAATAAAAGTGCATCAGTTTGAGCTGAATGGTAAAGGTTTACAATGGGACATAGGGTGAAAGATTACATCAGCTGGGCTGTCATTGATAATCCAACAGGATGTTGACCTCACTTTCGTGCTTATGCTTCTTCTGGACTGAATTATTCAGCAACCCCACAGTTCCCAAGAAAACAGCCTCATGTGTATCAAACCACGAGCATGGAAACATCATAAGTCCTCTAATGCATAACAAAGAAAAGAGGAAGGGATTGGCCATACCCATGGTATATAACTCATTGCTCAGTGAAGGTGGCTTGTGCTTCAATCCTAGCTGTGCTGGTTCTACAGCTTTTAAAACCAGTGGGCTGGCAGCAGAGATGAACTCATCGTATCATTTGTTGTGCTGCTATCTCCACTACCATTTAACAGCTATAGAAGGAAAACAAAGTACAATTTACATCCTAGCAACTCAATAGAGGACTAGCTGTTATTTAAACTGTAAAAGAAAGAAACGTAAAATAGAATTTTTAATGAAGTCTGATGCGGAAAAAAAAAAAAAAAGGAACTTCAGAGATATCAATGAATACACTTCCTGCAGAAAATCTTCAGGAAGCTTTGCAAGCTTTTTAGCTTTCCAACTCCCTTTGACAGTAGCAGGAATCACACAGCTAAATCCTTGCATTGTGCTGTCTAAATGTACCTCTAGTGGATTTAGACTCAGTCTTCAGTGGCCTTTCTGTCATTTGTTAGCACTTACCAAAAACTTTATTTCTACAGCAATTTTCTTTGGATTTAGATATTTCCATTACCTTCTTCTTTCTGCTTTCTTTCTAGAAATGGGCTTTGCTGTTTTGGTACTGTAGTGATTAACCTCTGAGTAAAATCCTTCCTTCACTGACTTTTTCTAAAATTTTGGCTCTTTAAGCTGGTACTCTCTGTTCTGAATATCTCCAAACCCAGGAGAGATTTCCAACTTCACTTTTTCTCATTACAGAAGGAAAATAATTATGGCCTAGATTTGTTGATAGTGCAGGCCAGGAATCACTACAGAAAATTAAAAGTTGGAAAGGAAAATGTGCTGTATCATTTCCACTGAGAACCTAGAACATACTGGGTGATACCAGAAGCAATAGAAAAGTAAGCTAACATATGAAAGGAAATATAAGTTGTATTTGTTTCAAGAGCAGAGTGTTCCTGTAGCTCCTGTCAGAGACATGAGAAATTCTAGCCTCTTTGACAGCTGTAGAGTCAGGATAGAAGATTGTGCAGGAGAGAAGGAAGAAAAATCTCCCTTTTTTTTTTGTTTGTTTGTTTTGTTTTGTTTTTCTCCTTATTTTCCTATTTATTTTATTAACTAAGAGACATAATTACTGCTGAAATCTCATGTTGATATTAGTGATCCATATAAAAAGGAAGTCTTTTGCTGATGCTCTCTAGCTCTTTTGGCTTCTGTATGAAAGCTAGCTGCATTTAAGTCCAATGAGCTTTTCAAAGAAATTGCCCAGTACAACTCTTAGTTGCCCATGCTTTATCTGGTAAGCATAAGGGTTAGTGGTCTCATGACTAGATTAGCATTTGTATAGGCACTTGCGTAAGGACTACAGTAGCCAGACATAGAAGAGTCCTGGCCGCTCTGGGATAACTGGTAATCTCTTAGTCATTTATATTTTACTGAAATAAGTTCTGCTAATAAGCAAACCATCTAAGAGGACACAGCCCATAGCAATCTGTTTTGGCAATGAATGTAGCCAGCTAATTAGAGAAGCAATTTAATGATGTTGTTTTTAGCGGGCTGTGGGGAAAGTGAAAAACGAATAGTGACACTTAAAATATTTTGATTTGATGGCAACAGATTGGAGATGGAGTTGAAACCACATTGTTTAAAACTGCTTGATGGCAATCATAGTTTCTTAATGTTCCTCTGAAGCAAAATAGATGTAAAAAATCCAGACAAAATAGACATCCTTATCAATTCAGATAATGCACGATAAATATTGCACCTGTAGCAATGAGAGTTAGGGAAGTGCAACTTGCAACAAAAGGCAGAGTTAATGAGAGACCTTAAGTAGAATTATATCTCCTGCCAGCTGTCATAAAATAAAGATATTGTTGTGTACCAGCAAAGGCAAATATATCTGCACATAAGTGGATTGTCTTGTTTTCTTCATTACCACACCTAAACAAGCATTTGTATTTCTAAATCCCTAATGATTCTCAGTTTTGAAGGGAGGTAAATACCTGTAAAGTTTCAGATCTCAGCCTACTGTGATCTACTCACACTCAGTTCCAATATTTTTACAGGGAATAGATGTGGAAAAGACAAGATAGATATATTATATGAATGTATGTATACAAGTGCATTCAGTTCTCTTAAATAATTCAGGTCTTGGTCAAGGAAATTGCGTCTTTCTGTTATATTTCTGCACCTAAGTTTTATTCATAGGACCAAATTTCACAGCATCATTAAATAATTTTAGTGAAGTGAGTAGAAAAGTGAGGGAGGGCACAAGGACCAGTCAAAGAAAGAGATGAGAATCTGGCAATTGTTGTTTTGGAAATGACAGGTTGACAAGAAGAAATGTCTGTTGTGGTTTAACTCTGGTAGGCACTAAGCCCTGCACAGATGCTCACTCACTGCATCCCAGCAGGATGGGTAAGAGAATCAAAAACATAAGAGTGCAAGAATTTGTGGGGTGAGATAAGGACACTTTTCAAGGTAAAGCAGAAGCTACGAGTGCAAGCAAAGCAGAAAAATGAATTAATTCACTGCTTCCATTAGCAGCCAGGTGTTCTGCCGTTCCCAGGAAAGGAGAGCTTATCATATGGAACAGTTTCTTAGGAAGACAAAAGACATCATATGAACTATGATGAAGAAAATTAACTCTATTCCAACTAAAACCAGTACAATGTTCAACCACAGAGCAAGGCTGAAGCCAACCATCCTGCCCTTATCTGACTGTTACAATGGAGGAAGATTGAGTGATAAGTGATGCCATCACCCATATTTCTTCACTGCAGAGGAATTTTAGGTAGATTTGTAGACAAATAATTGACAACATGAATGGCAGGTGGTGTTCACAGAGAAAATTCAGGTATTTCTATCATGCTCTTCTTTTTTTTTGCTACACGATTATTCCATTTCCTCTTACAATAAGGACGTAAAGATACATGTAGACATGTAGACTGAGCTTGAACACAAGTGTGTCTTGTCTGGTATTCTGTTTCTGCTGACAGTGGTCAATCACAGGTGCTCAGTATATGTAACATGCACCTACATAACAAACCTTCCCTAATGCATTCTCTTAGCTTCCAGCAGCCAGTGACTTAAAGACTTCCTCTTCCTTCTTGGCTTTCACAGCCATTTGACTGGCTGATTACACAGTTTTAATCCAGAATTTGCTTCCTTTGTGGGGAGGTTTTGGGGCCCCTTTTGTCCCAGTGGGCTGTCCCAGACTTTAGTTTCAGAATAAGAGAGGAGACAACTTTGGATTTGAGCCTCTGTCCAGGTGTCTCGCCAACTGGGCCCTCTAGAGTTTCCTCTGTTTTCTTGTCATTTTCAGCTGCACAAATAATCTCTTGATGGATGTTGCAGATGAAGCTCAAGACTTTTTTGTTTGTTTTTGAGCTTAGTGAATAAAATTTAATATTTTTCACATAAAAAGTACTAAGCCATTATAAATATAGACAAACTAAAAAGAGAACTATTTAAAACTTGCACAAATTCTCTTTGAATCTTTCTCTTCTGGATCAGATTCCAGCCTACACTCATCGTTTTCAAAATCTCTATTCAGTCTATGCTTCCATTAGCTATTACTCCACCGCTTTGTGCCTGTTGCAATCCTTTGTTTGATCATGTCTTCCACCATAAAACTCTGCACAATCACTAATTAATATCAATGAACTCATCCTTTCTCTCACACCCAGCAAACCCCAACACCCAGCTTTTGATCTGCCCCTAAAGTCTCAAAGAGTTTGGTGGAATCCAGCCAGGTGAGAAAGAAATCTGCCGTTGTTGATCTCAGCAGGAAATGGCAGAACTGACAATCCATTGTGCTTAATGCTTTTCAGGGATTAGTTTATTTGATTTCTCCCTTGTGGTTATAATCCAGAGTAAAAAAAAAAAAAAAAAATAGATACTTTTAAAAAGACAGAACAGAAGTCCAGCTATGGGGAGACCAATTTCTTCAAAAGCACTGGAGCTGTGGTTGGACCATTAGCCTTTGGTACGAAGATGGAAGGAAAATTACTATAACATCTTATATGGTGTTCAGAGTTGGAGAAAAAGCAGGAGGAAACATGAAAATAGGCCAATAATTTGCACATCAGGACTTCCCATGAGTGAAGAAACACAGAAAATTATTTAAAATAATATTCAGGGCTTTACTTCTCTGACTTCTTATGAACCTTTCTTCCTTCCATTTTTTAATGGCTAGCTCCAGGGCTTAATCTCTATTGGAGTGCAATTTAGGATCTCCTAATTTAGTGCTCTTTTAACTGATGGCCACCAGCAGTGAAGGAATGCCTTAGGAAAGTCCATACAAAGTGGCAATGGTATCGTTCAATAAATGGTAAATCATAAACTTGTCCTCTTCAAAGAAGACACCTCTCCTGCCAACATGTACATTTCAATTAGATAAGTGACTGCCTCTCCTTGCTGCTTTTGTCTTCCTGCAGGCAAAAGCTTAGATCAAAACCAATAGTGTAGTAACCAGCTTGCAAAAGAAGTGTGTTTTGTATGTATATGTATACATGCATTCATGTATGTGTCTGAGTGTGTAAGTGTACCTTTAATCATTGAACTGATCACCCTGTTCACTGGGAAAGAGCTTGAGCTCATTATTTAATCAAAATACATTTTCTTTCCATTAAAACCACATGGATCTCATTTGCATGTGACTTTATATCCCCCTCTGTAATAGTAGCTGTGCAAAAGAATTTCTGTCATTTTGTATTGATGACTAAAGGGTTAGCAGTCATCTAAGGGGAGAAAGAGGGGAAAATTATCTGGGTAGGCTTACACTAGCCAGTTGACATAACAGCTACTTGGGTGGTATGAGGTTTCTGGGATGTATATGGCCATTTAGTGCTTTCTCTTGCCAAAACATCTGGAATCCAAAATCCAGTCTTTAGACAGCCACACATGTTAACAAAACAACCGGACAGAGAAAACAGGCTGAAGCAGAAAAAAAATGTGATAAGGCATCATTGTTACCACTAGGAAATTAGACATTTAAGGTTGTACTTCAAAGCAAGTATTTTTATTATAGCTTACTTGAATGGTTTGATTTATTGTGCAGCAGAGCAAGACTGTAGCAGATCCTCCTGCCTCAGAGGGGAAAATGCATTCATTGTCCAAGGAAGCCACATGCTAAGTAGTTTTAAAAGCAGCCTGCAGATAAGAAGAGAACTTTGTTCCTCTGTGCAGCACCTCTCTTTAAAAGCACAAAGCACTGTTTTTAGGAACATGAAGTATCATTTCTGCTCTCTGATAATACAGCATTTTGGACTTAAAAGCAAGTAAAAGATATCATGGTTTTCACTGTAGGGCTGTGAAAATGAGAACAAAAGGTAATACCTAATGCATTTTTAGAGATGACATATGATTTTACCCAAAGGACGTAAGTGGGAAAGGTGTCTTTCTCACCCATTAGGTTTGACCCATATTGCACACAAATAGATAATTGCACAGCCATTGTAGTAGATTGAGTTTATGATGACCTTGATATATGTTCTGCATCCTTTCCACACTGGCACTTATAAAAACTTGTAGCAGATCCAGAGGTTTTCAACCCTGGTTCAAAGTTCACAAGCTTTCACCTCTAAGCCTTTGCTGAAAGGGGAGGAGATGAAGAGAGGGAACTACGAGGAGATAGAGACATAGGATACCCTTGCTCCTGCTGTGTCCAAAAATCTCATCACTTCGCAGTTACAATGCTTCAACAGTAATCTTAAAAATGTTTTGAAAAATGTTCATAAACATGTTTCTGAATCCCTTTGTGTAAATGAAACATTTTTATAAGATTAAAATGTGGGGAAAGCTGGCACAAAGATTGTTTGAACAAGTGTGCTTGTAATTTCTTTTCCTAAGGTAAGTACGTGTAAGACTAGGGAACTTAACAACTGTGCTGGTGAGTTCTGAGTGTTGTTTGTTTGAGAACATGAACATGTCACTTGCAAAGCCTGGAACTTGGGAGAATGAAAAACTGAGATTTTTGATGAAATGAACGAAGAGGAATTGAAAAACATAGGTGGTGTCATAGAGGAAACCAGACATTTTCTAAAGGTTAGCACAGGAGACTTGGGATGTTCTGCTTCAGTTCAGTGGTCTCCTTCTGCTGCTGACACCCTCTGACCTTTGGATGAATCAATTAGCTTCTCTGTACTTCACTTAATGTTTTTTTAAAAGGTGATTTCCTGCTTCACAGCAGGGGCGGGAGAGAAAAGGAAGGTGGAAATGAGCTTTAATTATTCAAAAAAAGAAAAAAAAAAAAAAAGGAAAAAAAAAAAATCCTTAGCAAACAATGTTCTTGTTTTAAAAGCATTGCTATAATATTGGTGAGAACAACATTATAATAACATTATGGTCAAAACCAGCTTAAATATTGAATTTTATCCCAAATAAGAATAGAGAAAAAAGTGCCATGCTCCGAACCCTACCCAGAGACATTCCTCTGTGCATGTTTCTGTCCCTGTAGAGAAGGTGGCAGAGCAAACAGCACGTGAATTTTTGTCCAGCTGGTGCTTGTGCTGCTGGGGGAGGTTCAGAGCCTGCCCTGTCAGTCCTCATGCATGATAGCCTGTCCAGGGAGAAAGAACAGAGTGTGCCACTCTTCAAAATGCACAGAACTGACAGGACAAAGACAAAAGTTTTTTTTTTCTTTTTTTTTCTTTTTTTTTTTCTGAAAGCAAGAAACTTCTTCAACTTCCACATTGTCAGAAGTATCAAAAGGTCACCAGCATGTCTCATGTTACTCTGGGGGAAGATGGGGGCTGATGGGCTTTGGGGTGGTATGTTTATAGAATCTGACCCTCAGTTTCAAAATTCAAAGGCATTCCTCTTAGTACATGCATCAGAGAGAGATTTCCTTGGAGTCAAAAGTTTCATCGTGTGGCAAGAGGACCTGTGAAGGATTGTTTTATTATGAGAAGGACGGGAGAAAAAGTAGGTGATTTATTTAAGTAGCAGGCAGTCTTTCTCAGAGAAGAGAGAGCCTATCTTACCCTCCACATTCTCAGCTAATGAATGAGCCTGGGAAATTGGAGCAAGATCAAAGTTGCTTTACGACAAAATTGCTGACATTCCTGAAATGGCTGAGAGTTCCTCTATTCACACTAAGTATGAATCAAGTTCACTGACACACAAAGCGCTCACAATGGGACCTTCCACTGCATTGTTACCTTGACTCTCAGCTTATTGCCCTGCCTGACCTCTGCCTAAAGCAGTAAAGAAATTACTGCTTCTTCACCCATTGTTCTCTCCCATATGAAGATGTCAAAGGTCAATATGTATCACCACAAAATTAGGAAACCTTCAAAATGCTAACCCAAGAATATGAGATAAAGGGTTTATGTTGCTGTACATTGGCAGGGTAAATGATCTTAAAAGAAAAAAAAATAAAGTTCCAGAGGACTTCCCAATCTGATGTGTTCTCCAAACACAGGTGTACCAGTAAGGTGAGGTTAAATTCTGAAATTCTGGATATAATCTGCTATTAATCTTAGGTATATTGATTTAATGTAGGAAACTGCAAGTTGATACATGACCTCCTTTGAAGGAGGTGCTTGTTCCAACCCCCAGTCAGTGGTCCTATGGCCTGATATGTTAATGAGTTTCAACCCTGGATCTAGGTGAATGGATCCAAGTGAACCTCAGGTTTTGAAACATGCCACTCATGAAAAGGGTAGTGGGATGGAGAGATTACCAGCTACACGACTTTCACACAACACCTTCTAGGTCATTTCTAAAATAGTTCTAGTATAAATTTGAGTGTCAATAGTAAACAATCACAGTTTTATAAAATGAAAGAGAAAAAAAACGTACCTGACTGAAGAGCCCAGAGCAGTGCTTCCTTCCATGCTGACAGGCTAGGAATATAGTTTTGTGTTCTAGGCTATTAAACCCAGGTTGGCAAGGCTTGCTGGGTACTCATTTGCTAAATGCTAGGACCTTTTCCCTAAAATAATACAACCTTATTGACTCAGAAAAGTTGCAACTATTTTTAAAGGGGCTCTTGATGGTGATGGCAATGACGGAATTCACCCAGTTCCCCTCTGGATCACAGTGGCAGTAGGTCATGCAGGCAGGATCCCACCTTTCTGCTACTCTCCATGTGGTGTGTAACTACTTCAAAAGTTATGTTGCTGGGTGTGTAACTCTTTGAGACTCTAGAGGTTAATGGTAGCTTTCAGTGTGTGGTGCTCTATGTTTGTACAGGCATAAAAGACATCCTTATCACTAACACCCTTCACCTGGCCTCAGAGTTCACCCTTAGGAAGCATTACTTATCTTCTGGTCCCTGAAGTCTGGTAAATGTAACCTGCATCATTTGTCACACTGTGATGGGTTTCTTAATGCTGAGACAGAATGCCCTAGAAAATACACCATTTTACAATTTTCACCTGTGTTTCTGTAACTCTTTTTTTTTTTTTTTTTTTTTTTTGTGGTACAGCTAATGTAGATACTGATGGAGTTAGCTTTCACCCTTTCAGCTCTAATGATTTGCAATAGCTCCTATTGCATTAGGTTGTGAGGCATTTCCTAGGACATGAGAAAAAAGACTGATTACTGCCTTAAGTGACTCAAAGATGGTCATGAGGTGTGCCTTTGACAGAATGATAGCTTGGGTAGTGGAAGGCCTTGAGAGGCACTCTGTTCTCTCCTCGAATATAAATTCAATGCACAGCATTTTCAGGATCCATAGGAAAGGTCCTGATCACAGGGCAGATTGCATTGACTGAGGTGCTTGCTTTTACACAGTGTATGCATGAGAAATGGTGTGGAACTACTGGCCTCCTTTTTGGTTGTGTACCTGCAATATTGGCCCACTGAGAGGCTCCCAGCATCTTGTCACAGGCAATGTGACTGGACACTGGTAAGGATAGATGCAGGATGAGAGAAATTATAGGTAGTCACCGTTCACAAGTCTGTTCCATAGCAGCAAAATTAATGTAGCCCTCTCTTCCTTCCCTTCCTTCTCTTCTTTTCCTTCCTTCCCTTCTTTTCCTTCCTTTCATTCCTTCCTTCCTTTCCTTCCTGTGGAGTCTGAGAAGTGTTGAGTGCAATAAATGCTTTGCTGCATTCCTGTCCTGTGCCTCACCATCTTAACACATAGAAACAGGGATGGCTTAGAGCCAGTAGCTGGTGCTGTTAGAGGTTAACATGCCACCCTAAATTTCTCACTTTGAGCAGGACTCGAGTCCTGAGCTGTGTTTAACAGCTGAGGTGAAGTAGAAGCAAGGGATCATTGATAGCAGAGTCTCACTGAAGGTGCCACAAATATGAAAAAACAAGGGAAATAAAGTAGACCTCTCAGACCTATCATAGTAAGGCAATCCTGGCTCTGCCACTGACTTTATAATCGACATTTTAAAGACCTGACTCACTGTTTGCTGTGTTCTTTGTGTATATATCCTCTTAAGGAAAAGGGTTCTCATGCAATTCTGTATGGAACACCCAACCTGGAAGGGACCTGATCATATCTGTAAGCCCTTCGCCTACAAATACAGAAGTGCAAGTTTGGGAAGTATGAAGGAGGTGACATTTGTATATCATATGCACTGCATTCTAGGTAGGTGCCAACATTTTTACTTGCCCGTAGTGCTACAATAATGACTTCACAAATCATTATCTTGAAGCATTGACATGTGAATAATAAAAGGAAATGTAATGTCAGAGCACAAGGACTTTCAAAAACTTTGATAATAAAAGTAAATTCCCAGCCTATGAAATTTTAGTGGGAAAGGCAGCAATTTTCATTGTAGGGCTGGCTGACACTAATTGTTTCAGCAAAGAATAATTTCCTTTCCAGTAATTGATAAAAGCTTGAAAGAGATGTTGAGCAGTGGCTATGATATGTTATTCCATTATCACAGGAATTTCCTACAACGAAATATGTAGTGGTGGGATGCAGACAGATCTATTTGGGAATAGCCTAGAATGAAACCCTGATCCTAACAACCCTGGTGTAAGGGAGAGCCTCTCTGCTCTGCTGACCAGCTTCCTCTGATGTACTGGATATAAACAGACCAGAAATCCTATGCACTTCATCTGGATATGCTTTCTTTGAGAAGAATCATCTGTTATTCAAAAGATGCTGGATATAGGATGGTGTCTTGATTTTACACATAATAGTCTGCATGACTTGTGACAGACTCAATACAAGTTTCTTTTCTTACAATGGAAGCATATGTTTATGAAATGGCAACTATTTTCTTACAGTATTGCTCTATTGTGTCCCTGCCAATGCATCACCAACTGTGCAGTGGAACCACTGGGGTTTTGCTGCTTTGATAGCCTTTGATGTCCCAGCAGGCCTCTGAGTGAAAGAGGTCTGTACAGGCCCCTGTGATCACTCTCCCATGGCAAAATAGGACATACAACTTCAAGGGCTACCCTGCACAAGAAAACATAGTGTTGAAAGACACTTGGGATCTGCAAAACAGTCATAGCACTGCCTTGAAATTCATATTACAATGCATTGTATAAGTCATTCAAAGAATGGTACCACTTTGACTTTTTTTCCAGGTTGAAAAAAATCAAAGCTGTAATTCACGGTCCTATCTGAAGCGAAGCCTACTGAGGTCAATGAAATTGCTCTTTTTTTTTTTTTTTTTTTTTTTTGTGTGTGTGTGTGTGTGTGTGTGTGTGTTTGCATTTTTTGTTTTTGTTTTCCTTCAGTAGGCTTTGCAGTAGGCTTTGTGCTCCTACCCAGACGACTTTTTCTCTTTGTAGTTACTTTGTATGTGGCAAAGTGGCAATTCCCCTTCATAGCCTGTCTCCCTCCTCCAGTCCAACACAAACATGGCCCTGTTCTGGAAGGGATTATCTCTATATTCTGATACAGTTTGTTGACTTCAATCCCATAATTGCGTTTGCATAGGCAGACTTCCGCAAACAACAGTTCTACTGATTGTAAAAAGTTATTTCCTTTCTAGGAATGGCATCAGACTTTTTTTTTTCCCCTATACTTTTCTGTCACAGAATTATAGATTGGGTGAGGTTGGAAGGGACCTCTGAAGATCATCTGGTCCAACCCTGCTGCCACTTAGAGCACAATGTGCAGGATGGCATCCAGTCAGGTTTTGAATGTCTCCAGAGGAGACTCCACAGCCTCTCTGGGCAACCTGTCCCAGTACTCTGTCAGCCTCACAGTACTGAAATGCCTTCTCATATTCAGCTGGAACCTCCTGTGCTTCACTTTGTGCCCATTGCTTCTCACCCTGTTGCTGGGCACAACTGAAAAGAGACCAGCTCCATCCTCTCAACACCCTCCCTTCAGATATTTGTACACACTGATGAAGTCTCCCCCCAGTCTTCTCTTTTCCAGGCTAAACAGGCCCAGTTCTTTCAGCCTGTGCTCATATGACAGGTGCTCCAGT
This sequence comes from Anas acuta, assembly GCF_963932015.1. NCBI lineage: Eukaryota > Metazoa > Chordata > Aves > Anseriformes > Anatidae > Anas > Anas acuta. The sequence goes on from NC_089017.1 coordinate 21,851,353, forward strand.
CCCCTAATCATCTTCAAACCCTCCTCTGGACTCACTTCAGTAGCTCCACATTTCTCTTACACTGGGGAGCCCCAAAATGGACACAGCACCCTCACTAGCTTTTGTGGCCTCACCAGGGCTAAGCAGAGGGGGAGGATCACCTCCCTTGACCTGCTGGCAACACTCTTCTGAATGCACCTCAGGATACCATTGGCCTTCTCGTCCACAGGGGCACATTGGTGACTCATGGTCAGCCTGCTGTCCTCCAGGACTCTCAGGTCCCTCTCTGCAGAGCTGCTCTCCAGCAGGTGACTTGCTTAGGGTAAGATTTCAATAGCACAAACAATTATGTTTTTAGATAATTCCACCTATCTCAGATTATTTAACCCATTTTAATGGTGAAGCTGACAGGTAAAACCACTTCACAAATGCTTTTCATCAGCAGAGCTGCATGGGCCTTAACACATGCTATGGAAAATGGTGAGAGTCTTTCCACTGGGAGAAGTATGCCAGACTGGTTCTTTTCTTTGCTCTTGTTTTTACAGAGACTAGGGTCCGCGTTTTTGCTTTAATATCAGATTTTTAAATGAGCATTAGTACACTGATGGGCAGAGCAGAAATTTAAGAAATGTAAATCAGATGTACATTTAGTAATTTGCATATGAACAGCAGGGATAAGCTGCTGTACTTTGTTCATCCAGAGAACCAAAGCTACAGATGGAGCAGCAAAGCCTAGGTGTGGCAGAGGGCTGCTCTCTGGAAAACACCAGTTCTCCACCTGGTCCTGTGCTGGAGCCACTGTCAGGTCCTTTCTGAGGCTTTATGTGGAGAATGGGATACATCCAAGGATGGGAGTATTGAGCAGAAAGGTGGAAATCATAGAATCATAGAATCATAGAATATCCTGAGTTGGAAGGGACCCTTAAGGATCATCAAGTCCAACTCTTGACACCGCACAGGTCTACCCAAAAGTTCAGACCATGTGACTAAGTGCACAGTCCAATCTCTTCTTAAATTCAGACAGGCTCGGTGCAGTGACCACTTCCCTGGGGAGCCTGTTCCAGTGTGCAACCACTCTCTCTGTGAAGAACCCCCTCCTGATGTCAAGCCTAAACTTCCCCTGCCTCAGCTTAACCCCGTTCCCGTGGGTCCTGTCACTGGTGTTAATGGAGAAAAGGTCTCCTGCCTCTCGACACCCCCTTACGAGGAAGTTGTAGACTGCGATGAGGTCTCCCCTCAGCCTCCTCTTCTCCAGGCTGAACAGGCCCAGTGCCCTCAGCCGTTCCTCGTACGTCTTCCTGTTACTTTTCTATGCAATAATCATTGGGTCCGTTTGTTGAAAGCCATGCTCAATCTTATAGCTGCATTTCATCACTGGAAATTTAGGAAAGGATCAGGAAACATCAACAAGATGCCCTAAGGTCCAGCAGGTCTGCCTTACAGTGAAAAACGTAGGTATGTCTACTTAGCTTATCAAGACAGAGGGTGAATATTAAGGGGCGACTTGTTGCACCTGATGAACACCTACACAGGAAAACAAATTTCTGATGGGAGAAAGGTCTTAAATCTAGAAGACAAAGACACAACAAGATTCAATGGTGGAGGGATGATGCTGGATAAATTCACTGAGATACCCATGAGGGTGATGCTAGGATGGTTCAGGGATATGAGGGATTCACAGTTACTTCAAAGCTGTTAATTCATGAATGTAAGCTATTCCAAAAATTATATTGTATTTCAGATTTGATAGAGTAAATGTCCCTCAATTGCATTGCACAAATCAAGCTGGATAACCATTACAGCTTTTGAGGCCATGAAAGTCTCTACATTTATGAAAATGAATAAGGAGTGTAAGAAAGGCTTTTTTTTTTTTTCCCCTTTTTTCCATATCTACCAATATGATTCATTGCACCACATGCCACTGTGTTGGACAACTGCTTTCTGTTCTACCATCTTCAGTAAAGATCTAATGAAACAGACCATAACCCTTTTACCACAAAAGTTACTGAGATTTTCTATTAGCTCACCTAATGGAACTAGCAGGACACTTTGTCTGCAGCTTTTTCCCACTTTGTCCAGTAATTAGAAAGAGATACTGGCAGCACTTACAGCCTGTCTTATAATTGTCTTCTTTGCTTGAGGCAAAACTTGTAACCCTGCCTCTGTTCTCCTGTGGGACAGGTGCATAATTGAGGGCTATGCCATAAGTTATTTTTAGATACTGCATGATAAGTCTCACTGAAAAAAGGGGCAGGAAATCTGCAAATGAAAAATGCCTTTAGATTAGCTATGAAGCAACTGACTGAAAGGTGACCTGAGAAATGAGGTCACTCTTCTTAACAGTTAAACTATAGTTCATACTTCAGCATTGGTCAGGTCTGGGTCTGATGAAAGAGAGATATTCTGCTGTCTGTTCTGGATACTTGACTGATCTCTGATACTAAACATCTCAGTTAACTTCCTCCACAGGTGAGGATATGCATGCAGTCTTCTACTGTATAATATAACATATATGTATATATGAATATATATTTCCTATGCTATCTTATGTAGGATGTAGATATAGGAAATCAATTGTGGGGAAAGAACTAAGTGATTTTTGAAGGTCTGCACACTGATCCATCTTTCCTCTGCCCTTGTATAGCTATGTAGATATCACAGGAAAATATATGTTCCTGACTATATATTGTCAGGGAAGAAGAAAGAGAAAGGAAATCTGTGATACCCTGTACTGGCAGAATGCAAGAACAGTAAAGGATAGTGAGAGTGAGCAGGGATTTAGAGCTTACATATGTGGAGTAGTCTTTCACAGCATGTATACTCAGCTGTGAGGCACCTGCCATCACAGGAATGTCAGTAGAATGTAGCATTTTTGTCTGGTTCAGTAAAAGGTAAGAAAATATTTACATTATTAGGCAGAGAGGCATCATTTTGCTCCCTTGTTACCATTACTATTTTTCTCCAGGATGAGTTATTAGGCCACTTATGACAATGTTTTAAGTGATATAATTTATGGAAAAAGTAATGTTGTTTGAACAATGAATATGTATTTACAAATACATAACATGCTTTGCCCACAGGGAGAAAAAACAAGTTATCACCACACTACAGTGGAGGAAAAACATGGTACTTCCTCTAAAACTATTTTTCAGCCTGACCCACTTCTAAATCAGGTTGAATATTTTCAGGCTGAGTGGCCATGGATGTGATTGAAAAAGGTTCTCAGGAGTGATGAGTATATGCAATCTCTCCTTATGACAAAGCATTAATTTTCAGAATGAGATTCTGGCATAGGGAGTTGTAGAGGTGCCTTAGCAGAAGCCTCTGATATCTAATCCCCATTAAGAAGAGCATGATTAAAATTAAATGTAGAAGACCTGAGGCTCCTTGACTTCAAGGAACCTGTGAAGAAATCATGATGCCATGGGTAAAATAAACAAAGGAATCCACTGAATGGATTTGGGCCCCTCGCTACAAGAAGGACATGGAGGTGCTTGAGCGGGTCCAGAGAAGGGCGACGAAGCTGGTGAGGGGCCTGGAGAACAAGTCCTACGAGGAGCGGCTGAGGGAGCTGGGCTTGTTCAGCCTGGAGAAAAGGAGGCTCAGGGGCGACCTTATCGCTCTCTACAGATACCTTAAAGGAGGCTGTAGTGAGGTGGGGGTTGGCCTGTTCTCCCACGTGCCTGGTGACAGGACGAGGGGGAATGGGCTAAAGATGTGCCAGGGGAGTTTTAGGTTAGATGTTAGGAAGAACTTCTTTACTGAAAGGGTTGTTAGGCACTGGAACAGGCTGCCCAGGGAGGTGGTGGAGTCACCATCCCTGGAGGTCTTTAAAAGACGTTTAGATGTAGAGCTTAGTGATATGGTTTAGTGGGGACTGTTAGTGTTAGGTTAGAGGTTGGACTCGATGATCTTGAGGTCTCTTCCAACCTAGAAATTCTGTGATTCTGTGATTCCGTGAAGACTGCTTTTAACAGATAGAGCAGACTCACCAGAGGTCAGGCCTGATGGAAATTTGGAGGCAAGCTGGCAAGTGGTGTTTCACTGTATATTTCTAGGCAATATGATGTAAAATTAATCTCATGATATGTCAGAAGATATCAAGCCTTGGTATCATAAAGAAAATATACTTGTTGGATGGTAGGGATCAAAACATCAGAGAAAGAATCCTAGAATCCTAGAACCATAGAATGGCTTGGGTTGGAAGTGACCTCACATACATCTAGTTCCAACCCCCCTGCCATGGGCAGGGATGCCACCCACTAGTTCAGGACCTCATCTAACCTGGCCTTGAACAGCTCCAGGTTTGGGGCATCTGCAACGTCTCGGGGCAGCCTGTTCCAGTGCCTCACCACCCTCTGAGTGAAAAACTTTCTCCTAATTTCCTACCTAAATCTCCTCTGTCTTAGTTTAAAACCATTCCCCCTTGTTTTATCATTATCTATACAAGTAAAGTGTCCTTCTCCATCCTTTTTATAAGACCCCTTTAAGTATTGATAGGCTGCGATGAGGTCTCCCTGGAGCCTTCTCTTCTGTAGGCTGAACAGCCCCAGCTCTCTCAGCCTGTCTTCACAGGAGAGGTGTTCCAAGCCTGTCCAGGTCCCTTTGGATGGCATCCCTTCCTTCTGTCATGTCAATCTCACTGCTCAGTTTGGTGTCATCTGCAAATTTTCCAAGGGTTCACTCGGTCCCACTGTATATGTTGTTGATGAATATATTAAATGGTACCTGTCTGAGGACAAAGAATTTGAGGATGTTTCCAGGGAAATACCTTATGAATCATGACCTAGGATCTCTCATCCTCAAGCAGAGCTAGATATCTTGATTATTATTTTAAAATATATATTATCTTCAGTAATTATTACATAAGTGGGAAGATTTTTTTTTTAATAATGTTACCTTTATAGGAGGTGTTTTTTCCAAGTGATGACATTCTAGGTAGCTTTAAAGAAAATAAATATTGCAAATTATTTTGCTAATTATTGCACTTTTTACAAGTTCCCAAATATACCATTCTGCAAGAAATTTAGAATAGACCCCCAACCATCTGGCATGTCCAAAGGGGCCTACTTTTTTCAGTGTTTTTGTAAGTCCAGTTTCTTTTTATTTTTTGCTAAAACAATAATACGAAAACATACGGTGAAGGTTATCTGAGAGAAATTATTCACATTTTTTCAATCGTTTAAAATGGTTTTAAATCTCTTTTGTTTCCATTTGCAGTGCCTCTTGTAGATAATAAAAGTACATTTTAACCTATTTGCCAGAACAGCAAAATTGAAGCAAGCTTTGTAGTCTCAAGGCAGAAGGTAGGAATCTAGTTCAGGATTGTGAGTATCTGCAGAAGAAAACTCACTGAAAAAGTCCTGTCAGGGCACAGAAACAAAGAATATAGCTTAGGAAGCTGAGTCCTAAGTATTGAATGGTTATATGTAATGGTTTGCTCACAGCCTGTAGGATAAGATTTGCCTTGCAAAGTTTTTCACAAAATATTTTCAGCGACCAAGTTCTGAAATACTGCTGTTTAAAAAACATATTATTAATTACTTGTCTAGCTTAGGAAAATGAAAGATCCCTGGTAATGAAATAGGCAATGTATATATTCAAATTCTCTTACTGCTTCAGTTGGAGTTATAACACTCAAGTTTAAAGAAGTATTATTTGGCATCTTCCTCTCCATCTATCAGGAGATAACAAATTTTTAATGTGAGATGCCTTCACTGAGATGAGTTCCTTTTCTAGAACTTTGGGAATATCTCCTTAGTATTCATAGTATACGATGTACAGCTTTTGGTTGAACAGCCCAGTGAAACTAAAGGTCACCTCATATTAATGACTTGGAAGGAAAGCAATTTTTTTACACACTTCAGTTGGCTGCTTGGAAGTAGTAGAAAAAGGTTTCAGTAAGCTACTCAATAGCAAGGAAGAAGTGTCTGTAAATCCAGAGGAGGAATAGATTTGTTATTGGCAGGGGCAGCATTAGGAATTGGCTAAGTATGTGGTTGCCTGAATACCACAACTAAAGAAGTATATCAGTATTAGGAGAGATGTGGTTACCCAGTAATGGCCCTGTTGAGTCACTCTTCATTTAGAAGTACTCACTGCTATTTCTCTGTGTAATGGAACAGGAACTGGAAAATCTAACTAAAAGTGGAAATGCAATGTAGAGGGAACTGGGTAGATTGCTGAGCAAAGTCTGAGGCAAGATTTTACTAATTAGGATTATAAACACTCCTGAGGCTTGTCCCATACGTAGATAACTTCAAAATTAACATACTGAAACCCACACGGTCCTTAAATTAATTGAATTTCTCTGGAATATACATCTTTCTATGGGCACCCCCATCAGGTCTTGCCCCTGCAGCTGTCACCTTTTTCCATGTGTTTCTCTGGAAAAAAAAAAAAAAAAAAGTCCTTCTGGTGCAGGGTCCTACTGCTCCCAGTGACTGGTCTGGCCTGCTGTGCTTCCTCCAGCACTTGCTGAGTCAGCAGAGTCAGACCAGTACACCAGCTGCTGTTGTAAAACACTATGGCTTTGAGCAAACTCTCAGTGATGGATCAAAGTCATAAAACACTTATAAGCAAGGCAAAGTTAAGAAAGAGGTTCAGTGTTTTTAGGTCACATAAAACACAAAAACTTGGAGGTATATAAAGCTTTCTGCATGTTTGCCTTCTTCTGGCTCCACCTATTTTCCATATGGAGAACCACGTAGGTGAGGAATATCTGAGGTCAGCCCACAAAGTCTATTTTCTTTCACACTGTCTCATATTTCCCAGCTCTTGACAACCCTCCTCTCTACTTCTATAAATGCATGCACACAAAACCCTTGTCCCATTAAGCCTCTTGACTGAGGTGAAACCAGATGGCATGAGTCTTGCCAGAGGGCAAAACTTCAAAAAGGTGCTTGTTCACCTCATTTCATTATTAGGGACCTAAATTAAGCACCCACCAATGCCTTCAGTTCCTGCAGGAAGCTTTATCTAGTGCATTTACCAGGAACAAAATCACCAACAAGCTTAACTGAATACATAGAAAAATGATAATACTGTTGTGTTGGGATATTTTCATGGTTATTTAGTGCATCAGAATAGCATTATCAGTCAAGCAGTCCCTGAAAAGTGTGAATATCTCAAGCTAAATCATGAGCACTTGGGGAGAGAATGCAAAATAAACCAGGAATGACACAATCTGGTTTCAATAGGATGCAAAAGGCGGATTTTAGCTACAGAGTTGCAGACTCAGAGATGAAAGCTAGAGCTGCAGGATGCTGCATCAGCATGATCCCAGCTTCCTCACACTCTTAGCAGCCTCTCCTAGAGATCACAGTACTGGTCTGTCAGTGGGTGTCCGAAGTTAGCAGCCAACATCATATTCACTGACGTCAGAGCAGTCAGGGCACCCTCAGAAAGACCCAACAACACTGTTTTCATTTTGATACATAAGCATTTTAGATGATTTTTTTCCACTCTCCCTTCTATTTTGTTCTAGTTGGTTGCTACTCAGTGAGACACAGGCAGCTGCGCTTTCATGGCACTTTGTCTATGCACTTTATGTCAAGCTTAGGGAAACATCAGAGGGGCCAGGCTATGAAGATGTGGACTGCAATTGCTCACACCAGCAGCAGTAAGGTACCCTGGGTGTTCTGCTGTTGGGCCTATCAACATGCTATTTCCTTCCTTTTACTTCATATGCTTTTGAGCTATCTTAGTAGTTGCTGTAGTGACTGTGTGACTATAGATGTTAAGTTGTACACCCCAAATATCTCTCACTGTGAGAGAGAACTGCATTCTAAGCATTGGGAGAAAAACAGTATAGACATTAAAAAGTACTGTGAAACAGAAATTATGGCATCACATAAACCGGTTATCATTCCCCAAACAGAGCTGGAGTCAGCCTGAAACCAGTACTTCTTGTTACTGTGCAGGTGTGTGCAGGTTCATGACCATACTTTTTGTTGCTGAAATGGGTCTCATTGTTCATCCAGATCATGACACAGTAACTGAATATCCATTAATAACTTTTAATAACAATTTCATTTGTATGTGCTTCTGGTAGTAATGGCAACAAAAGCACAAAGCACCTTCTTTGTCCTACTACAGTTGGTCCTTTTGGACACCTGCACAGAATAGAGTCCCTGTAGCAAACTTCAAGCTAATAACAACATCCTGGGTCCCATTATTAACATCTGCAAGTTCAAAAAGTGAAGGGTCTGGGATGTGAACCCAATGTTTGTAAAAAAAGCTGAGTAGTTTTAAAGATGAGCTAGCAAGGAGCTGAGAAGCTTTTCAGAAAGATTTTCTTTTTTTTCTTTTCAGAAAGTTTTCCTGTGGGAACCAAGCTGGAATTTGAGAAATGAGGTCTGTGTGAGAAGAGGATCACAACCAGTCACACTTAGCATTCTTTCTGTATCACCCTGCAGTGCAAATGGGAGAACATCTGGAGGCATTAACAAACACTGGGAGCCCAGCGTTTGCGTTTCTTCCTCCTAAGTGAGAGATTACATTTATGTTTGCAAGAGAAGATGGAAAATTATTACAGGAGATGGGTGAGGAAAGACACATGTTCAGGCTGGGTGTGCTCTAGGTTGACTGTGGGATGACTGAAAGGAGAACATTCACACAAACCCATCTCCATGCTATAGAGCAGAACCTAAGAGAGATATCAGCTAGTAAACCTGCTGTCTTGTGAGATGAAGGGTTAGAGCTTGCTTTGGACAACAGGCATCTCATTAAGATCAATCCTTATCCCCTGGGGGCAGTCTGGTCTTATTCCCCCAGGTGGCATTTGCACCTGATATCCATCAGTGACATGAGCTGTAACCCATCTTCTCCCTGACTGATATGGATGGTGAGGACACGCCATGCACTCTGCTCTCTGTCTTAGGATCTGTTTTTGCCAGCAGAGAGCCTTGTCAAAGAAGGAAACATTCTTGTGAACAATTTTTTTCATACCTACTTTGTTGAAATAAAAAATAAAAAAATAATATTTTTTTTATAAACCGTGACATACAAGAGCAAATTAACAGCTAATGACACCTCAGGTGAGACAGACATGAAAAGAGCAAATTTTTTCAGAAAAAAAAAAATCAGAAAAAAATATTTTCAGACGTGAAAAGAGGAAAAAAAAAGTCTATGTTTACATAACAAATGTAAGCTGATCCTGGGCTGGAACCACCTGGATGTGTAGATGTTTGGCATACCTGATCAAAGAAGATCAATCTCTTCATTAAGAAGAGATTGAACTGTGCACTTAGTCACATGGTCTGAACTTTCGGGTAGACCTGTGCAGTGTCAAGAGTTGGACTTGATGATCCTTAAGGGTTCCTTCCAACTCAGGATATTCTATGATTCTATGATTCTATGATCACATGGTTTTGTTTCTGTTATCCTTCTCATCCTGTCATTTACTTTTCTCTGAGATGGTGTTTTTATTTTATTTTATTTTATTTTATTTTATTTTATTTTATTTTATTTTATTTTATTTTATTTTATTTTATTTTATTTTATTTTATTTTATTTTATTTTATTTTATTTTATTTTATTTTATTTTTCCCTTCAGCTATGCTTTTAAGTATTTTGACACCTTTAGTTAGGTTGCTGATCTGAGGTTCATGGTATGATCCCCAGTAACAGGGCTCCTACAAAATATCCACTCACAGGCTGGGAGATGAGTGGTTGGAGAGCTGCCAGGCAGAGAAGGACCTGGGAGTGATGGTGGACAGTCGGCTGAATATGAGCCAGCAGTGTGCTCAGGTGGACAAGAAGGCCAACGGCATCCTGGCTTGTATCAGAAACAGTGTGACCAGCAGGGCTAGGGAGGTGATCGTCCCCCTGTACTCGGCTCTGGTGAGGCCGCACCTCGAGTACTGTGTTCAGTTTTGGGCCCCTTGCTACAAGAAGGACATGGAGGTGCTTGAGCGGGTCCAGAGAAGGGCGATGAAGCTGGTGAGGGGCCTGGAGAACAAGTCCTACGAGGAGCGGCTGAGGGAGCTGGGCTTGTTCAGCCTGGAGAAGAGGAGGCTCAGGGGCGACCTTATTGCTCTCTACAGGTACTTTAAAGGAGGCTGTAGCGAGGTGGGGGTTGGCCTGTTCTCCCATGTGCCTGGTGACAGGACGAGGGGGAATGGGCTTAAGTTGCGCCAGGGGAGTTTTAGGTTAGATGTTAGGAAGAACTTCTTTACTGAAAGGGTTGTTAGGCACTGGAACAGGCTGCCCAGGAAGGTGGTTGAGTCACCATCCCTGGAAGTCTTTAAAAGACGTTTAGATGTAGAGCTTAAGGATATGGTTTAGTGGGGACTGTTAGTGTTAGGTTAGAGGTTGGACTCAATGATCTTGAGGTCTCTTCCAACCTAGAAATTCTGTGTGATTCTGTGTGTGTGATTTTCCCTATGGTGTTGTGGACTTCCCACACGTGTGGGCTTTAGTGTGGAGCACAGCTTCCATGCATGACTCTGTTATGTGAATAAGTAACGTGAACTATAGCAAATTGGAGTCTATGTGATTCTACTTCATTTCACAAAATTTATATTGATGTTTATTCTCACTAAACAAACAAACAGAAAACATTAATAATAAATAATTCGTTCCCTTTCTGCAAACACAGTCCTTATACAGGTAACTTTATAATTGAACCAACAACAAGTTAAAACATTTCTGAGACAGGTTATGTAGATATTTAGTTAGGATTGCTTGATCTTGTGCATCAAGGAGTAAATTAATGTCTTCTGCAGTCTCCATTAAGTTATTCTTCTTGTTACAATCCATTATCTTTCGTGCAAGCAATAATGGACTTGGCGTTGTCAGCAGAGCAGCAACACAATGGGCTCCAGGGACTGTGATCAGAAATCATTCGAGCTTCTCTGTAACAGTAACCACAGCACTTCATTGGCTTCCATCTAGCTTTAGCAAGCGCTGAACTAACACTTCAAAATGGTTCATCACCACAGAAGGTGTGCGTTAGTGTCTGGATACATAACAGAAAATAGCTGATGAATGCACTTTCTGTGAGTGCTTAGTCTGATGAATCGGTGAAGATGCAAGTTGCAAAATATATATTTCATATTAAAATGCACTACAAAGAAAGGTTTTTGTCAGATAGACAAGGTAAGGAGGGAAAAGATGGGTGCAATGAAATAGGAGTGCTGTGCTAAATAATGTTAAGATGGTGGTCTGAGTTAATATAAAACAGGTGGGAAGACTGCAGTTTGATATTCTAGTGCGAATTTATTTTCTTTCTCAGTTAGTGTCATTACCTCATGTTATATTTATATAAAATACTTCATTATGATGGAAGGTGAAGATGTTTAGAACAAAAAAGAAAAAAAAAAAAAAAAAAGCACATGGTAAGGACTGTTTTCTCTTGAGGAAATATTTAGAATCTTCCTTACAAAGCTTACCAACTGTGAGTTCAGTTACTTGGGTATAAATCTTCAATAATGCTTTTGAAATCGATGTAATTATAATGGATTTATGGGCTTATAATCTGCCTTTTACAGATTATTTACCTGATAAATGCTAATGACTCCTTAGAGGTGAAAGTGAAGGGAATTTGGGATTCTACCCAAGGAACACAAAATGGGACTGTGGTATATAAATCTTCCTTAAGTTTTGGATTGTTGCCAGCAGATGATTTTTTCTTTCCAAGGAAATCCTAAAAAAATCTTCTCTGATTTGTATGTGTTAATGGTAACGACGAAACAAACAAACAAGCAAAAAAACTTCACAGCATTCTCAGGTTGCACCAGAGATGGCTTTGGCCTGTGGTAAATACAAAAAATGCATTTTCTTCTACTATTTTCCCATTTCTTCACTGTAGTCATGTGGAGGATTTGATGTGCAAGCAAGAACATACAGTTTACTTCCTGCTCTGTTGCAATGCAGCTTTGTACTCCTCTGTCTCTGCTCAGGGCTTAAGGAGTCTCAAGCTTCCTGCTTTCTTCTGATGTTCAAGAATTGTTAACTTTCATTTTATTGCTATTTCCCATGGAAGGCCAGAATTCCACTTTCCTCGACTATTAATGTGAGACCAGGGAGACTTGTGAGATTTTTACAAAGCATGTGCTAATGAATGGAAACTCAGTCTTATGCATCTATATTAAAGAAGGTGTAGTCTGAGAAATACAGAGGAGATAATAAAAATCTGGAGAAAGGAAAAGCGACAAATGGAGTCTGCTTTATCTCCTGCAGATTCAAATCACCAGCCCTTTCCATAAATAAATACATTAAGTTTAACTTTCAGTGTGAAATAAATCTTGCCTAAGTATTTTGCAGTTTTGTGATAATGAAACAGATAGCTAGCCTCACATCTTAAATGTTCCTTTCTTTCCTTCACATTCACAAAACAAAAAAGTGAAGGGCATCCAACTCTCCATGAAGATATATTCAGTCAGTGTTGATTATACAGGCAGGATGTTTTCAAGATCTTCTTCCAATTTTGTTAGCTTGTTTCTGCTTTCTTGGAAGCATGTTGCTGCTGACAGAAAAATTACACATTGAGGAGTACAGCTTATGCTGTCATGGGCTTTAGACACACTAAGAGAAGAATCGATTACAGCTATTTCCTTGCCTGGTGTGTATGATGGCATCCACAGGTGGGATAGTGACCTGCTGATAGCCTCTGGTATTGCCTTGGATACCTGCTTGCTGGGGAAATGGTGTGCTCAACTATCAGCCACACAGCCCTAAGTCTGCACTGAGGTCTTGATTTTCAGCTGCTGGCCTTAATCTGAGCCCTTTCCATCATCACAGCATGCTTGGGATCAGGCTTTAAATGAACCCCACAATGTTCCCACAGTTGCACAGAGAAAATTTGCTCCTGATTTCTGTTGATTAAGAAGTCTTCAAAATATACCTTAAAAAGGATCCCCTGTCTTCATTGGACAAGGTTCCTGATTTAGAAATCATTGTCATGTTTTTTAAGAGATTCTCTTTCTCCATGAATACTCCTGTGCAATAAAACTGACATAAAGTATTCTTCTGGTATTTTGTAGCTTGCTTATATATATGGCAACCACACCAGTAATGTGCAAGTGTCCACGACAGCACAGAATTTGTCTATGCTGTAATTGTTCGGGGATCACTGAGAAAGAGGGAGCTTGGAGCTCTGTTATCCACTGCCTTGGACACAAAACACTAGCCCCGTGCAGCAAGCACCTCTGTGCAATCTGACTTTGTGAGGGCCACTGAAGGACCAGTTCCCCACTGCTACCTACCTCAGAGCTTTGCTGGTCAGTTTCACTCCCTAGGTCTTCTGTCTTACAGACAGTGCTTTGTTCTTCTGACATGTTTTCATTATCTTTGAAAGTCTGAAAGTACTCAAGATTGGTGGTGATAAACCTAAATTGGTGTTTCAGTGCAAATTGCTGTTGGTTGTACCCACTGCATTGTTGCATGTTGTCAGATGTTGCTGTGTTTGGTGTGTTAGTTGTAACTAAAATGAGTGGAGAGTATATGGTCATCTATTCTGTTGCAGAAACGTCAAGGAAGACCATGTTGGGGAGACAATAACTCACCACTATCCAGCGATTTAAAGAATAAAAGGGGGTTATAAATAAAAATCTCTTTCATCTGTCCTTTGGTCCCCCCACACAACAAATCTCCTTGCCAAATACTTTGCTTGACACAGTCATCATTTCTTATTAGTTTCAAAATTTCTGCAAAACAATGCCTCTATCTTCAGTTATGGGTAATCTCTGCTGGGAATGGAGAAAGAGGTGGTGCATTGCGCAGGGAGGGAAAAGACCACACACTATTTTTATCCATCATTTTCAGCTTTTTGGCCCTTAATAAACAGGGCTGGTGAGCATACCATACTTCACATGCTACACATTTCAGAGTAGCTCCATTGTTGAATATAGCTGGAGTTAGCTCCAAACCTTATTTATCTTAGACACATCCTTCATCCCTGATCAGGTTTTCCAACGCATCTCTGTGCCAGGTACCATAAAAATAAAATTTCATCTGTGGAGCTCTGGTCATTCACGTCATGTGATTTGGGAAGTTTCTATTGTCCACTGTTCTTCCTGCCCCTCAAGGAGAAGGAACAGGAGGTTCATCGTATCCACTCCTCTGCTTTTATACTCCCCTGCTCAGTTTTTGTCTGGCCTGAATCCCAAAGAGGGAAAATATGCCCCATGGAGAACAGCAGCAGGATGAGAAGGTGACCCAGAGACCATTCCCAGGCTCCAGCAGGAACATGGGATGGACAGGCACAGAGGGAAACATCCCGTATCAGGCTTTGTGGGTCCCAGATGCACATGTAGAACATGGCTTCAAGTGTACAGCCAACAGCTCAGCCTGCTGGTTTCTGTGGGCTGAGAACGAAGGTGCCTTTGAAATGAGGAAAATCCCCTCTTTTTTTAGAATTTTAAATTGGCTACCAGAAAGAAAAATAGTACTCTAACACAGTGAAACAGATTAAAGAAGATATATATATATATAAAAAAAAAAAGAACTATTTTTATCAATAAATTATTTTTCATACTGTAGCATTTTAAATTTTAATCTGATTGTAGCTTGTTACTTATGCTCAAACTATGTGGGGTTTGTGTAGTCCCTTTTCTCTTATAAAATTAATGTTTACAAATGTATCCTTAATTTTCATTTATTAAAAACAGTTTTCCTGCATAAAAGTAATTCCAGCTGATCATTAAAAACATACTTTAAGAAGCACAGAAAATATATTGATTGCATGGAATTTAAATGGCAAGAAATATGTTTTTAATTATTGTTACTTTATTAACAGACAAGAACTATCTTATTAAATCTAAATTGGATGTGTACCAAGGAACACTAATGCAAACCATTCCAAAGACAAAAATCAAATACATGTTGGTATATAATAAAGCCCTCATGTACAATTGAGGTGGTTTACAAAAAGATCTTTCAGCTTTTGAACAGACCAACATGCGAGTATTTCACCATCTGAGTTCATGGGAAGGTCTCTAGCGTAAAGCATATTGCATAAAAGATCATGCTGCTTTTTGTTGAGGTCATACATTTATGTAGCTCCATTAGCTTCCAGGGTATTGCTTCGAACTTGTAAATGTTCAAAACAAGATTTGGGCTGGAAAAGCTGAAACAGTCTAGCTAAAAAGTAGTAAGGTAGAGATAATATCAAACACTAACCCTGAAAATGCATGTCAGTGCAAGCTGTTCATCTCGTCTCCCTTTTCCTTCACTTCCCATGCAGCCACTTGGTCACAGCCAGAGCAGCTGCAGATGGCTGTGGTCACCATTGTGGACCGAAGACCATCCTCTTGATCCTGCTGCTGTCTGACTACAACCTGGGTTTGCAGTATGCAGCAGTCCTCTTCCTCTTACCTCTGTTTTTGATCTGACAACAGTATATGCCACTTGGAAGCTGCCCAGGCCTATTCCAGCTGCTTCTTCTGATACTCTCTTGCTGATAAACTGGTTCTCTAATCCTGTCTTTCATCAAAATACCTAGAAAAGCCGCAATGCCCACATACATATGTGTTGCAGATTCCCTTGTTTTAAGAAGCAACAGTCGCTTATGCTTTCAGTGTGAGCCTGCTATTGCTTCACTTATCTGATTCCAGTAAAGAAACAAACATATTTCATTATTCTTTAATGAGAAGAGGTTATTAGACCAATGATCTGAGCAAAAATACCTCAACCCACAGCAGCAGTGGCTTTGTCCAAGACATATTGGAATACCAAAAAGGAATTTCCTGTATTTACTTGGAATAAACTATTTTCTTCAACAAGTATTAAAAATCTGAACACTGTTTAGAGTGAGAAGTTGAAGGCACATAGACACAACAAAACTTTTTTTTTCTTGTTGTTCAAAAGGGAAGTTAATGACTTCCAGTTGTTCAGTGTTTCACAACTGGCTCCCTCCAAGCTCTCAGCTGGATGCTCAGCCTTTCTGTGCTGGGGAGTAGATGCCAACGTCAGGGTACTTGTGTGGTCTAGTGAGAAGATTAGTTAAAATTCTTCTGGCTTCTTTTTGGCCACGGGGATACAGACACTGCCCTGGCAAGTGAAGTACTTGTGCTTGTCTCACAGGTAAGAGGATCAAGGGGTGCATGTCCCTGACTTGTCACAGAAATGACAATGTGCAGTGTTGAGGCTACTATGGCACGGAAAGGAAGGAGAGGTAGTGGTAGCTCTTCACAGCTCAACAAACCTTCTCAGTCAGTCTTTTGGCAATTGTTTCTCCTGCTGTGCAGGTAGCTGAGGGGACAGCTGTGCAAAAGGGAGCTACTGCTGTGGTAGGCTTTTGCTATAGCATGCTTTGTTACTGGAGGACACTACATAATACACCAGAAAAATCCCTGATTGTGATCTGTAGTCTAAAGAGACATTAGAGAACGCTTGCAGAATTTTTTAATATATATATATATATTTTTTTTTTTTCTTTAGGTATATCTGATAAAAAAAGATTGTTACACAAAGTAAGCCAAGTCATGGTGATTTCATACTGGAAAGCATACTGTGTTATCAGTGAGAACTTTTCCCCTGTTAACGCACAGATGATTTGCCCTTATGATAGAAAAAAAGGGAGTGTAAATTAACAAACCTTTCCAAATGCCAGTAGACTGGCTAGTTATTTTTAAAAGTCCAGCTAGTTAATAACACCTTGTAAATTATTTAATTTACGAAATACATGTATGTTAATACACTAAAGTGGTCAACACTGAGGAAATCAAGACCCTTGCTGTTGCCTTCACACCACACCCGCAAAATATACCAAGCATAGGTAATACTCTATAACAAATATGAATCCACAAAGACTACACAATGAGAGGTTTTGGACTGCCTGACAGGAAGAAAATTATTTGCAGAAAGTCTTCTACCAGTAATTACAGAGCATAGTTTAGCTATTGAGGTCAAAACTGATAATGTTTCCAGGGTTCCACCTAAAGTATATTTTGGTCCAGTTAAAATTCTTTGTCATGAGAATCATAGGATCATAAAGGTTGGAAAAGACCTCCAAGATCATCTGGTCCAACCATCACCCTTCTACCACTATCACCCACTAAACTATGTCCCTCAGCACCACGTCCAACCTTTCCTTAAGCACCTCCAGGGACGGTGACTCCACCACCTCCCTGGGCAACCTGTTCCCATGCCTGACTGCTCTTTCTGTGAAGAAATGTCTCCTCATTTCCAGCCTGAACCTCCCCTGGTGCAACTTGAGGCCATTCTCTCAAGTCCTATCACTAGTTATCTGCAAAAAGGGGCTGATCCCCAGCTCCCCACACCTTCCTTTCAGCTGTAGATAGCAATAAGGTCTCCCCTGAGCCTCCTCTTCTCCAGAATAAATAACCCCAGTGCCCTCAGCTTCTCCTCAGAGGACTTGTGTTCCAGGCCCTTCACCAGCTTTGTAGCCCTTCTCTGGACATGCTCCAGGGCCTTGATGTCCTTCTTGTAGTGAGGGGC
Source organism: Anas acuta (assembly GCF_963932015.1). NCBI lineage: Eukaryota > Metazoa > Chordata > Aves > Anseriformes > Anatidae > Anas > Anas acuta. The sequence goes on from NC_089017.1 coordinate 21,868,735, forward strand.
CCAAAGCTGAACACAGCATTTGAGGTATGGCCTCACCAGAGCAGGATACAAAGGGACTATCACCTCCCAGGTTCTGCTGGCTACACTATTCCCTGGTACAAGCCAGGATGCCGTTGATCTTCTTGGCCACCTGGGCATAATGCTGGCTCATGTTCAGGTGAGCATCAACCAGCACCCCCAAGTCCCTTTCCTCTCCACAACTTTACAGCCACTCTGCCCCAAGTCTGTAGCACTGCATGGTGTTGTTGTGGCCAAAGTGCAGGACCCGGCACTTAGCCATGTTGAACCTCATCCCTTTGGCCTCTGCCCATTGACCCAGCCTGCCCAGGTCCCTCTGCAGGGCCTTCCTGCCCTCTGGAAGATCAATACTTCCCCTCAGCTTGGTGTCATCTGCAAACTTACTAAGGGAGCACTAAATTCTCTCATCTAAGTCATCAATAAAGATATTAAAGAGGATGGGCCCCAACACCTTCCCCTGGGGAACACCACTGGTGACTGGTCACCAGCTGGATTTCACTCCATTCACCACCACTCTTTGGGCCTGGCCGTTCAGCTAGTTTTTAATCCAGCAAAATATGTACCTGCCCAAGCCATGGGCTGCAAACCACTTCCCAGACCTACAATGTTTCAGTCTGATAGAACAAGCATATTCAGCTAAGAGAAAACAGCTTTCCAATATTTTATTATTATATTTTGATATAGCTGTATTGGGACTGTAGCTTAGTCTCCAGAATTTATCATGCTCAGAAAAACAAGCAAACAAACAAACAAACAAAACAACAAACCAGAAACCTAAGTGGTCAGGTCTGCATGTAAGCACAATTTTGTCCACGAAACCACTACTTCAGGTAGGACTGCTCTTTTGAATGAATGCCAATATTACTACAGTCCTAAAATGTATTTACACTAGGATTAAGTAGCTGCACATTGAAGTTATATAGGAAAACTTCTGAAGCTATATAGCAAAACTTTTTGTGTATGCTCTCTTTAGACTTTCTTTGAAGAACTGTTTAGAATACTCTCTTATGCAGAGAACAGCGTCAGGCTACCAAAATCTCTTTTCAAAAGAAACATCACTCTGTCAGTTTTTCATGAACAATGAATGAAGCTCAATCCCAGAGCCTGGGCAAGATAAATTAATCCTAGGAAGAAGATGGAGCAGGTAAAGGAACATCCTGAGTTCAAGGTGTGGACCCACAGAAAGAAAACAAAGCTATTTCAAGCCCTGGGTCCTTTGCTCTACATGTTCAGTTACTTCATTAGCTGAAGAAAGCATAACAAATCAGCATGCCAAAGCTTCATGGAAAACAGACAGGGAAGCATATACACCTCCACATTGGTGTGTGCATCTGCAGGGGATGGGTGGCAGCTGAGGGGAAGGCAGGCAGCCAGTATCTTTGTTTGTGATGATAACTGTGTCCTGGGGACATGGCATTTTCAGTGCTGTTTGTTTCAAGGAAAAGCAAACAAACAAACAAACAAACACTATGAAACTGTAACCCTGGAATCTCAGAAGTACTGAAGAGAAATAGAGGAACACCATTTTTTTCAAACAGAAACACACAAAGTGCTGGAGGTCTAAAAGTCCAAGGGAGTTTGATGTCATGGAGCCAATCTTGTAATTCTACGGGTGGCATCCTTGGAAAGGGAGTAGATGGTGATCAAGAACTGGGATTATAATTCAAATCAAATCTCACAGAAGACCCAGATGTTGGCATAATCATAGGTCTTGGGCAGCTTTGAAAAGATTCAGTATTGTGAAGCTAAAGCTAAACAAATGCAGATGATAAGGGAGTGTCTGCAAAGGGTGTGGATGGGAGAGACCCAGCAAAGATAATGATAGTGTTGGTGCTATCACTATGAAAGACTGAACAAAAAAATAAGAGGTGCAATGATTTCTTGGAACTGTGGTTTACATAGAGAAATTTATGACTAACATAGTTGTCTGAATGAACAGCCTTAGAGCATTAGTACTCAAAAGCATTCAAAGAACAACACATGCAAATCTTATGAGAGATTGTGAAACAAGGATTTAATTAAAGAGGCCCCAGTCCTGAAATACTATGACAATAAGCACAAAAGTAGTTTGTCTATGGATACATCCCAGGAGAGTATTGGCACAATACTCTTTCAATAACACAGTTGAAGCTGGAGACAAGTGGCTAATGCATCATGGTCACTAACAAAGACTGAATGTAAATATGCTGAAAGAATGAAGGAGTCCTTGGCCTTAAGCCATGGATGTAAAAAAAGTTCTTTATTTATGGGAGACCAGTGTTAGCTGAAACTGACCATAAACCACGTACTGCTAGTGCCAAGATAGGCTTGATAAATACCTTCTGGAGAATAGAGAGATTGTTTTTTTTCAGCTACAAATGTATGTTTTACAAATTGAGTAAGCCTGGGTGAGATTTGGTGGTTGCAGGCAAACACCAGTTCATTTTATATAACTTTCTGGCATTGATCATTGTTGTGCTAAGCCTATGAAAGAAAAGAAAAACTCTCTCTATAGCAGGCAAAATATGGATTCTTAATGCCAGTATCATAATGAGTTTGATAAAATGGGAAAAGTAATTAAGGCTCTGTCACAAGGCTGCCAGACCATATTCTAGCCTCCTATATTGCTTTAGTGTTGAGGCCTGATTAGTAGCTGTGGATTTAAGCTAGAATGAAGAATCCTAAATGTATTAAAAAGACATAGATGGAAATCATTAAGGGATGTGAATTCTAAGAGAAAGGCAAAGGACATTCAAAAAGCCAACCCTGACATTAAAGAAATTCAACATTACTAAAAAATTTTGCTCATGCCAATAATATGGACAGCCCTCACAAAAGAACCCATAAAGACGTCAGGGGAAAAAAAAAAAAAAAAAAAAAAAAAAGAGGTCTGTGTAAGAGTTCTGTGTATATCTTCCCTTTTTAAAGTAAATACTATATTACTAATAAGTAAAATGCATTATTAATATATAGCTGCCATAATATAAAAGAAAACCCTTCCTTTGACCTTTTTATGCAGCTTAAGCATGAAGCAAATTCATAGAAGTATTGCTTGGATTCTAGAAATAAAAAAGTCTTTGTATTCAAAACCATAAAGCTACAAACATGATTAGCATCATGTGCAAAATGTAAAAATAACTCAATGATTACTTTATCTTAACACTATTTAGAGGTCCACTGTATTGTAATCTGCTCACAGAAAGAGGATAAAATATGTAAAAAAAAATCTCTTTTGCCCAAGCTACCTTTTAATGCAAACCAGTTTATTTCAGTGTCAAAGGCTCATGCTTTTTCTGACATCTTCAGAAACATACATACTTATACTTTTGCTGATTGGATATCACCCCATCTCACAAGACATACTTTTAAATTGTTTCTCCAAACCATATGCTTTGCATTTTCATTAATATCTACAGTAGCATCACCAGTGTAATTAACGTATAATTCAAAAAATATTTGCAGTCTGTTAGCATTTATTTGACTAGGCACTGTTGCTAAATCCTAGTCTGAACTGAGAGTATTTCTTCTTCTAGTAAGCATGTCTGAAATGCAGATTGAAATTAATCTCTTTCTAGGCACCAGTAGCTACATTCAGAGACTGACACTTTAATTGCCTGTGTCCAAAATTTTGATCCTCCTGTTCAGCTGCTGCCTAATTTGAGAAGAAGCCAAATTTCCTCTGCTCTTTTATTTCTCCCAGTAAAATCTCCAGAGTGTTTATGTGTCTGCCACACACTGGATGAATGTGCAAGCAGACAGTCCTGCTGTGCTTCTCTGCAGTGTAGCTCACAGGGTGTCCCCAGCTTTCCCATCTTGCCATAGAACCATCATGCCTTGGCTGGTGTCTGAAATTTGCCTACTTTTCTGGCTCGTTCACAAAGTGACAAGGTGATGCTGCTCATGCAGTGAACAGAAAATGCAGCTGAGAGTGGGAGAGAGAAATGAGGGTCTATATTCTTGTTCCATGTGGGCAGGGTTCCCACCAGCTTCCCTAGAGAAAGGGCCTTAAAACCACCAGAAGAGTCAACCATGGGAGTGGGACTCCAGCCATGTCTTTTCTTGTGTTTGCTGAAAAGTCTAGTCTGGGCTGGGCTGCAATGTCATCTCCTGGCTTGTAATCCAAACAGAAGTGGTTAGGTAATGAATATCATTGAAGAACTGGTGCTAGGCTCTGCCCAGCACCTCTCTTTCTATTTCTTGCTTAGCCAAGGAGCTCCCCAGTCTCTGGGACTGCCTTACATGGCCTTCTTCATAAACGGGTTGGGCTGAAAACTGAACCTCACCTTGGATATCATGTCATGTGCAGTTCAGGGTTCCACAGTATTAGGATGGTATTAAGATACTTGAAATCTTCCAGAGAAGGGCAACGAAGCTGGTAAAAGGGTTGGAGGCATGTCTTGTGAGGAGAGGCTGAGGACACCTGGGTTGTCTCCTCTGGAGGAAGAGATATCAAGAAGTGACCTCACTGCTCTCTGCAGCTTCCTGAGGAGGGGACGTGGACATGGAGGTACTGGTCTCTGCTCCTGGTCACTGATAACAGGACTTAAGGAAATGGCAAAAAGCTGTGCCAATGGAGGTTCAGATTGGATATTATTGTGAGGATGGTCAAACACTGGAACAGGCTTCCTAGCAAGATGGCTGATGCTCCATGCCTGTCAGTGTTCGAGGCATTTGGACAGTACCCTTAATAACATGCTTTAACTTCTGACTAGCCCTGAAGTGGTCAGGCAGTTGGACTTGATGATCTCTGAATGTCCCTTCCAACTGAGCTATTACTTTAAAATAGTAATAATAAAAATTAAAAAAAATAATAAATAAAAGTCTGCTATTGACAACTGTTTTGAGAATGAAACTCTAATCTGCAGAAGCTGATCTCCTTTTATACGTATAGTAGGATACCTTGCTTAGCCTACTGCAATATCTTTTTTTTGTTAACTTCTCCTCCTCTACCTGAAATCCCTGATCATGTTTATGAGCCATAGTATATTTTATTTAACATTGGAAGGCTTTACCCCAGAAGTTGAAGACTGAATAAAGTCTGAAGTCGGAAGTCTAGTCGGAAGTTCCAGACTGAATAAAGTCAAGAAGTCCAGGCCTTGAGGAACAATTGATAAGATCTATTGTTTATGCTTTAGTTTTCAAAATAGCTTTAAAGTAAATAATGTCTTGAATTCAGTGGGACTTCTTGTCTGTGTACATAAGGCTGTTTGCACAATCAGGGCACCAGACAGATACAAGGCTGCACACCTCTTGTAACTGGAGGACTGTGGTCAACCCCTCTATTTTAGCACCTCTGGGAATCTTTGCTGTGTTAGAGATGGGAAGTGGAAATGTTGAACTGCCCCATGGTAGACAGTTCTCTTCCCATATTTCTGCCAGACTACTGCCAAATCATACTCATGCAAGATTGCTCTCCTGAAATTTCCAACCCCATTTGCAAATCTCCACATTCTGACAAAAAAGTGTTGCTTACTTCTATGAGCTGACCAAAACCTTCTGAGATCCTCAGAGTGTGTCTCCAAACAGACAGTAAAACAGAGTAAATATAACACTGAGCTCATCTCACTGAATCAAACTGAAACTGCATTTAGAGTACAGTGTTAGGTGTATTTGTTAGAAATGACAAACATGGGTGAACGGCTTTCTGCTGATGGGTCCACACAGTGGAGATATGAATTACTGAGGGACTGCATGACATGATTGCTCACTTGATATTTCTGGGCTTAGCTTTGAACAGGAAGAGGTGTATGAAGATGGGGGTTTAAATTAAAGAATGAAAGAATAAACTCAGACACCATAGGATTCTGGAATCACCTTCTTTCAAAGACATATGTTTCTTCTTAAGCCTGAACTCTCCTTAATACCAGTGCTTCAGATCTGAAGACAGTTTGTGCTGATATCAACAGGACATTCTGTTATCATGCCAGTGCATATATCACGACTGAAATTTAACCTAACATCTGGTCAGTTTGGGGTGATTTTGTATTAGGTTACATATAATCAGAATTAAAGTCTTTAAACTTCAAGATAAAGCTCAGGCAAAATATCCACTGAAATCAATACCATTTACCTGGAAAAGGACTACAGTACTGGGCCAGCATAGCACACAGATATAAGATACAATTTCACATAGCTGGAACAAACAGGGGAATACAGTCAATGTCAAACAAAACTAAAAAAATATGTCATTGTTCTGTTTTGATTTCTATCTTATATTTCATAACAGTCAAAGTGAACTGGTTCTATCATCCCTCTAGCACTCTGGCATTCAGTAAGTCCCTGTCTCTAGAGACAAATATGCTACATATTCACAAGGACAGACATTATACTGGAAAATTCAGATTGAGCATGGGACTGAAATGGAATCAAGTCTTGCAGATCTGATCAAACACATTTTTTCATTAATAACATGGTGGTGTCTTTATTCTATTTTGAATAACCCTTTCTTGCTTTCTTATAATAAACAATTTTGCTTATTTTATATCTGAAAAGAAGAAGCTTGAGATTTTTTTTTACAGTGGATGACTCAAGCATGAGTTAAACAGCTGCAACATGTAATAAGGGCAAAATCTTCCACTCACTTTCAATAACAAAGAGAAGCAACAATCCTGTAAAAATCGGTGACTTTTTTCTTTAGCAATAGCTGCTAGGCTGATACAAATCATCACCTCTTCCCACAGGCCTTGCCTCACAATAATGCATAGCAGGCCTTGGACTGATACAATATAAATATACAATATAAAATACAGAAAAATCCCTTTCAATATAAGGAAAAAGAAAAAGAAATATATATATATATATATATATATATATATATATATATATATTTCAGGTGTGAGAGTTGTCAAACATTGGAACAGGTTGCCCAGAGAGGCTGTGGAGACAGCCTAACCCAGCAGGACAGGGCCATGAGCAACCTGCTCTCATTGACCATCCTTTGAGCAGGGATGATGGACAAGATAGTTTCCAGAGGACTTTGCCAAACTCAATGTTCCTTCAGTTCACAGTCTGCCCCAGGAACTTACCTAACTAAACAATTTATTGTTATTAATAGCCATGCATCTGAAGCAGTTTGTTTTCAGTTATACATCCAAGGAAAAAACTGTATTTTTGGGAAAGAGATTTTATACAATTCCTAGGTCCACATCCACTTTCAAGATGATCAGAACCCTGCACCAACTCTGTCGCAGTTAGTATTTTAATCTGTTGATTTTGCTTAGATGAAAGCAAACATGAATGGATGATTTCAGATGAATTATATGCACTGGAATGTATACACAGAATTTACTCTGTGGTTAATCTTTCAAATTTTCCATGTCTGTTGTAACAAACACTAACCTCTCAGCTGAGGTACCTCTTGGTTTCCTAGCATAAATAACTACTGTAATGTTTTTCAATAGTTTCCAAACAATTTTCTTCCTGTTTAGTTAACAACCTACATCCCACCAGGTGGCTGGAGATTGCGTTCATTTTTGGTGGTGGACACAAATAGTTCTCATCACCTTGAGAGGGGACCAAATGGAAGTCACGAGAGGGAGCCAAATGGAAGTTCTACAAGGCTGGGGGAGAGGAAGGGAGAACAGGAGCTTGCACTTGCCACGTAGCCCAGGGACTCATTTTAACCTGTGCAGTTTGGAGCATTGCCACAACCAGCTGTCCTCACAGCTGGAGACAGTTGTCCCTTGTCACAGTGGCACCAGAAGAACAAGGATGAGCTCTGCTCTTGGTTCAATACGAGCTCCAGTCCACCTTCTGCATTGGTTCAGATTAGATAATCTCAGCATGCAAGAGCAGACTGGATGGCCCCTGTGCTGCCTCTGCTACAGAGACACTGGCTGTTGCAGATGGCTTAGATCGTCCATGGTGCCTCAGTTAAATCCAGCAAGGATTGTGAGTCAGAGCCTCTGTATTCATAACAAATGAGCTCAAACAAAGAGAAACACTGCTTCTCAAATTGAGCCTATGCACGCAAGGTGCAAACCAGAGCTGAGCAGGGGCTCATGGCTACCAAAAACAAGCCAAGCTCAGCAGCCGTGGCAGGAAGGCTGTGAGAGCCACACTACAGCAGATCCACTGCCAGGAGAAACCAAGCTGTGGAACCATCGTCCAGTGTCATCTAATCCACGGGAGGACCTGGAGGATCATCCTACCCTGACACTGAGACATGCAAATGAACTGGAGCTCTTCTGGGAATGTCTGGCAGGCTCTGTAATGAAGCAGGTAAATACATCCTTGGAAAGGTGTTTCAGCACTAATCACATTGACTGTCAAAAGTGATTCTTTTTGTCTGTTACATCCATGATGAGCTTCCCAGCACTAAATCACGTCCTGTCTTCTTCTGCTTTACTAAAGAATCATCTGCTATCAGCAGACTTTCCCCTTTTGATTTCCTTTCAGATAAAATAGATTGATTGAGTGTATTGAGTTTCCCACCACCAGGCATGTTTTATGGATCATTCATTCACTGAGTCATGTAGCTCTTTTGAACTATTCTCAATTTTTCATCATCAGTTTTAAGTGGGAACACTAGATTTGAACATGCTACTGCATTTGTTCATGTCAAGTTACGACAATAACAGGGGTAGCTTGAGTGGTTTAGAGATAAAATATCTGCTTTTCCCCTATGTTCTTGTTCTACCTAAGCAAACTAATGACCCTGTCTGAAAGAATAAGACTGTTATTGCTATTTAATTCACTTATTTTTATTTACAAAAGAACTTGTCCAACTTCCTGACACCTGTATAAATAAGATATGAGAAAAAGATAAATGTTCTGTCTTCATTTGTTCTGGCTCAAAAAAAAAAAAAAAAAAAAGCTCATTTGTTCTTTGAAAAAAATAAAAAAAAATAAAAATAAAAAAAAACAATAAAAATAGAGTAAATGTTTTACTTTACTGTGCAAGCCAAGAAATCTTAATTGGGGAGGCAAGGTCAGAAACATGGGATCTTCCGTGGTGACTCTCCCTTTTAGTGCTGCTTGAAGAATTCTCTTTTCAAGCGGAAAGGATTACTACCCTCAGAGCTTGCTTTCATCCTGAACACCATAGTGCCACAGAGGAGAATGTCCATGATCGGTTATGATCAGCGGAAGGAACTGACCTGTCAGACTTCAGAGAATCACCAGTTTCCCATGTTACTGGGGGAATACAAATTAACGTAGTTGCATTAGTCACTGAGACCTGAAGGGACGCTTATACTGAGTCGTCTGAATGCTATAGTTCCTGTTGCTATAGTGTCTCATGGCACTTCAATCTCACACAAACATACTGTTCATGGGGACAAGGGACAAACAGGTCACCCTTGTTGTTTAGTGTCTAAGAAAGCCAATATGCTACCAGGTAGGTAGGCAGTTTCTATTTGTGTGTTGCAAAAAAAAAAAAAAAAAAAAAAAAATATATATATATATATATATATATATTTGAAACTTTCTGTTTTTGTTGTTGCTGTTTTTTTTTTTTGTTTTTTTTTGTTTGTTTGTTTTTTGTTGATGAAGGAAATCAGTTTCTCCCTATTTTCCATTTTTAAAAGAAATGAAAGGTAGAGGACATTTGAGTAGGAAGCAAGTTTTTGTATGTGCCTTACCTATTAAAAAGCCCTCAGCCAGCAGCAATACTCTGTATCTCTGTTGATCAGGTACACATTGGAGAAGTCAGCTTCAGGGTGGGAAAACGAATTCTGTCTCTTTACAGGACAGTACACCTGCTTCTGCTCAGTGTATTAGTTACATTTCTCCTCCTGTCTGTCTTTCCTACAACATCCCCCTCCTTGTAGCTGGTTGTCTACCTATGAGAGGTTAAAAGTAGCAAAAATCCATATGATCACCTAGTCTATCACCCTGACAGCTTAAATTGCTGCCTCCAGCATATTTTCTCATGTTTTGTCTGTCTGAGGGCTCTCTAGCAGCTGAAGGCTAAAGATGATCATGAGGCCCCAGAGAGCAACTTTTTCACCTTTCATTTACTTCAGAAAATTAATCTGTTCTGAACCAAAAATGGGTGTGTATAAATATATGTATATATACATATATATGCACATATATATGTGTGTGTATATATATATATATGACATTTCAAGTTTCTTGCATTTATTTGCAGAAAAAGAAAAGAGCCAAAGGCAGAGTAATTCGTAGAGATTTAATTAATAAAACATATGCCTGACAGAAGTTCACAAAAACATCTGTTATTTCATTTTGAGAAATGCCAAGTCTGCAGTATGAATGGCATGCTGGCTTGCTTCCAGCCTGGATAATTACATTCTTCCTACCTGTGAATGTTCCTGCCATGTCAACTGGATACAGCATTTCTTCCAACCTCCTTTGCCAAATTATTTCGTGCTACCGTGGTGTATGCATAAATGGCTGCTGTGATTCAAGCCAGAGATGTCTTTCTATCTACTCATGAGTAGTCCCTGAAGCTCTGAGAGCTCACTGAAGGATTTGGCCTGCTGGGAGCCATGCAGATATAACGGATGTCATGGCCAAAGCTTTGCTTTGGGGCTCTGAGTTTGAAATATTTGGAAGATGTGACTGTATGGCCATGTATGTTGGCTGTTCATCTGAGATGGAAATCTAATTTGCAGAGTTATTTGGGAGCAGTGGCTATGCTAACACACAGCAAGAAGTGTTGATGTAAGGACAATGCCAGCCTTGCACAGCAGCATTGCCTCCAGAGCAAAATTGGCTTGGGCCTGACTGGCTTGGCACGTGGGCTGGAGAACCCTACAGATCTGTGCTGGTCCAAGGGCACACTTGCCTCCTGCAGGATTTTCCAAGACTCCTCCGGCAGGAGTGGGTTGAGGCTGGGGCAGCATGCAGAAGGCAAGGGTTTTTCCGGATCTCTGAGGGCAGAAGCTGACATCTGGGCATAAAAGTTTTTTTTGGTTGCAGTTATTGAAAAGATTGAGACTTGAAAATCAAATAAGCAAATAAAAACACAAAAGGCCTCAAATCTTCCTCATACCATTCATTTTTTTCAGGTTCCTGGCTCTGGTGGGCTAGTTCTGGAGCCTTGTGGCACTCAGTTGGCTGCACAATGCACAGACATTACTGCAACCAAAACAGCATCAGTGCTCTTTCCCAGTAGTGGTTTTGTTTTATGTTTTTTATTTTTTCCAAAGTTGGAAATGAAGAAAAACCTTTCACAAAGGAGTAGATATTCCTCAGTCTTAACCTTTAGCAGTTATTTTCATTTGTATACAATAAATAATAAAAAAAAAAAAAAAAAAAAAAAAAAAGGATTTGGCAGCATTTCACTTATTTTGGACAATTATTTTATTCACATTAAGAAAATTCTTGGGGGAAAATATTCAATGTTGGCTTAAACACTAAATGTGGAGAGGAGTGTTTCCCAAATAAATGATTTTAAAAATCACCTGAAGGTCTCTTTTCAAAGTCAGATTTAAATAGAAATTCCCTAGGCTCAAATCCCCCAGCTCAGCCATGATTTCTTGTAATGCAAAGGTTCTGGGTGGCTCCAAACAAGCAACATGGAAGCTGGAGTCCTATTGACCCCTGCTTTCAATAGCTTGCACATCAAAGCCAGAGCTGCAGATCCTAGAAACCCTGCAGTGCCCTTTGCCTGCCTCACAAAGGTTCAGGCTTACTATCACATTTATAGCTTTGGTCCCATGATGGATGGTAGCACAGAGCTCCAAGTTGGGCAGTGAACAACCCAAATACTGCCGCAGGCAGGCTTCTTTACGTATCAGAGCCATCATTTCTCCAGCTAGTTTGGTTCTGCTGCATTTTGCATGCTCTGCAGCACACACCCTGCATGCACACAAGCCTCATGAGGTGAACCTGAACACTGCCCGGGGCTAGCTGGAAACTGTTGTTGTTGCTGGAAACTGCCTTTTCTTACAAACACCTACTCTTTTTTTCAAAAATTTGGGCCAGTTTTCTTTGACTTTCTCTTGTTGCAGAACTGAGTGACAGCACGCAGTGCCAGAGAGAGGTGAGTCCGTTCATCTTAAAGATTCTGCATTGAAGTCTGTGCTCTCACCTCTTCTCTTCCACCAGAAGTGTCAGAATAACTTTGGACTCTTTCAAACTCTTTTCAGGTACTTTATGTCCAGTAAGGGGCAACTGCATTCTTATGGCTTACAAAAATGCAAGAATTGGATATATCGGTTCTTGAAGTAAGAATGTTAATTACAAAAATTAGTTTCCCAGGGAAACAGGGATTTTTTTAAAAATGGGAGAGTTTATTCCAAAAATTTCTTACAAAACCACATTGGAAGGAAAAAAAATTGACTTTTGTACTTTTCAGAATATAATATATTTATATAATGTTATTGTTGTTTTTCTTTTCTCTATAACACACAAAAGTAAATAATAATAATAATAATAATAATAATAATAATAATAATAATAATAATAATAAATCTACTCACCTTTCTTTAATGGGCTATTAGAATGAAATAAAATGTGAAGGGGTTTATCTGTGTAGATTCCTTTTAGATTCCCAACATCAAACCAGAAACATGAGTGAGGACAAAGTGGCTCCTAATCAGTCACTAGGCAAGGATTATTAATAGACAAACTGTGGGAAAGGTAAACTTCAGAGAAGTTAAGTACCTGAGAAAGGAGGGCAGCTAGCAAGCAAGAATAAAATCCAATTTCACAATGAAGTGGTGAGTTAGTCACTTAAATGACACAAAATTGATTTTTCCATTCCACTGGAATTGTGTGTTGTTTTTCTGATGCACATAATAAAGGCCTGAAAGCACAATTTGGTTTGGCTTTATTTTTATTATTTTATTATTTTAATGTTGTTGGTTTCTACCTGTGAAATATGAAGAAAATATTCCACAGTTTTCTACCTGAGTTATCTAGCGGAAGACCCATATTTTTAACAGTAATGCTTTCTCTTCCAAGTTACCAAATTCTTCAAGTTTTTCAGTTACCAAATGTTTCCTGTGTATACTCATATATATACACATGGTATTTTTCAAAAATGAGGGGTATCATATCCAAGGCAGGCATGCACAGACACCATGTCTTCTGTCTCTACACCACACTGGTTTGGGAAGATTCCCGTACCTGTGTTTGCATTGTGTCAGCAGGGCTTTGTCATGGCCTCTACCAGACAGGCTGCTGATACCTATTTTGGCATCCCTGCTCACCACTGCAGTGAACAGTGACACAGATTCTGAATTCCCAAGATGTCAAAAATTAGATTAAGATTAATAGCCAGATAAATCTCAAAGAAAATTTTCCCTTAGAGAAGACTCTCTGTCTTTTTTCCAAACCCGTCTTTATAGTGTGCCCTCACTGACTCTCCACCTCTGTAGTGTTTGCTATATGTTTCTAATAGGAAAATTGTGCAGACAAACTCCTTTCTGTCACTCTTCATTCATCACAGACGAGAAAGACAAGAAAAATTCCCATCTCCCCCATAGAGCTGTATTCTGGGCAAGCTTTGGACACAGAGGAAAGGCAGAACTAATGAGACAGAAGTATTTCTTTTCTCTTTTGATATCTTGCTTAACAACACACACTTCCTCCTCAAGATCTTTTGTAATCTGAATAAGGAAGGAGAGTCAATGTGAATGCACTTGAAATAAAAGCTTCTCATGGAACACCTGAAGTAAGTGCAAAGGTACACAAGGTTTGTTTAGCTTGCAGCAGAGAAGGAACATTTGGAAATAGCCCTTCAAGACAGCAAACAGAGTTTGGTTTACATTTTGCTTCCCTCCCTGTGTGCAAACGTGGACATTATAACGGCTATTTTCTTTGCTGTTATCAATGACAACATGGTCAGCTGGCCACTCTTGTTTCCAGACCAGTCACACTTTTATGAAGGTAGCTGATTTTTCCTTTTCATATGGCATATTTTTGGTGGAGCAATGGGCATACCGCAATGAGTTTAGACCGTAAGTCTTTAGTCTGCGCTTCCACTTACCACTGCTCCCCAAAAATCCCTGTTCATGGTTCACAGAGGGCCAGTACAACAGAAGTAGAAGCTACCACATGTAAATATTTAAGGTTAATCATGAGGTAAGGTAAATGGCTTGAATGGCTTTAATCTATGTATTATAAACATGGCTGAGAGTATGTCCCAAGCAATCCTATGCATGGCTTTGCATACCCACCCCTGAGAGCAGTAATTTAGCCCTACAACATGCAAATTATATAAACAAGTACATCCTACAAAGCCACTGCATGAAGGGAAGTATTCATTTTGTGAACAACAGGATGAGACTTCCTTGCTGCCTGAGAAACAAGGAGAAATGACGGCAGGTGGCTGCTTTCCCCCAACGAACAGTACAGGCCCTGCAGGAAGCAGTGGGCATGTGCTAGTGCAGCCGGTTTGAAGGAAGCACTCAGACTCCTCGGGTATCAGAGATTGCTTCTGCCATCAGCACTGTGCTGCTGCAGCCTCCTGCCACCTGCACATGATCTCGCTGCTCGCCTCTCATGGCTGCAGGGCTGCAAGGAGGGAGGTGTGATGGAGCTGCCAGCAGGTAGCTCTGTATCAGATGAGCCACGGTACCTGGCTCCATCCATGAGTGTGTGCGCCTCTGCATGCCTTGGGTCTCTGGCACAGGCAAGGTAAAATGAGTTACTTCAATTCTCAATAAAAGAAGTTTAAGCCAGTGGAATTCATCTCATGCCTGCAGCCAATGAAAAGTATGTTTACTTAAAATATTTCATGTTAAAATGTGTATTTGGGCCTCAGATCTCTATAGGGCTCTCTATATATCTTTCTTCTTTCCTTTTCCCTAGCAAATGCTTTGCTTTTCCTCACTGAAGGAATCTGTCTTCTTTGTGTCTTGGCCTGCTCTTATGAGTCCAGTTTTAGAGGAGGCCAGTGAAAACCAGAGCCATCGTCACAGTGTCATTACAATATACAGTTTTTTTGTTGAAATCACTCTCAAGGTTAAGGAGGTCTCCAGATGCACAGGTAGGAGAGGCTCAAAAAGCTAAAAGCAAATGGAAACTTTGCCAAATACCAGCACAGCTCCATATGGGTGCCCCACCACAGAACCAGTTGTCATCTGGGACAGCTCCTGCCCCACTCGGTAGGACAGAGTAGCCTGTGCACAGGTCTTGTCTGTGCATTTATTTACAGTCCCAGTATGTGAGTCATAGCATCAGAGATCCTCTGGCTAGTGTCTTACTCCTTTCCTGTTTAGGCTATGCAGTAACTTTGATGTTCTGCCGGGAATATAAAACTACCCTTGCAGTTTCTGATCAAGCACACCATAGGTTACACAATAAGTGTTGAGGCTAAGATATTATTTTCCCTTCAATCACTCACATTTCCCAATATTTAAAGGTAATGCACATAATTTTCAGCAACAGATTTTCACTGTTCTTGCCAGTGTGTTAAACTTTTGCTGCAGTGGGTTCAGACAGTGGAGGATTGAGGAGCCATGTCGTCCTCTTTAGGTGAGGCTTTAGTACAAGATGTACACTAGATAAATACCTTGTTTGTGGGGTGAAAATGATAACTGGAGTGTGCTTTGGACTCACAAAAGGGTGACTGCTTGGGGGAGTCGTTGTCTGTAGTATTTGATGTTACATCATGGCTGGGTCAGTGACCTTTTCAACTTGGCTGGGAATCCACTGAGAAACAGCTGTGGTGTTTTTTCTCTTGAAATGCAAAAAGGAAATTCCTTGCCTTAATGTCTAGCATTGTTAGCATCACTGCAGTAAACTTCTTGGGGATTTTGTAGAACACTTGGTGTTGTTTTTTAACTGTGAAATGCTGATTTGTTTGTCATTTATAGGGGTTACACCAGGGTGAGCCAACACAGTTTAGTCTTGAGTTACTTTGGTCCTTGAGCCTATAAAAATGTTGCAGACCTTTAAAACCGCAATGGGAAACAGATTACACAGAGACATATTTCAGTCCCAGATGCTAAAGAGGTTTGGGCAGAGGCAACCAAACTACGTACTTGGATTCTGTGATTTTTCTGTTCTCATGCTAAGTCTGATAAAACATTTGCTAAAGTCAATCACTGATATACCGGGAATACCTACTACTTTCTGAGTAACAAAATTACAATATATGCCAGAGTCTGAGAGGTCAAAACATAAAATGGAAGAAATGTGAAATAGCAGCAAAGTCTCCAGGGTGGGACTGGAGACATCCAGAGATTTAAAGGAATTAAGGAATGATGTGAGTGAACCTCTAGCAATAACATATGCAATGGGTAGATTATCATAATGTCCAGTTTTAGACAGTTTTGCTCTAGTGAAGTCTAAAGGCTTTCCACAATTTACTCCGATGACAGAAATAAGCTGTGGCATATAATTTGAAAAATCACAACCAAGATTTCACTGAAATCAGTTATTCTCCTGGAGACATAGATAGCAGTATATATTTTATTCATCACAGGAAGTAAAAAGGTCAGATCTGTGTTTCCATCATTACAGCTGCTCCTTACACCTGCACAAAGACTTGCTGCTTACTTACCTATGTTTTCACTTGTCTTTTCCCCTGGACAGTCTTTTTTGGGAATATCCACCTGGAGCAGTACATAACTCTTGAGAGACAGAGGCAAAGGCTGGTGTGAAAAATCAGAGAGCCTTGAAGTGACCTCAGGGTAGTGGACGAGTGCTGGGAGGTGGAACTTGCTTCGGGGTTGCCTCTTTTCTCACCTTCTAGACCAAATGAGGGAGCTGGCTGTTTACACCAGGAGAGACAAGACCATTTTGTTACTTCTCATTTAGGCACATCAGAACCAAGGGAAACTCCATTTGTCCATCTCAGAAAGGAGCAACTAGACTGATCTCTAAAACACAGGTGATGAGCAGCTTCCCTCCCACTCTCATCACCCTTCCCCTTGCTTACTACCACGTATGGCTTCATCTGCTGTTTCTGCAGCTCTGCCACTCAGTCCCTAAGTTTCTGGATCATCAGAATTCCTCTTCACACTACAAAACTTGAACCCCTTCATATTTAATACTTCCATATTCATAATAGCCCTGAGAGTGTCATACTTTCCAAAAGTCCTGTGTGAGGTTGCTTCCAGACCCTGGAGTCTCTCCCACTGGGAAACAGAGACCTCCCCCTGATTTGAGTTGGTGGGAAAATTCTCACTGTCATGATAAAACTAGCTCTGGTGTCTAAACTCCACAAGCTGAAGCAGAATAAAGTCTGCCGATGTATCAGAATTGCTTAATCTGCGCTGAGTGTCATTTCTCTTTCACTCTACCATCAGGAAAAGGACTTTCACACAAAGTTAATTTGTCTGTGACACTGGAACAGGAGCTTCTGGTAATTTGCTCAATTTCAAAGAAGCAGTCTGAAATAGGTACATCATTTCTGGTTTTCAAGAATGAAAAAAAAAAAAAAGCCTTGCTAAGAACAGTCTTAGGAAACAAGTGACACAGTAAACAGGTATCATTTGGAAACAACATAAACAAGACAGTACAAGCAAGACACTTCTGTGAGGAACTTCTGCTGGAGTAGAGAAAGATAGGTGGCTTGATGGCAGACTAAATTTAATGCAGGCAAAGGCAAATAAACGCAAGTTGGAAAGAAAAATCAGAATGACATATTTCTTGGCTCTAAATTAATCACAACCATACAGAAAAAAAGTGTCACCAGCTAAGCCATATCCAAACCATCTGCTCCATGTAGAGCAAAAGTGTTGGCAAACTATTAGAATACAGCAGGAAAAAGATAGAAAACAATACTGAAAAAAATAATGTAACTATATAAAGCAGTGACATGTCCTCTCTGTTAATTTTTGGTCACCTGACTCAAAAGTAATACTGGTGAGATATTAGGGGTCCAGGGAAATACAAAACAAAAAGGGTTACAGGAATGGATATGTCTTTTATGTTAGAAAGGTGTGAAAAGTTTAGTAATGCTTAGATTAGGGAAGAAAAATAAGTGACAGCATGAGGGGAGTGTACAAAATAATTAATACAGAAAGGAAGATGTCCTTTCCCATGAAACAAAATCACGGAGACATGACACTGAATAACAAGCTGTTTAAAACCAGTAAAACCATGCATTTATATAATGTATAACGGGTTAGTTAAACATCTGTATGAGCAATGGGAACAGCGAGATTCTGTTGGACAAGAGAAGAAACAGAAAAGGGCCTACATCTATGTCATTTGAGCCGCAAACCAAATGACAGTGTTAAGGAGCCCAATGGGCATGTAATATTCTTGATATCCTTTACAAACAGTTTTTTCTGAGGGGAATTTGGACACACTTCAAACCCGGGTACCATAATGAATAGACCACTTCACTTCCCACTCTGAAGGCAGGTGTGTCCACACTGTGTGCTGGGGTGGGGAGGAGCAAGACCTGCACCATATCTAAGTGGGGTAACCAAAGTCGAAAAGTTGAAATTATCTGAGGTACCAGGATGCCAGATCTGGGACCCCCATTGCAGAAATACATGCAGATATGCCTGGTGAGTTTAGCGCTGTACAGAGGCCTTAGTGTGTCTGTCCCACCTGGGGCAATGGCTGTTCACACAGCAGGGGCAGTGGGTTCAGTCTCTCCAAGATTTACAGTTCTATGGTGGTTTGTGACCCATCCAGACACCCAAAACCTTAGAGAAAGCCATCATTTCTGGATGGAAAAAGCAGCTATGTCTGGAAAAGCTGGATGCATGGTACTCTTATCTAGACTTGGCTGTACAGAGAGCTGTGTGGGCTGAAGTACTCTACTGAGAACAGACATCTGTGGAGATCCATCCTCAGGGTTTCGAAAGTGAATAAGAACAAAAATTTCTAGCAGATGTAGTTCAGCAAGCAATTGTTCAGGATCACTTTAGCATGTCTGATGTCCTTGTATAAACTACACACACTTGTTTATATTAAAAGCCTAGACGTCCTGATGACATGCTGGTGGAATAATTTTGTTCAATAACTGGAGATGATGTCTACCTTTTGTCTAGCTCCAGACAAAGCTATACAGTGGCTTGTCAATCTTATTGTCTCTTTTACTGAGGTGCAGTTATATGTTGACTGGAACTGACTGGAATTTTTCCCCCCAACAAAATGGAATATTGGGAAGTGCTTTCACAAAACTTCCCTGGAACATTTATAAAACACCAAATGAAATGCCTTCTGCCCAGATTCTCCAGAGTATTGTTGTGGCCTACAGGAGACCAAATTCAAGTCTTTGATCTGTCTGAGATGTAGCATTTCACTCTAATTTCAGTCTGAATCAAAGGGTACTTCCTGTATCCTGCATCTCCCATGTCCCCAATAGCCCTCAGAATGCCAGTGCACACAGATGGAAGTTTCATTTTCACTTCAATCACGTTTCAAAAACTGCAAATTTGGGGGGAAAAGGAACCACCCCCCCCCAAAAAAAAAAACAACAAACAACAACAACGACAACAAAAAAAAAAAGAACAACAATTCTCTGGACACTTCATAAGACCTGTCACCATTTATCATCAATATTTGCTACTCCCAGAAGTCAGCCTTTTACAAGAGAAGCTTATGAGTCAGTTTCTTAGGGTCTTTGACTAGCAAACCAAGAGGTGCCTGAATGTGATAGTGGTGGTGCAGCTACTGATTTTGCAAAAGTTCTCATAACAGTTGAGGTTGGAGGGGACCTTTGGGGATCATCTAGTACAACACCCCTGTTTGAGCAGGGGCACCTACAGCAGGTTGACCAGGACCATGTCCTGTCAGGTTTTGAAACCTCAAAGAATGGAGATTCCACAACCTTTCTGGGAAACCCATTCCTGTTTTTGACCACCCTTAGAATAGTTTGTTGTTGTTGTTGTTTTTTCCTGCGTCAAAACGGAATTTCCCACCTCTTGTGCTGTCTTTGGGCCACCCTTGAGAATAGTCTCTTCCTTCTTCTTTACTATCCCCATTTGATATTTATTCAAAGTGATAAGGTGCCCCCCAAGCCTTCTGTTCTCCAGGATGTACAGTCACAGATCTCTCAACCGCCCTTTGTGTGTCAGACCTTAGCAGTCCTTTTCTGGTCTTGCTGCAGTACGTGCCTGTCTCCCTTGTCCTGGGAAGCCCATCACTGGACACATCACTACAGGTATATCTCACTGGTGTTGATGAGAAGGGAACAATCACCTCCCTTAACCTGCTGATGACATTCCGCCTAATGCAGCCCAGGACACTATTGGCCTTTGTTGCAATGGTGCATTAGTGCCTGGTAGTCAACATGTTCTCCACCAGGGCCTTTTCTACCAAGCTGCTTACCAGACGGTCATCCCCTGGTGTTTGCCAGTGCATGGGGTTGTTCCTCCCCGATGCAGGACTCTGCATTTCCCTTGATGAACTTCATGAGGTTCCTGCTGGCATATTTTTCCAGTCTGTTGAGGTCCTTATGGATAGCAGTATGACCCTCTGGTGTATCTGTCACTCCTCCCAGTTTTACTGTAGTTGTATTGGTGTCAATGGTGTTTCTCAGAAGGAGAGGGGAGAGGGAAAAAAAATGAGGAAAGAAGGTTTTAGGGGATTGGCCAGGTAGACCAATACCATCCACATTACCTCACGCTCTAAGCCTTACACCTCTGAAACTAAAGGTGAAATCTTGGTTATACTAAGCTCAGAGATGCTTTCACCAATCATTCCTACTAGGCCAGGTTTTCAGGCTTTATTTTCAAAATAGTAATTGAATTCTGCTTCCATCATATGTATTTTCAACTATTTTTGTATGACTTTTGGAGAGAGGACTTTAATCCATGAGAAAAGGCTTCTGGGTCAAATCTCCTTTGTTGCTGGGCAACCTTGGCTGTAGTATTGTTAAGTTCAGTGGCTTTCTTCCAGAGATTCACTTACACACACATGCGTGTTTTTTTGTTTTGTTTTGTTTTGTTCCCCTAGAACATATGAGGAATCATTGTCATTCCCATTTAGTCTATCTATATGTTTCCATGATACAGGTGAACTGTTTAATTGGAAACATCTTCTGTGTCCTAACAGGAAAAGAAATAAAAATAATAAAATTAAAAATTAAATTAAAAAAAATAAAAAGAGAGAGATTTCTTTATAAATAACAAAGCAGAGAACTGTTGCAATAGTGCCTGCTTTCAAGTGTTTTAATGTATTCCTTAAATAATATGTTTAGACTGTGTTCAGTAAATATGCTTCCTACAAAGTAGAAAGAGTACCAAATAAAAACTTTGCTGTGTGAAATGATTCTCCAAAATGTCTAGCTCTCTCCAGACTTCTTTAGCTATCTGATAATCTGGGCAAAAGCTTTGTCTGAAATCAAGAAGAGAGACCTGGAGTTCTTACCTCTGACACTCTCTCCCTCTCTCTGTCTACACACACAAAGAACAAAGTTTAATAGATAGCATATGCTGTTAACTGAGCCTTTGTTCCTGCCCCAGCAGAGTCAATGCACTGCCAAGTCTCACTTAGTTTCAATGTGTCTCCCCTTTTTTTTGGCTTGAGTTTCCTGCAATCTGAAGCAGTCTCACATAAAACTTAGAAGATTCACAGTATATTCAAATGGAAAATTTGAACCATCACTCAGAGAGTGCATTTTTCAAATCTGACTCCTTTCAGTGACCAAAACTTGGCACATTTGCCTACAGTGTGATAAGGATGGATGAGAGACCATTGAGTCTACTCCCTGTCTCCATATATAAGCATGAGTGATAATCTTTGGAAAATTATCTCAAAAATTAACAACTAAACTGTAGAATCTTATTCTTTTTGTTTTTGTTGTGTGTTTCATTGTGTATTGTTTTATTTTTGACAATATTTCAGTATCAGAAACAATAGACCTGTTGTCAAGCTTAGGAAATTAAAAAGGTGTCTAGTCTGTGGTCTTAGAAAGATCTTAGGTATGTGGAAAGATATGGTGGCTTTCCCTCAATGGCTGGGTAATTCTTTAACCTGACTCCTCCAGGGGAATTTCCCAGGTGAAAAATTTATACTTGGCCTGATACAATTTGTTATTCTGTCTCTTTCTTTTTGATTTTTTTTTTCCTCTGATTCTCTCTGATTAATTGTTGAAGAAGTACACAGGCTTTATGCTTCTTTCTAAAGGTCAGATAGATTAAGTCATAGTATACCAATAAAACTTTGTGAAATACTGTGTGAATGTGGAGGTCAGAGACTGCAACCTGGAACGGGCTGATCCTTAAAATCCCAGGTTTGCTTTTTATCTCTTCAGTGTAGAGGATAAGCATTTGTAACAGCGTGGTTTGTTGATGACCATTTTTTTTTACATCAGATATTTTCTACCTGGTGGAGAACAATGTTTAATTGTACATAATGTTTGGAAAGTCTATTTAAGACATTCTGAGAAAGATTTTGCCTTGAATTTGATTAATGGAATGTATTTGAAAAGCCTCCAACAAACTTTTATCATTGTGAATGGTAGCTGGCACATCAACTGGATGCAAACTTGGACACAGACATGTCTAATGGCTTGGGAAATGCCCTGCTAGACTAGCAGAATTTTGCTGTCTGATGAATTAAATACCCAAATGGTCTTGAAATAATGTTAAGGAAACATAGTTGACAGAAGCTGAGAAATGAAGAGAGATTCAGGTTGAGGTTGGCATTCCATTGCTAAGACATCATATTACTCTATGAAGAATAACAAAAATGCAGAGATTCAATTAAGGGAAGTCAGTTTCTTTATTTTGGATTCCCGTTCTCACACGACTTGCTTTTACAAAACCAAAGATAGAAGCCAGTTGAGTGGAAGCTAGAAACTGAACTAGTTACTAAGGATGGTAATCTGAGATAATGACTTCATCAATGAACCTGCTCATGGAGTATCTACGTGAAGTCATGGGCTGCAGATACCGAGAAATTGTCATCAGGCACGAGTATATTTGGGAGGCCGTAATAGATCAGGTAAGCTTGATACTATGTACTAATTAGCATGGTTCATAATGTCCTGATCTGAGGTCTTCTCTAACCTCTTAGAAGAAGGTCTTTGGGATCACAAGCCATTTCTGTCTTTTCTTTCTGTGTGGCCCTGGGTCACAGTTTTCTCTCCTCTTCTTCATAGGCCTGGATTACACTGCCTATCTCAATTTCCCATCAGTCATATGTCTGTACACATTACCAGCACAGACCAGCAAAAACTGCTGCTACACCTAACAAATCTTCCTCATGAATCATTGAGCAGCCTTGCATAAGGTGTTAAACCCATACACAAAATCAAGATCCAAAGATAAATGTTGGTTTTCATTGTGTCTTCCCCCATACCAGAACAAAATCAGAGTGGTGGCAGCAAGGTAGTAGCCTCAGTAAGCCACGTTCATTTCTCTCCATGAACCAGAATGCCACCTGCATAAGATCCCCTCAGGTGCCGTGCTCCCTGAACGCCTACTTTTGGGAACAGTTCTATGTTCTGAGCTTTTCCTGTGGAGCAACAATCAGAGCTTTTGTCTCTGGTGGACAGAGTAAAGACCAGCTTTGTTATTGTAGCATAAGAATGATTCATTGCCTTTGTGTCACGGTTAGCACGTGTGGGGAAACCTAATAAATATCCCTATTCAGCCAAGATAATAGGGAGAATTA
This sequence comes from Anas acuta, assembly GCF_963932015.1. Taxonomy (NCBI): domain Eukaryota; kingdom Metazoa; phylum Chordata; class Aves; order Anseriformes; family Anatidae; genus Anas; species Anas acuta. Next base: position 21,892,174 of record NC_089017.1, read on the forward strand.
AATTGGTTGGCACTTGGATCAAAGCTCATTAGACTTGCATCTAACACTTGACAACCAGAGATAATATCAGAAAGGGGGTTTTCTTATACCATTTTCTGCATGTGTTGCAATGATTGTTCATGTGTAATGAGATCATATCTTAGCAAAGAATGAGAAATAGCATTCTTGCCGGTTGTCAAGACCTATCTGAACATAAAGTTTATTTAAAGGCATTTTTTTGCTATGAGCTCATATTAAATCTCAGCAAGTTTATCCATCTCTAATTCAGTTATATGGTCATTACATGGAAAATCAAACTCAGATAAAGCAAAGCATTTTCAACCTCTAGTTACACAAGTATCAGGTCACAGCAATTATGTGCAAATGTCAGATACCTACCATGCCACTGCAGGGTTAACTTGAACATGTTCTGCACAGATAATGAGAAGCTTATTCTGTACAATAAAGTAGTGAATGTGCCATTGCATTAACAGGATGGAGAAGGTGGACAAGCCTACTGAATGAGCTGAGCCTCAACCAAGTCCTTGACAGAGTGCCCCAGGTCTGATAAATATCCTAAATGACTCCTTCCCTGTGGATGGCCTTCACAGACTGGAAAGGCAATGGCACAACACAATATCTGGTGTAAACCTCCTGCTGTGTGTTTAACTATCCTAACCCCAATGAGCTTCACTCCTTTTCTGTGGACTCCCAACCACCTCCTGTGAGAGGATGGAGTCAATGAACCACACCTGCTACAACATTTTAGCCATCTAGCCTTTCCTTTCCATCCCTGCAGCCAAACCACTCACACACACCTAATCACTGCTCTCTCAGCTACTGCAGTCTTCCTCACAGGACAGTTTTCTCCTTTCGTGGGACTTTCAGGACATTGCTGCCAAAATCATATTTCTTATGCTTGCTGTGGCATCTATTGGCCTGTTTCCTCATTGTTCTCTGAAGAGGTCTGATGTCCTAGTTTTGAAGACCTTCTGCTGTGCAGCTCTTCTCACTAAATCTAACATAGTCTCTCTGCCTTGTTCTTTCCACTCAGTCACTGGTTACCTCCCTTCTTCCACAAAAGCCTTCATCCCTTTTTCCCTTTCCTCACCAAAGCCCATCCTGCATCCACTTCCTTCTAGCAGTGCTGTCATTCATGGGAGTGAAAAAAAGAAAGGAAGAAAGAAAGGAAGGAAGAGAAATAGGAAGAAAGAGAAAAAGGAAGAAAGGAAGGAAGAGAAATCAGAAAATATCATTCTTTTAAGCTATAGAAATTAATCTTGTGGGTTTTTGTTTTTGTTTTTGTTTTCCTGGAACAATTTGAAAAATAGATACTGTCAAATAAGTATTGCCATCTGGGTCCACCGCATGAGTATTCTGAACTCCAGTAAAGATGGGTCCTTGACAGAAGAATTTGACAGTGCAAATTCCAACTGACCATTGGTGAAATCAGTATGATCACAATGCAATTTTTATTTGTCTCTACTGTCCTGTTTAGAGAAAAGCACAAACTATGCCAGACAGAAAGCAGGCATAGCGAGCTGCAGTCTCCAGTCACAGTGAGACACTACACTGTCTCACTACACTGACCATAATAAAGGCCATCAATCACTTCTCTAATGCTTCTTCCTGGCTCCAGCCACATCCATATTTACAAAATCAATCAAAAGCTTGCTTTTGTTTCTTTTTCACCCTCAGTGGCTGGAAGAAAACAAAACAAAAAAGCAACCATAACCTAATAATTAGTAAGATGCATTATTCTCTCCACATGACAAGATCATTCCGTGAACTGCTCTAGTATCCTGGCTGAAGACTCCAAAGAAGAGGTGGGCAGTTGCTCAGGTCCTTCAAGATTCAGTCTGCATATTTTTTCCTTTAAAATGCACCTGTTCCACTAATTTTGTCTTGTGCACACGTGCCACAGAGGAGGCTCACACAGCAAGGCATTTACATGGTCCTCACATCACAGTCCTATCCATGACCTCATAGAAGTGAGGAAATGAGCTTATTCCTGTACATAGAAATGTAGGAATTCCTGCATGAGGTGCATGATCCCTCATCATCTTAAAGGTTTGTGTACCTAAACCACAAGCTTGTCTACAACTTGATACAAAATAAAAAAATAAAAATTAAAAATTAAAAAAAAAATATGAAGAGAAGCCCTAGGCAAGAAGCACATGGCACATGAATTCTTGTGTTGCTGTTGTGCATCCCTGCCATGAAGGCTGTCACTTAAGGACTGAAATTCAGTGAAGAATCCATTAAAAGTGTTATCATGAGCTGGAAGGAGAGCAGCCTTCCTCCCGAAGCAGAGTAACAGACCCTTGCAGGGAGCAGGCAAGCACACAGCCTATACACTTTTTCCAGACTCTTTCTTCCAACACCAGGCTTACCTGAACTGATCAACACCCTTAGATCCTCACTTAAACAGAAGGACACACAGGCCAGCACTGTTGTCTTCAGGATTACTGTCAGCATGCTGACAGGCTCAGGCTTCTTAGAAGCAGCTGTATCTCAGCCTTTAGCTTTGAAGGCTCCACACACTAAGAGTTTCTCTGCCTTTAACACCTCCTATTCTCTGCCCATAAATTTCTGCAGCAACACAGCAGTCATATTGCTATAATATTATTTAACTTTGTAGGCATATTTAAATAGTTTTCAGCCTTTGATTATATACATTGAAACCAGTTTTCCCTTTCAGTCCCTCATGCTTCTCAAAACAATCTTGCTACCTTATGTTGTCTCTTGTTACCCAGTCATTTTTGGTATCTGAGCATCTTCTGGGTGGCCTAAAATGAACCAGTCCTTCTTTGTATGAATTTACTCCTCTATTAAGTCAGACTGATCATAATTACCTGCTTCAGTGTGGTTCCTTTACACAGAGCACTGCAAAGACGTAAAGATCTATGGAAAAATAAAATGCCACTGCCTTTCCATGACCTGTATTTTTCAAATTCTGTCAGCAGGCCTGATTTTCAAGGGATTCTCAGAATGGAACCTAAGCCCTTTCAAATGCCTTTAGATTATTTCTATTTTTGTGCAGCACATATATTTTTCCCCATTAACAGTAAGCTTTAAAACAGAGCTATCCACTTGTTGGTGGTTGGCAGAAGCTCAGCATTCCAATGTAAAGTGATCTTTTTTTGTCTGCCAATAATGCAATATTAACAAATTTGTCTTGATATTTATCTGTTGTTATGTCTGTTGTTAGACTGTATGAAGAAAACAAAACTTGGAACGTTGTGGCAAACATTAGTTTAAGATATCTGATATGGCACGTAGGACTTTCCATCAGGAATTACCAGTTCTGAGGAAATGAAAAATTGTATCTTGTAAGAAGATCCCTTGTGTATTTTCCATCACTGGCCATTTGAAGATGTACCTTCTTTCACAGACTCAAGAGCTCAGATTTTGCTTCTGCTGGCTGGAAACAGGTTTGTCATGCCGTTTCTGCTGTGTCCAACATAAAAAGCAGGACTGGCTGCACCAGCTAGGAAGAAATACATATTACATCCAATACTTTATTTTTCACACTAAGAGTATTTGTTTTTTTGTCACTCTGGTACTCACAATATCAAGCCTCCACATATCAGTGCTGGACAAAAAGTGCTAGGAATGACACGGTTTGTCAGTCTTCAGGCTTCGCACTAATAAAGACAACAGACGGTGATGTGAACGACCAATAAGGACATGGGTTAGGATAAAATGAAACTGATTAAAATAAGCCTTATTTGCACAGTCAAGCACAGGCAACATATTTGAGCTTCTGCAATATTTATTTAATATTTGCTTCTCAATTTTAAGTTAGATAGTAGCCTGTGTATATTCTAAAAATGCAAACTAGCCATTATCAGCCTGATAAAATTAAGAGCCAGTAACTTATACAATATCTTTCTGTGAGGTATTTGTTTGGGGCAAGATCCTGCATGGCTTCTAAGAACAATCAGAATGCAAAGAAACACACTCAAAAAGAAAGGCTGACCAAGCACCAGTTTATTAGTTACAACTTCATCAGATCGGTGGGCTGGAACTGAAAAGAAATGTTGATTTTTATCCAGATTGATGACTATTTTTATTGTAATATTGATGATCAACAGAGACTTGGTAATAGTTATAACAGATGTGGCCTCCCTAGCACTGCGCATAGGAGTCCTCTTGCCTAAGAGGGAATAGTAATTATCCACCGTTTTTCAAAACCTCCAGCCTGCAATTGAGTTGTCACAGTCTCCCAGACACTGCTCCAGGCACCACAGATGGTACCAGCTGACACACTTGGGGCATATCATTATGAGCATGTGTAAACCACATGATTTTGCCTACTTTCCTGATACCTAATGTATGACAGTATCTGAATGAGAGAGACCTTTCAGGAAGCAATATGGGCTTCATGAAGCAGCAGTATAATTGAGGAGAGTATTCAAGAGAGGACACATCTGAAAGAAATTGCTAGCATAAGTTTGCAGCAGGGAATTATCAGCTTCTGTAACAAAATGCTTGTTTCCAGCCTGAAGAATCCAAAATGATTTTATATGAGGTCAAAGTCAATGCTATTCTGAAGGCCTTTTCTATTTATTTTGAATGCTATTGGATTTGCTGAAGATCACTGCTAAAAACAAGGGTGAATCTTTAATAAATACATTTAACAGCACATTACAAATGATTTGTGTGCCAGGTGTATAATAGGTTTGTGCAGCTAATAAAAGGGAAACAATGGCAAATGTTCACTCAGAATTTACAACATTTTGTTTATAGATAATTCAGTTTGAGGCAGTTGGTTTCCTAAGTCTGACAGTGACATAAATCATAGCATGAAGCTCACTGCACATAAAATTAAGTCAGCCTAGTGATGAATAGGAAATACAATAATTGTCATAGCATATAATCTTTAGAAAAATAACTTCAAAATAATTTAGACTAGTTAGAAATTAGAATTCAGTGATGAATTTCTGACACAGCCATATAGGACTACATGAAGTAGAACTGAATGCAAAAATAATTCCACAAAAGTGTATTTCACCCTCTTTTCTGTCCACAAACTTTTTAAACCACATCAAATTCAGCCATTCATTAAAAATTATTTGCACTAATCTTGGTATTTTATTTCCTATGCAAACACTGTAATGGCAGATCACTGAAAAACAAAAAAAACAACAACTACAAAAACATTGATATCATAACTTAAAAAAAAATAATAAATGTGCTGCGTATTTGTATCATGAGGTGTTTGGACACTGCTTGATAAAAGCATACAAGCAGAGCCTGTGGAAACTGGGTCCAGACCCTGACATCACTGTGATTGAAATGATATGCAAATAAACTAGGTGTTTGTGCTTGTATGGCTTCTGTGAACTGCAGGATTCAGGTGCAAGCAGTAAAGAAAAGTTGTTACACCTTTATATAAAAAATGATACTTGTCTGACAAACCTTTAGGAGCACAAGATTAGAAATAATGTTTGCAAATACCTCTACTCACGAAGTTTCAGTTCTTAAAAATGAGGAAATTGAACCTGGAAGGATGATGAGTTTGGCCAAGTTAGCCATCACTTCTGCTTGTATGTTTTTTTCCTCATTTTATTTCTTTTGATATCCTCCATAACATCTATATAAGCAAGTGCATGGCTTACTAGAATCTCATGAAAATTCAAGAATCCTGGTAAGAAGAGCTATAAATGATAAACTGAACCACATTTAGGTTGCCATATATTCACCCTAATCCTATATAATTTAAACACATTTCCTATATATGAAATCTGGATTGGAGGCATTGCGTAAGAGGAAGTATGGAAGTAATAAATTAGTATATCTGGCAATAGCATGAATTAGCCACTGAGTAAATGACAAAACTCTAAGATAGATGGGGGGGCCTCACTGCTTAGATTTGAGTCATTTCTCTTTGACATGCATGCTTTGAGATCCAGCTTCTGCTTTCCAGATGGAATGTAAGAGATCTCAGAGTCAAATAACTCTTTGGTACTAGGGTCTATGTCTCCTGTCACTCAGAAGGCCACCATGCCTTGGGACATGGGAAGCAGAGGGGGTGAACCCATCACCTTTTCTGTTGTAATACTTGTGCTTTGTGTAAAGAGCTCGTGGGAAAGGAGACTTCTTTCTGTTGAATGCTGGATCACTGACAGTGCGAGCTCCTTTCAGCACAAATGCTCAACATTTGAGTAGAATGACTTCTCCACTCTCACCATATTGTCACAACTCTAATGTCATACAGCACATGCAGCACAATTCACATGGAATATACTTGAATTCTTAAATCTACTTAAATCTACTGCCTATGTGTACTCAAAATTCCTGGGACTGGTGGAAAATTAATTTTATATTAAAAATCTCAGGTTAGGTGAGATCTTCTGTGTTGGATATATGGATCACGGTTTTACATTACCATAGCCTTGAGTTCCCAAACATACATTTGAAGTAATTTAGTCCTATTAGGCAAGGTAGACATTACCTCGTAAGGGCTTGGAAACTTCTTTCAAAAATAAAAATATTCTGACCTTCCTCTGTAGTTATCTAAAACTCTCAGTTTCAGATTATCTTTCTGTTTTAAGGTTGCCTGTTAAAACATTATCTGCAGCTACCCTCCACTCACCGCTTCACACTGAAGATATTCCTAGGGAGTATGAGTGGCCAGGAGCACTGAGCACAGGGCAGGCAAGCAGGGTGTGGTATATCAGCCAGGGCATGGCACGGCAGTAAGTTCTGCTTTGAAGGAGGGCCACCCCACTGGTCAAGTGGGAGAGTTGGTATACATATAACCCAGAGACCGGGACCATTCTGTGCCCACTTCCACTGGTGAAGGATACTCACCCCACCTGACCCTCAAGGCAGAAAGGCGGGCACTTGTCTGAAAGTGAAGAGACTGCAGCTCCAGCTGGAGGGCCTGCACCATCTGTCCTAGCAGTGGACAATGCCTCTGCCCAGATGAAGCTGCTGAATGGAGAAGTTGCAGTGCAGACTTCAGACTACAGGCAGGACCTTTCTCCTGGCACAGGGACAGGCAGCAGACCTGCCTGCAGAAAGTGTGCCCAGGTGGAGGACATCCTGCAGCAGGTGGCTGAGCTGCCAGGGGTGGTGAGAAGGCTGCACAGCACCAGAGAGGCTGAGGAGGAGTAAGATACCTGGTTCCAAGTGCAGTCTGTAGTAGGCTTACAGCCAAAACATCAAAAACTCCCCCACAAGCGCACACAGAAGGGAGGCATGCCAACAATGGAAAAGAATGAAAACCTGCAACAGCAAGGAGCAATAGGAAGAAAAAAGACTTCCCCTGAAGCCTGAGTAGCCATTGCAGGACCACCTCACTGCTCTGTGGACTGACCAGGAAGGACCCATCACTTCAGGGAGGATGCTGGCCCTGATTAAGCCAGCCCAATCTGATCCCTGTGTAACAGCCAGCTCAACCAAGACAAAGCAATGGGTGATAGTTGTACATGACTCTCTCCTGTGAAGTATGGAGGCACCCATTTGTTAACCTGACCCAAGAGAGGTGTGTTGCCTACTGGGGGTTCATATTAGGGATGTTGCCAAGAAACTACCAAGCCTTGTACAGCTCACTACTGTCCACTGCTGTTACTTCATGTGTACACCAACAACTCTATCAAGAGCACACTGAAGCATATCATGAAGAACTGCAGAGCCCTTGGAACAGCTGTAACAGGCTCTGGAGCACAGATGGTCTCTGTGATCCTACTTGTCAAAGAAAAAGGCATTGAAAGGACCACTCAAATCCAGAAATGCATCATTGTAGGACTGGTGTTATAGCCGGGGATCTGGCTTTTTAGACCATGAGACTTGCTTTGAGAAACCTGGTCACTGGGGACTGATGAAGTCCATTATTAAGAGGAGGGGAAGAATGTCTTTGGCTACAGGGTTGCCAAGCTGGTAAAGAAGACTTTAAACTAAAGTTGCCAGAGGAGGGGAACCATAATCCATCCAACTCCTACCAGCCAGTGCCAGCAATCAATGCCCAAAACCAGAAAAGGGATCAAAAGTCAACGAGAGAGCCCATGAAGAGAAGCACAAAGGAATCCCAGTCACTCCAGCCAGTAAGGCAGCTTCAGCAGTGCCTGACATAAATGCCTCTACACAAATGCACAGAGTATGCATTGGGAATAAACAAGAGACGTTAGAAATATGTGCATGCCTGCAGGGCTATGATCTCACTGGCATCAGAGAGATGTGGTGGGGTGGTTCCCAAGACTGGAATGTTGAAATGGAAGGATATGGGTTCTTTAGGAAGGACAGGCAGGGTAGACAAGGAGAGGATGTCACTATCTACATGTATGTCAGTGACGAGCTGGAGTGAATGGAGTTCCACCTGGAGATGGATGAGGAGCAGATGGAGGGATTAAAGGGAGGGCAGGGACAGGTGACATTATAATAGTGGTCTGCTATAGGCCACCTGACCAGGAAAACTGAGCAGATGGGGCCCTCTATAGACAGGTAAGATCAGCCTCATGTTCACAAGCACTGGTCCTCATGGGGGAATTAAAATTGGCCAGAAATGCCAAATAAAACAAGAAAAGCTTATAGTGTTGTGGTAATGATAAAAGGAAGAGTAGGAAAATTGACCCTCTCTGGAAGGAGATGTGAGACCTGGTTATCTAGGATATGGAGAAATCTGTGGTACTTAATGGCTTTTTTGCCTCAGTCTTCACTGGCAAGAGCTCTAGCCACATAGCCCACGTCCCAGAAGGCCAAGGCAGGGAATGTAAGAATGATGAACCATACACTGTAGGGGGAGATCAGGAACCTGAAGGTGTACAAGTCCGTGGGATCTGATGAGATGCATCCTCAGGTCCTGGGGGAATTGGTGGATTAAGTCGCTAAACCACTATCCATCATATTTGGGAAGTTCAGTGATGTTCCCCCAAACTGGAAAAAATAAAACATAACCCCCATTTTTCAAAAGGGAAAAAGGAAGACCCAGGCCAGTTGGACTCAGCTTTGTGCCTGGCAAGATCATGGATGAGATCCTCCTAGAAGCTATGCTAGGGCACATGGAGAACAGAGACATCACAGAATCACAGAACTTCTGGGTTGGAAGAGACCTCAAGATCATCGAGTCCAACCTCTGACCTAACACCAACGAGTCCTCCACTAAACCATATCACTAAGCTCTACATCTAAACGTCTTTTAAAGACCTCCAGGGATGGTGACTCAACCACTTCCCTGGGCAGCCCATTCCAATGCCTCACAACCCTTTCGGTAAAGAAGTTCTTCCTAACATCCAACCTAAAACTCCCCTGGCACATCTTTAGCCCATTCCCCCTCGTCCTGTCACCAGGCACATGGGAGAACAGACCAATCCCCTCCTCACTACAGCCTTCTTTAAGGTACCTGTAGAGTGCGATAAGGTCGCCCCTGAGCCTGCTCTTCTCCAGGCTGAACAAGCCCAGCTCCCTCAGCCGCTCCTCGTAGGACTTGTTCTCCAGGCCCCTCACCAGCTTCGTTGCCCTTCTCTGGACTCGCTCGAGCACCTCGATGTCCTTCTTGTAGCGAGGGGCACAAAACTGAACACAGTACTCGAGGTGCGGCTTCACCAGAGCCGAGTACAGGGGGACGATCACCTCCCTAGCCCTGCTGGCCACACTGCTTCTTATACAAGCCAGGATGCTGTTGGCCTTCTTGTCCACCTGAGCACACTGCTGGCTCATATTCAGCCAACTATCAACCAATACTCCCAGGTCCTTTTCTGCCTGGCAGCTCTCCAACCATTCCTCTCCCAGTCTGTAGCTCTGCATAACTAACATGGCTTCACTAAGTGCAAATCATGCCTTACAGATTTGGCAGCCTTCTACAAGAGGGTTACAACATTGGCGGATAAAGGAAGAGAAACTGATTTCATTTACCTGTAGTGATGCAAAGCATTTGACACTGTCCAACATATCCTTCTCTCAGACTTGAAGAGACATGGATTTGATAGATGGACCACTCAGAATTGACTTGATAATCACACCCAAAGAGTTGCAGTCAATGGGTCCAGGTAGAGACCAGTGACAAGCAGTGTTCCTCAGGTGTCGGTATTGGGACCAGTACTATTTGCCATCTTTGTTGGCAATGTGGAGAGTGGCATTGAGTGTATCCTCAGCAAGGTTGCAGATGATACCAAGCTAAGTAGTGTGGTTTACACACTGGAGGGAAAGGATGCCATCCTGAGGGATCTTGATGGGCTCAAGAGTTTGGCCTATGCAAACAACTTGTAGTTCAACAAGGCCACGTGCACCTGGGTTGTGGCAATCCCAACTATGAATGCAGGCTGGGCAATAACCAGATAGAGAGCAGCCCTGAGAAGAATGACTTGGGAATACTGGTGAATGAAAAGTTTGTTATGAACTGGAAATGTCTACCTGCAGCCTAGAAAGCCAATCATATCCTGGGCTCATCCAAAGACCTGTAGCTTGGTGGGTGATTGTCCTCTACTCCATTCTTGCAAGACACTTCCTGGAGTACTGAGTTCTGATCTGGGGCCTTCAGCATAAGAAAGACATGGACTGGTTACAGCAGGTCCAGAGGAAGGCCATGAAGCTGATTAGAGGGCTGGAGCACATCTCCTGTGAAGAAAGGCTGAGAAAGGTGGGGTATTTTTAGCCCAGAGAAAAGAAGACTCCATGTCAGACCTGATAGCGGCCTTCCAGTGTTTAAAGACGACCTACAGGAAAGTTGGGGAGGTACTCTCTTATCGGTGGTGTAGTGAGAGCACAGTGGATAGTGGTTTTAAACTAAAAAAGTGTAGGTTGAAGTAGTGGTTTTAAACTAAAAAAGTGTAGGCTTAGAGTAGATATAAGGAAGAAATTTTTCACTGTGAGGGTGATGAGACAGTGGAACAGGTTGCCAAGAGAAATTGTGGATGTTCCATCGCTGGAAGTGTTTAAGGCATACTGGATGGGGCTTTGGGTAAAACTAGGTCTACTGATCTAACGGAAGGTATCTCTGCCCATGGCAGGGACATTTGAACTAGATGATCTAAAAAAAAAGTTCCTTTTCTACCCAAATCATTCTATGATACTACAACTCTCTAAAAACAAGAAAACAGTTGCTCAGACGACCACAATGGTTTAAATGTTTGGCTGGCAGCTTTAAAGTACTGATTATTTTAAGTTTCATTTTTTATGCATTATATACTAATGTCCACTTCTTTAGATACAAACTATCTCCCAAAGGTTCCAGTTAAAACTAATTTGGAAACAGACATGTCAACAGCACATGAGGTCTCCATGAAACAGATGAGCATCTGGAAAGAGCTGCGGAAATATCACATCTTTCACTTTTAACTAAAGAGTCAACTGCTCTATGATCTGGCTTTTTAGATTCATTTAGGGGATTGACCATTTCAGGGTCTGGTTATTAGTCTGACATTCTGGATTTTCTATTTGAGGCCAAATAATAACTTGCATAAGGCATCCATTTTGCAGTAAAGCACTCTTTAAATTAAGGCAGTATGCTAGGATGAAGTACAAAAAAGACTGTTTTCCACTTTTTAGTCTCAATCTCAAAATTAGACTAAAGCTTTCTAAAGAGTGGAAACAGATCACTGAAAAAATTTACCACTTTTTCATTGTTATATATCCTGGTACTTACTAGTCATGACCAGAATTATCTGTGGTATGAAATGGGCTGACAATATTTCTCAAATTTCTGGACAGAAGAAGCAATCTTAATATATGGTTTGTGGCACTACATCTGAAATAGAAGAGTTCTGAATTAGAAGTTCCCTGAATTTCAGATAATCTTGCCTTTCCTGTGTTGCACTCTGACTTTATTGTCTTTAAACTTACCATTTACAGGTCTTCCATGCCCATGGTCCTTGCTGTTCTTTAACTTCTTCAAATTGTAGGCTGACCCAAGCTTTGATGAGTTGGGTTAGAAAAGATCAAACTGTTCCTGGTCAGAAGATTGTTAAGGCACTATTCTATCTATCTATCTATCTATCTATCTATCTATCTATCTATCTATCTATTGCAAAAACACCACTGTCTCACTCAGTGTCTTATATAGCTAAAACCTTGTATCTGAGTCACCCTGAAATTTGATTCACTGTCTATAGTGAAATCCAGATGTGAAATTTCTCTGCTTTTTCATTTGATTTTACAAAATAAGCAAATAAAACAATAACATAAAAAACATTAAAATCAGAACTCTTCACCCCATGTAGGGTGTCATACCTAGAATTAAAAATAAAATTAAATTAAATGTTTCTTTTCATCCTTGCCTAGTGCAAAGAGAATTCAACGTGATGTGAGAGTAGAAGGATATCCAAGACCTCAATTTGAGGCTGCAGTGGGATTTTCAGTAGTCAAAAGTGAATTACTCAAGCTGATAGAAGGGTTTTGGCTCAACTAGACTCTACATATGATAGATCACCGTGAGACTCTTAACGATCACAAGTTCTCAAATCTCCATTTTAGTCTCCAGTGCAAGCCCATCTCTTTCAAAAGATGAAGAATTAACTATAGTTCCTTATTGCTCATATGGAAAAAATGTAGTGGTCTAATCCATGTGTGTGCCTATTCTGAATCCTAGTAAGCACATCACTTTTAAATGACTTTGCTTCTAGGTAAATCATTTATCCTTGCCTATATGTCTGCCTAATCCTATCTATCCATAAAACTGTGAGGACTCACATGTAAATAACGCTCTTCTGCAAAATATACCTGTTCCTTCATACCCAGACAAGACAATGTGTTGACATGCAGAAAGATATGTAACAGCACAGTTATATACAAAACTTGAATTTTCAGAATTACAGAAGGGGAGCCAAAGACTGTGGTCCGAGTTTTCAAGTTTTTTTGTTTGTGGTTTTTTTTTTTTTTTTTTTTTTTTTTTTTTTTTTTTTTTTGTGGTAGGCATAAATACCAGTGTGATGCTGAAATCACTTTGCAGTCCACCTGGGACTTAGTGTTTGTTTCTCATTATCTTTTTCTTCTTATTCCATATTCTATAATTGCAGGAGTTCTGTCACAGAAACACTATTGGAATTAGACAGCATAGAAAGAATTTATCTTGGAAACTGTAATTAAGCAATAAACTCTCTTATCCTGCAGTGAACAATAGGGTACAGGAAAAATCTTCACAGAGTTTTACTCAGATAACAAGTGGGGGCAGTAGAAGCTCCCAAGCCAGAAGCACGACTCAAGAGTTATTCCCAGCAAGAGGTATGTCTAAAACAAAGAGATTATCAAAAATAGAAGAGTCAGAGGAGAGAGAGAGGGAAAACAAAACAAAACAAAACAAAAAGCACTATTGGAAACAAAGCCTTACATCTTCACTCAAAATAGAAAACAATTCTCCAAAAGTGCATTGTCAGCAGTAAAACATTGTCAGATAAGAAGAGGTTTTTGTTCAGAAGAAAAAGGGAAACTAAGAGAGTCAGTTTAGATATTCTGTTATTTATCTCAGTTGAGGTGGCTAGATGAAGAAGCCAGGGTGTGAAGACGTTCTGGCTAGTGTGATGCTTCAGAGAAATTTATGCACCTACTGCAGAATTTAAGTTCAGGCTGACAGTATGCAATTCAGCCATCATACACTCCAGAACTGTTAAACTTTAATTTCTTATACAATCAGAAATGCAAGTTCCTTGTAGGAATACAGATCTGTCACTCTCTGAAAAGAAAAGTGGCTGCATTTTAGAAAGTTTGTATTAATTTTCTTTGGGATTTCACAGTGTTAATAGTGCAAGTAATCAAGTTAGTCCTGAGATGAGTTTTCAGGAGGCACCTGTGCATAATCCAGGTAAAGATCTCTTGATTTCACTCACAATGCATTGAGGAAAAAATTGCTTGTGTAAGAGCAATGTTCTGTCTTCTAGCAAGCTGCTTGGTCACTCTAATCTGCATTTTTGTTTTAAAAGAGCAAATTTTCTGTCTCATGACTGAATGTTATTTTTGGGAAATGCTGAGTTTTTGTAAGGCATATGATACATCGAAGAGGAAGTCTCAGCATGTGAGAAATTTCTGGGTAAAAGTCCTTCACTATCAATCTTTAGATTTCACAGAATTGTCCTGTGTTGTAATATGCCCACACTCTGTCCTGTACTTGATAGCATGCTACAAACAAGTTGCTGAGACTAGATACTTAGTGGAAATCAAGCTTTTCTTGTTTGGATTATGTCATTTTGGTTTAAGCTAAGCTATACTTAGCTCCAAATGAAAAAGCAAAACCCTCCTTTGGGATTGTCTTTACCCGCAGACAAGCTATGAGTTTAGCCATTGTTCAACAAAGGAGGAAGAGGTTTTTTGTTTTTGTTTTTCTTTTTCTTTCTTCTTTCAATACACATCATCCCCTCACAGGGAAATATAATCATAGAATCATAGACTCATTACTGTTGGAAAAGACCTCCAAGATCACCTGGTCCAACTGTCCCTGTACCACCAATGCTACCCACTAAACCAAGTCCCTAAGCACCATGCCCAACCTTTCCTTAAACACCCCTGGGGTGTTTTTACTCAGGTAGGCAGCCGAGCTCCACCACAATCACTCCCTTACTCCCCCTCCCCAAAGGGAAAGGGAAGGAAAATACAATGCAAGGGGTGCAAAGGTTGAGATAAAGACAGATAGATCACTCAAAAAGTACTGTCACAGGCAAAGCAGACTCAGCGTGGGGAGATTAGTAAAATGTATCACCTATTGCTAACAAGCTAAAGAAATGAGAAACACGGGAAAGAAACACCTTCCCCCATCCACCCTCTTCCTCCCTCCCCAAGTGGCACAGGGGAATGGGTAAATGGGTCTTCAGTCTTCAGCATTTCGTCTACACCGCTCCTTCACAATCACTCTCTGCCCCTGCTCCCCGTGGGGTCCCTCCCTTCCTGAACTGGACCTGTGGGGGCTGCCCACAGGCAGCCCACAGTGCTCTTCAAGCACTGCTGCCACACGGCTCCATACCACAGGGTCCATCCATGCCCCAGGAGCAAACTGCTCCAGCACGGGTCCCTCACGGGTGGGGGCAGCTCCCCCCAGATCCCCTGCTCCTGCGTGGGCTCCTCTCCACGGGCTGCAGCTCCGGCCTGGGGCCTGCTTCTGCTCCATGGGCCACAGCCTCCTCCAGGCCACATCCACCTGCTCCACCGGGGGCTCCTCCACCCATGGGGGGGGCTGCAGCGTGGAGATCTGCTCCATGTGGGACCCATGGGCTGCAGGGGGACAGCCTGCTCCACCAGGGGCCTCTCCCTGCACAGCCCGCAGGGGAACTGCTGCTGCCTGCTTGGTGCACCTCCTGCCCTCCTGCTGCACTCACTCTTCACCTCCTCACTCTCCCAGCTGCTGTTGTGCAGCAGTTTTTGTTTTGTTTTGTTTTGTTTTCTTAAATATGCTCTCCCAGAGGCACAAACATCACTTATTGGCTTGGCTCTGAGCAGTGGTGGGTTCCTTTGGAGCTAGCTGAAACTGGTCCTATCTAACACAGGACAACATCTGGTTTCCTCTCAGAGAAGCCACCGCTGCAGCCCCCCACTACCAAAACCTTGCCTCATAAACCCACTACAGCCACCAGGAATAGTGACTCCACCACCTCCCTGGGCAACCCATTCACATGCCTAACCACTCTCTCTAAGAAGAGGTGTCTCCTAATTTCCAACCTAAACCTCCCCTGGTGCAACTTGAGGCCATTCCCTCTAGTCCTATCACTAGTTACCTGTGAGAAGAGGCCGACCCCCAGCTCCCTACACCTTCCTTTCAGGTAGTTTTAGAGAGCAATAAGGTCTCCCCTGAGCCTCCTCTTCTCCAGACTAAACAACCCCAGTTCCCTCAGCCACTCCTCACAGGACTTGTGGCCCTTCACCAGCTTCATAGCCCTTCTCTGGACACACTCCAGGGCCTTGATGTCCACTGGTGACCAGTCAGTCTCCAGCTGGATTTAACTCCATTCACCACCACTCTCTGGGACCAGCTGTCCAGCCAGTTTTTAACACAGCAAAGAGTGTGCCTTTCCAAGTCATGGGCTGCAGCTTCTCCAGGAGAAGACTGTGGAAGATCATGTCAAAGACTTTGCTGAAGTCTAGGTAGGCTACATCAGCAGGCTATCCCTTACCCACCAGGCAAGTCACCTGGTCATAGAAGGAGATGAGGTTGGTCAGGCAGGACATGTCTTTCATGAACCCATGGTGTCTGGGCCTGATTCCCCTGGTTGTCTTGCACATGTTGTGTGATTGCACTCATGACCTGTTCCATCACCTTTCCTGGCACTGAGGTCAGGCTGACAGGCCTGTAGTTCCCTGGGTCTGCCTTATGGCCTTTTTTATAGATGGGTGTCACATTACCAAACCTCCAGTCATCAGAAATCTCTCTGGTTGACCATAACCACTGATAGATGTTGGAAAGCAGCTCAGCAGTCACATCAACTCCCTCAGCACCCTCAGATCCCATCTGGCCCAATGGACTTGTGACAATCCAGGTGAAGCAGCAGGTCTCTAACTGTTTCCACCTGAATCGTGGGGGGTTTATTCTGCTTCTTATTCTAGACTTCAAGGTCTGGGGACTGGGTACCCTGAGGATAACTGGTTTCACTGTTACAAACAGATCTAAAGAAGGCAATGAGAAGCTCAGCCTTCTTATCCTCAGCAGTCATGTTCCCAACCGTGTCCAGTAAAGGATGAAGATTCTCCTTGGTCCTCCTACTATTGTTTATATATTTTTAAACATGATTTATATATATATATATATATATAATCTTTTACCACAGTAAATACTTGTTCTTAAAACTTATTTCACTTCTCTTTGGCAGTCAGAGGAAAAATAAGACAGGTGAGAGAGCAGCTGGGGAACACAGGCTGGAGACATACTCACAGAAGCAGTAGGTTGGCTTGTGTCAGGAGCAGAGATAGCTCTTTATTCTCATCCTACTACCCCACCAGTCAGTAACACTTGGCTGGAAGTTAGGGAATGAACCTGAGATGGTCTGCAGAAAGCACAGCTCTCCCCTAACCCCCTCACCCAGACCATGGAAGCCCTTGACATGTTGAGAAAGAAGGTTTCTCTGCTTGCTCAAGGGGCTCTAGCTTCTGTCCCCTGGGAATTTGACATGAATTTGCCTGCTAAGGCATGACAAATGGTCAGTACCTTGTGGTGCCTAGTAGAATACTGTTTATAAAGTGCCTGCTTTAATGAGTATCCCCAGGATTGCCTCACTCCATTAGTGCCCAGTTACAGGATTAAATGATTCAGAATAACATGAGGGGACAGAACAGACTAGAAACTGTAATTTTACTCTACACAATACTGGAATATCTTGAAAGCTCAGCACAAGGCTATGGGTAGATTTAGGGTACCGATACATGAGGAGGTCATAGGGCTAAGAAATGTGTGCATGAAGAGAGCACCAGAACACCACCCAGGAAATGCCAGTGTGGTGGCTTTCCATGGTGGAAGGCAGATAATTGCAGGTTGCTTATCTTTCAGTGGAAAAAAAGTATGCTTCCCTCACATTTGAGGATTAAGAGCTAATAGACAAATAATTATAGAGGGTCAGCAGATATACTGTAAATTCACCTTCTAATTTGCCCTGCAATGACTCATGGGCCTACACTTCGTGTTTTTACCAGAAGCATTTTGTTTTACTGTAGCTTCTCTGTTTCCTGATAGTGTTAAAGTCTGTTTCCCATAGTAAAGCCTAGCTGCTGTAGAGCTCCACTATTGTATCCCTCAGTAGCATCAGATGGGACCCAGCTCTAGTGAGAACAGCAGAAGCCATTCTGAGTCCTTGGTGGGTGTAGTAGGTTTACGTGGCAAGGTTTTGGTAGCAGGGGGCCATAGGGGTGGTTTCTGTGAGAAGGGTCTAGAAGCTGCCACATGTTTGGTAAGAACCCCACTGCTGACCACAGGTGAGCCAATAAGCGGTGTTGTTTTGCGCCTCTGTGAGAGCAGATTTAAGACAGGGAAAAAAATGCTGCGATACACAGCAACTGGGAGAGTGAGAGGAGTGAGGAACAGCCTTGCAGGCACTAAGGTCAGTGAAGAAGGAGGGGGAGAGGTGCTCTAGGCACTGGAGCAGAAATCCCCTGCGGCCTGTGGTGAGGCCCATGGTGAAGCAGGATGTCCCCCTGCAGCCCATGGAGAACCACGGTGGAGCAGGGTTCCACGCTGCAGGCCGTGGAGGAGACCACGGTGGAGCAGGTGGCCCTGCACCGATGGAGGCTGCCGCCTGTTGAAGACCCCTGCCGGAGCAGATTCCGGGCCGGACCTGTAGCCCGTGGAGAGGAGCCCACGCAGGAGCAGGTGATCTGGCAGGAGCTGCTGCCCATGGGGGACCCAGGTTGGAGCAGTTTTCTCCTGAGGGATGGACCCCGTGGTACGTACCCATATCTGGAGCAGTTCCGGAAGAGCTGCTGCCTGTGGGAAGCCCACGCCGGATCAGTTCATCAAGGACTGCATCCCGTGGGTGGGACCCCACAGCACAGGGGACGAGAGTGACTGAGAAGGAGCGGCAGAGAAGTGCTGTAGACTGACCATAACCCCCATTGCCCCGTTCCCCTGCGCTGCTCAGGGGGAGGAGGAGGAAGAGGGTGGATGGGGGGGGAAGGTGCTTTTGGTTTCTTTCCTTTGTTTCTCACTTTTCTAGCTTGTTAGTAATAAGCAATAAATCTTACTATCTCCCTATGCAGAGTCTGTTTTGCCCATTACAATAATTACTGAGTGATTTTCTCATCCTTATCTCAACCTTAGAGCCCTTTTCATTGTATTTTCTCCCCGTTCCTCTTTGAGGAGGGGGAGTGAGAGAGCAGCTGTGGTGGAGCTCGGCTGCCCACTCAAGCGGAACCATGACAGTGGGAATGCCCAGCGGATGGGATTGATTATTTCCAATGTTATCATCCTTTACTTTTTATAAGCTGTATTCTTTTCAGCTTTTGCAATGTTCCTGTATTGATTTATATCTGTTTTGTCCAGGGAAGAAAACAAAGAAATGTTATTCTTCATGTCTTGATAGAAAACCTTGGAGCAACAATGTGCTGAATTTACTCTTGCAGACCAAAAAAGGCTCCTTGGCACACTGACATAGCTGTTGCTACCGTGCTCTGATTAGATAGCATCTAATCACTTAGGTGGCATCCAAGACTCAATTGTTGTTAAAAACATAACATTGTAAATTAGATTAACATAACACTAGAATGCAAACAAATAAACTTTTGAATAGTTTTCAAGCACAGCCAGCAGAAATACAGATATTTTTATCATCCATTTCCAGATCTAACTACCAGCTGTCTCTGAGGGTTTTTTCAGTACCAAATGATTTTTTAGTTTCTAGAAGACATTCAATAAGCAAAAAGTAATGGAAAAGGAAAATCACGGGTGATCTGCCCACTCCACCTGGATTCAATTGCATCTAATCAATTGTTTAGGGTAAAAATTGTTGAGTTATGGGCATTTCGTATGAGATGACTAGTGTCCTTTAGGTAGGCTCAAATTCTGACCCTGGGGACAGAGATCTGTTACAGTAAAATCTGACATTTTGCCCTAAAAGTGTAAAGGAGTTTTTGAGATTACAAATGCTTTTACTTGAAATGTTCTCGGCTTCCTCAGAACAGATGGGTCTCACTAAGAACAGAGGCCAAACAAGGCTGCTGGTGTAACTCATCTTTTTGAGCACAGAGCCAGGTAACTTGTCATTTTCCCTTCACTCGCTAAGATTTCTGTTGCCCAGAGTGCTTTCTGTAGTTGCTCGGTGCAGCTGTGGAAGTTGGAGTGATAAAGAGTTACTCTGAGCCTTACCCAGTACTGCATTTGGCTCATTAGTGCCTTTTCTAATTTATAGACAATACCTTTTCAGACACGTGATCTCCATCAGGAATCAAGTAGAAGCCCAAGAAAGACTAGGATTCAATTCATTGCTGAATTCAAAATTTCCCACTCTGTCAGACATCTGCAACTTTGGGGAACCAGGAGAGGAGTATGTCCCCAGGGCCTTTTCCACAATGATCAGAGTGAAAGACAAGAAGTGACATAAACTTTGCTCTACTAAGTATGTAGCTCTAATAAAACCTCTTCCCAGGGCACTGAATGCAACAGCATACAGTGCTGAGTGAAACTTAAAAGGTTTTCTTGTACAGCTTGACTGCTTTTCTGATGTGCAGCCAAATTTTAAGTATCTCCTGAGCATACAGAATAAGCTGGAAATTGTGTGCACACAATCCTACTTCTATAAGGTTCCTACCTTCTGTTCCAAATGGAAACATCACAGTAATATCCTTGTGATGGTGTGCCTGGGTTTCCAATTTCAGGCACAGACAGTTTGAAGAAAAAGATAAGTAAGATCTGCTTATTTTTTAACCCTTCTTTCTCCTGCTCCCTGCTTCCAAAGGTTTTTCTTGGATGTTTGTGTAAGTCATCAATGTTTATACCTTTATTCCATTCATTTTACCCTGAGAAAATAGGATGCTTTAGCACAGGCCAGAACTTCTTGTTCCATCCACCACGACTGGTAGTGGCAGGTCTCTGTGCTGTATGCCAGCTATTCACACAAGCTAAGGTATCCGCTTCTTGCCTTTTGAAGGACTTCTAGACTGCCTGAACTATAGGCTTGCTACACTGGCTTTCTAACACCATATTTTATCAAAATTTTCTTTCAGTATTCTAGTGCAGCACTTTAAATTCCTCAGGGCTGTCCATCCCATGTGTGGCAGCACATTTTCTTTCTACACCCTGAGCCCAGATCCCATTTCTGCTGCTCCCCTCGGCAGCTGGAAGTTACTGGCACCTCACACCCACCAAACAAGTTGATCAGCAATCCCTCAATGTTTCAGCTCATGTTGGCTGGATTATCACAAGCCTGTTACTTGTACCATGCCAGCTGCTGAGACTGGAGGTCGGGATGATGCCCGACACCTGGCCAGCTGCCATGGGGAGTGGAGAAGAAGGGGGAAACCCAAGTCCAGCACCCCACCAGCACGGCCTCCACCTTGTCTTGTACTGCCCAGGGAGGAGTGTCTGGATTCAAGTCCTGGCCCCTGTTCAAATGCTTAACATGTGCAGGCTTGCATAGGGGAGGGTTGAAATAACAGACAAATTAGCCCTTCTCCGGTTTCTTTCTTAATAATATTCTTTCACATGGAAACTAAAGAGGAGCACAGACTGCAGTCAAACTGCAGTAAAGCGTGCACTTTTATGAGTGCCAGCCCCTTTCTGCAGTCTTCTCAGGTTTCCTTATCTCACATTCTCTCTGTAACTTTTCAGTGCCCAGACTTACCACTACCATTTTTCATATTCTATGGAGCAATTATGAACTCTAATAATTACAACTATATCAGTATTTTTCCCTAAGACAAACAGAAAGGGAGAATGGCAGTTTACCAGCAATATGTGTGAAAAACTTCCGAATGTTGTGCAAAATACATTAAATAGCCCAGAGCTACAGTTGGGAGAGACGTTTCCTTTATGTTGGAGAACACTTTTCATCCTCATGAAACACATAATGTGAAATGATTCGTGTTCAGGGTAGCTCCAACTATTTGTAAAGTCAGACACATGCATATTCATAACCTCAGAAATATTCATAATGCACCTGTCATCAAATTTGTTCTGGGTAAAGACATCGCATGAAAGCTCTGCTGAGGGTAACTGTGATATCTCAACCCTCTTCATAACTGCGTGCATGGGAATGCAGTCCCCAGGCAGCTCAGCTTCCCTTTACAACTGTACAGAAGCAGTATCATCTGCATATATAAATTGTTGATTGTGTCCATGCACAACAGGTAGACTCTGCTAACTAGCATGCAGGGGCAGTGTGGACAAGAAGCACAGACGAGAATGTGCATATACACAGAGTTTGAGGCATGCTAGAGGCTTGTTTATACAGAACAGCTTCAGAGACATTTTCACCCTCTGTATGGACTTTGCTAGTTGCTTTCAAAGCAACTAGTTACACTTCTTCACCTGTTTTGCCCCTTGAGTCTTAAACATTGAGGGAACCCTATAGAAAGCCTATATAAAATATCCTTCACAGTACAGAGGAAAGCGAGACTGTGCTTAGCAGGGAAAGCTTTATGTCCTGGGAATGTTGCGTGGGTAGGTCACACAGCAATCACTTGAGTTAATGCAAACTTATATTACTCCACTGGGGGATTAGAGTAAATTGGGTCTCTACTCATTTGTAGGCCCAAGGATCTGGGGCACTTATTCTGCACTTTTTTTTTTTTTTTTTTCTTAATTGTATTTAGTGTAATATTGCTCTGAAATGTGCAGTTAATAACAACTTCCTGTTTTAAATTCCATAGTAATTATTCTCCTGCCAGAAGTGGATTGCTTATAATAGGATTGTGTCCCTTTTTGGCAATATGCTGCTTAGCAGACTCCATTCCCATCCTTATTATTCATGTTCTGTATCAAGAGAATACAAGCTCACAGGGTGAAATTCAGTCTCTGATAAAGTCAGTGGCAGGCCTCCCAGGCATTCAGGAAGGCTGTGTTCCCATCAGGGGTTTTTCATTCCCACCACACCCTTCTGCTTGTCAAGCTAATGAAGCATCTCCGCTAATTACACTGGAGGGGAAAGATTGGTCTCTCTATAGCCCTAAAACACAGTCACATCATTTTTCCTCAAAGCAAGTAGTTCTGGCTATATTCTTTGAATCTCACAGTCTCTATTGCACTTTTAACCTCTGGCTGTGGAGATGTAGCATCCATCAGGAGATGCCTCCCTCTAGGACAGCTCTAGAGTAACCAACAGGCCCTCACTCACCACTGCCTAAACACATAGCAGGTGAACAGGCACCTCCTGAGAAATACATGTATGTGATGGACACAGATCTGAGAACACAGACTTTGCCATCACTCAGCCCCCCAGCCCCCCAACCCACCCCCATTCTTATGCTGAATAGTTCCCTTTTGACATAAGGATAGTGCTTGTGGGTGTGGTTTGGCAGCCATGCAGACTGAATCATTTTTCTCCTGGGTTAAAATTCTTTATTTTCATTGTTGCTTTAATTTGGTAGTATTAGGAATTTCACTTTGCTTTTGTGCAAGTATAGTCACTACCATGCATGAGACCATTTTTTTTTCTTTGTTAAATGAATAAATATAAATATAGAAAAAGAAGTATATATATGATTGTATATACGTGTGTATATATGTATAGATACATATTTTTGTATAATACAAAACACTGTATTCTATTTTTCATACAAACCTAATACAGTAAGATTGTAATATCGAGCATAGCTGACTTACCTGCATGGATATATTATGTGCTAGGAAATGTAGTGTTCACAAAATTGGAAAATGTGGACCTTGCTCAGGAAAGTATGGTTTGAAGTCAGTACTAGAATGCAACTTTTGCTGCAGAACTTTTTCACAACCAGATTTTTAGAGCATGATAATACTGCAAACCTGCAAATCTGTGATACCCTTCCTGTGAAGTGGTTTTGCAGAAGAAGGAAGGAAGGAAGGAAGGAAGGAAGGAAGGAAGGAAGGAAGGAAGGAAGGAAGGAAGGAAGGAAGGAAGGAAGGAAGGAAGGAAGGAAGGAAGGAAGGAAGGAAGGAAGGAAGGAAGGAAGGAAAAGAAAGAAAGAAAGAAAGAAAGAAAGAAAGAAAGAAAGAAAGAAAGAAAGAAAGAAAGAAAGAAAGAAAGAAAGAAAGAAAGAAAGAAAGAAAAAGAAAGAAAGAAAGAAAGAAAGAAAGAAAGAAAGAAAGAGAAAGAAAGAAAGAAAGAAAGAAAGAAAGAAAGAAAGAAAAAGAAAGAAAGAAAGAAAGAAAGAAAGAAAGAAAGAAAGAAAGAAAGAAGGAAAGAAAGTCAAAAGGGTATTTATTGTAGAGTTTTTTGAATGTAATATTTTGTTCTGTTAATAACAGAGCCAACATGAGCTATTATTGGAGCAAATAATCTGTGGAGGCTTAATAAATGAAGAGAAAATAAAAGTAAGGTCAGGAAGGAAATGTTCAGTAGCAGTCAATATAGTGATTAGAGAGCAAGTTTCAGGAATGTCTCAGAAGGACAAAGAGGTTACATCAGCACATCAGAAACACTGTTTTTTCAGAGATGATGCCAGGAAATGTGGCCTTGCCTTGAGACATGAATTCACCAAGTTTCGGGCCAACAAACTACTGTAAGCATTTCTCATGGACCACCATGACCTTCCTTCACAAGTCTGAGATGGAAACATTCAGAATTGAAGAGAAAACCTCACCCAGACCCTGAGGACCGCTTGCCACCCACAGCACACAGTGTGGGAACTTCAGCTCTAACACAACGAAGCATCCAGCATGTGACTCACCCAATACCTGCATACCATGAAAAGGAAACAAAGCCTCATAACCCCTCTCTGGAGATCCACAGTTATCTTGCCTACTCTGGGCTGTGGGGACACATAGCCTATCAAACCCAAGGTCCTTGCTACTCCACACAACAGAGCCAGCAGTGACACTGGAGAGGGGAAGAGCCACTGCCCCTCCATGAAGCTGTGTGGGAAAGGAGGTGGCAAGGGCTGTTTTTTCTTAGGCAAAGCTTGACTTGTTTATACTGAAGCCTTCAACATACTGCTTATTGCTGGACAAGCGGATCAAAGCAAAGGGCAATATTATATATTTATGTAGCTTCAACAGCGTGTTAGGCACTTAATTTGCCATCTTGGGCTGCTCCTTTTGCTGTGATATTTCAGACAGGGATTCTCATTTATCACACTGATCCCACTCAGGGGCTGGAGCACAAGGTCAGCTATCATTGGCTCTGTCATGCTTAAAGGCTGCAGAGCTCTGGTAATTAAGACTGTTAGATGGGAGGGCCTCTTTTCCTGCTATTTGATGTAGAGTAGGTGCAGATGAAAGATTTATAGTTTTAATTCAAATACGGGACTTGTCTTTGACAACTTAATTGTGTTTGCAGAGAAGTTCTGGACCCTTTCTCTTGCCAAGTCATTACAGAAAGGCCTCACATCTTGGATCTACCAGGAAGCTGTTTGGATTAAAGAAATAACCAAAGGGACTCGGCATTAGTGCTGATAGAAGCAATAAACATTTGCTTGTCCTTCTTTTGCTTGTAGTAAATATGTGCATGTTGCTTAAGATAGTACATTTTCTTACTTCAAGGCCAAAGTAGGTATATGTTTTCCTAACTTATTTTCTGTGTCTACATTAATCTCTATAAATAGAATTTTCTCTTTTTATAGCACTCATTAAAATCGATTAATGAGGCTGGTAAAATGAAAGACTAGACTGAACAGGATACTAAAACCAGGAACTCATTCCTTTAATAAAAATGTAATTATAAGCAATAAAATATGGTTTAGGTCTACAAGCAGAATTGCTTTAACATTTGTTTTGGAGCACTTCACAGTTATCGCAAAGGCTTTCCTTGTACTTATTTAGTAGGCGCTAAACATCAGGATGGCAAAGTGCATTGCCTGCAAGTTACGAATGACTGAAGACATCCGGCCACGGGACCAGATTTCTCATGGATGGATATGCGGTGCTTGAGCTCATTGCTTTAATCATCAGTATTGGCCTCTGCTGGCAGAGGCAGGCTGCAACACTCAGTGAGGACAGAGGAATGAAGATGATGCACTCCTTGCTTTTTATTTATTTGTCAGTTTATATAATGAGTAGATATTTATGGAGCAATTCCAGGCAGGCGAGACAGCAAGCTCCCTCTACAGGAGCACCTGGCCACTGTGCCTGCCTCTGGAAGAGATGATGTATGGTCAGACAGGTGCTGACAATGCACCTTGCACTGTTCATCTGTTTGGAAATGGGGTTTGCAGCGGTGCTGCAAAGCCTCAGGTTCATAGTCTCACCTCTGCTCTGTTTGTTATAACCTCCCAGCCCTTCATACAAATCGTCTCTTTAACAGCAAGGACACTCAACATATCCAAAATATAGCAAAAAATACTTCCTCTCTTTCTTACACATGTAAGGGAACAAAGCTAGACTGCTTCCCTTTATGTGGCACTCATTATGGAGTGTCTGAGGGTTTTACAACCATTGCTGCAATTGTCCTCGTAAAAGGAACTGAAGCACACAGACTTAAAGACTGGCATTTAAAAAGGCATTTCAGCCCCCAAAGTGGCTGATAGTTTCCTGGTGAGATTATCCAGAAATCCCTAGCCAGGCATTTTTCTCAGCAGAGATGTGTATCTTCAAGCTCATAAAAACCTTCAGACTGTGGATATCTGGCCCAGAGTCACACAAGGAGCAGAACAAGGAATTTAACCCCAATATCACAAACTCCCCAAATCCAGCATTTCTGCCACACACAGAGCATTGGGTACATGATTTGCTTTTGTTCAAAAGGGAGAGCAGAGATGAGGGTGCATAAAAAGCTAGAGGCTGGCTAGAGTGGGAGTGGAACAGCTCCTCAAGGATTTCCAGAGGAGCTCAAAAAACAAATCATAGGCACTGTATAAACCCTTGCAAGAGAGAGCCTCTCCAGAGTTTTTGTTTTCCACTTTGTCTGCTGAAATCTTGTTGGCAGGGGATGTATGGGATGAAGGTAAACACCTCCCAAGGCTCTCAAGTAAAAAGCATGCAAGAGTGGAAGTGCTTGGCCTGCAGGGTTAGAACCCACAGGCAATAAGGCAGCAGTGGATGCCTTTCTCAGGGTTAGCAGAAGCAACAAGGGCAGCAGAGCAATTTGCAGTACTGGGGATAAGACTTTCCAAGAAGCAAATCAAACCTGTGCTCTCTCATTTACAAATTCTGCAGATGACTCTCCCTATTCATACTGCATGCTACAAAAAATCTCACAGTTTTAAATACATACTGGTATTAACTTCTTCTTCTGTGTTAAAATACAGATTCAGGCAAGACAAGAGGGGCTTTTCAGCTGAGAAGTGTGGCCTCTGGAGGTCCAAGGTAGTGAGTCATCTACCTTTTGACAAAAAAAGCTGCTCTTTTTTTCACAGGTCACCCTGCTCAGTATGATCTGGAGCCAAGGCCGCCCAGCAGTGTTTATATCAGGCAAAAACACTGGGTGAATGTTTGCATGTTTTTTAACCTCAGAATGTCTTTTTAATTTATACATCTATGGATCTTACTCACCTCCCAGCAAAATACAACTTTCCTGTGCTTTTGCTTAGTGTTCCTAAAGATCTGGCAGCACATGCTGACTGTACACACATTGTTATGAGATGCACCTTTATAAATGTGGGAGTTTTACAGCCCTCAACTTCACTGAGTTTCAAAGTGCAATTTAATGGTAGAGCAGAGGGTGTTGTGTCACCAAATGATTGTAGTTCTGTGTCAGAGGGTGCCACGGAAGCCAGGAGAATCTGTCCAATTAAAAAATAAATTGGCCCAGGTGTTTAAAAAGGACTCAAGTTACTTCAATGAGACAATGTTGGCAGAAAAACTTGTTATCAGTGTAAGGGAGAGAATTGTCTTTAGGACAGAAGGTTTTGATGATTTTGAAAGTTTTCTTATTAGGATGAATTGCACTCGGTATAGTAAAAAAGGGGGACTGGGAAGGCAACTTTTCATCACCTCTGAAAACCTGAACAATTTCTCTTTAAATACCTGAAAGTAGATTTAGGAGCTTAACATCAGACATCAAGCTTTGTAAATGCTGGACCATAATAATGACAGATTTTCCCAGCTGCATCTTAAATCCATTGCTTCTTGTTATAACCTCATTAAGTGAGAAGCATGATAGATATTCCTTTAGCACATCCCTTTATGTTTCTGCAGTCAGTTGTCATCTATCTGTTATTCTCCACATCATTTATTGTATGTGTTACTCTCTCCTGAGCTGTAGAGGAGGCCCCAGACAATTCTCACACTGCAGATGTGTGATTTTGGCAGGACTACTCACTGTTCCTCAGAAATAACCCTGCCTTAGTGCAGGGATGAAAAGCTGCAGCAGACCCTTTCTAATTAGCTGTGAGCACTGAAGGTACAAGTCCCAAGTCCTTCCCCAGTGCCCCCTTATACTGCTCAAAGGAAGGTGGTGGGAAAGCATCCATTGGCCAGAGTGATGCTGAACCAGATGGGAATAGCTCAGAGAGCCTTTTGGAAGGTAAATACTACATGTATTTCAGATGATTGTTATGCATCTTGATTGCACTACAGCAGGGTAGATTAGCCAGCATGGAGCTCTGAGCTGCTGTGACAAGGCTATTATCAGCTCTGAGTCTGTTAATTTAAAGCTAGCTCAGACTCTACACTGTCCTTCTCTTCCTTCAAGGCAGTCTAGATATAATTTCAAAGGACACTCTCTCACAGTCTCTTTGCCTGGATTTTGGTTAAATATGTGCCTGAAAAATGCCTCAGTTTGTTAACAAACCTTCAGAGATGTTCTGTGTTCCTCTGTGTTTGTCTTTGTTCCTTAACAACTGGAGTACCTGAGGGTCTGGGGTGCAAGCAGCAGGTAACTACAGACTAAATCTGTGCAGACATTTCAGGCAATAACGTACATAGGGTGTCACAGCACATCCAGCCTTGCATATCTTTCTGGACATCCCATATCCTTTAAATGTGGCCAGCCATTTGCAGTTTTCAGGTATAGGAAAAGATGTGCCAGGTGACAGAATGAAAGAGTATAACCATATTTGCAGAAAATATATATCTACTGGATTATCTCTTAAACATATCTGACTTTTATTTGTATGGACAACTTATTTATTTACTGTAGATATAGCAATTCTCACATCACTAACACTATTATTTAAAATACAATTTTAATTAATATCACTCAGGAATTAAACAGCGAGTTAGTTCACTTCCTTCCAAGGAGGAAATTCAAATCCACAGGGGAAGTCACAGACAACATGTATAAGCTCTTCTGTGGATGGAAAATGATGAAACATCCCAGAGCATCATTATTGCTCACTACTTCCTGAAATCTGTTACTCAAATCCCCCAACTCACAACCCAGTGGGTTTATGATTTACCGAGAGATCCATGGGTTTCTCAGACCATTCACCCAGCTTTGTGAGGAAGTGAGGGATTACAGGGAACTACACAAGCAGGTCAGCCAAGGTTCACATCTTGACTTAACTCTAAGTTGATAGTGACATTTTCCAGATATTTATGGGAATTCATCTTGGGAGATGCTCATTTATAGACACAGGGTGGAATTTCCTGAAGCAGGTATTTCCAGTGCCATGTGCATTGTAGTGAACATTTCCATTCAAACATCTCTTTCATGAACATTTGAAACATGAAGAAATGGCAACATGCTCTGCAGGTCAAAGAGGAGAGGGCTGAGACATGCTCTTTATCCCCATCCACTCTGCATCCCCAGCCACCACTCATACATGCAACTCATATGAGATGGGCTTCCAAAATGCTGCAGCTGCTTGGGAGAATATTTCCTACCTCTCCATACCAGGAGGCTGAGGGATTCCTTGCAAGTAAGGGATGGGCAATGACCCCA
Organism: Anas acuta; assembly: GCF_963932015.1. Taxonomy (NCBI): domain Eukaryota; kingdom Metazoa; phylum Chordata; class Aves; order Anseriformes; family Anatidae; genus Anas; species Anas acuta. Next base: position 21,921,450 of record NC_089017.1, read on the forward strand.
TAGTCAGCCCTAGGGCAAGAAAGCCCTGAGCCTCAGGATATTCACAAAGGGAAGTGTGTGTCTCCAAGGCAGGCTGGCGCAGGTCCACCTAAAGCTCTGGAAAGCATCGATAAGTGCCTTCTGCTGTGAGACAGTGTCACTGTAAATTTTAAGGTTGCTATCAGCAGCAGCTCAGGCAGGGGGCTGCCTAAAAGCAAATTGTATAATTCCAGCCCTAAATCTCTTGTTACTCTTTAAAATGCCAGATGGTCAGTTTATCCAGCAATCTAATTGTTGTTGTTAAAAAAGCCAGAGGTGTGCATGTTGCTTTACAGATAATTAAAAAGGGGCAGGTCTGGAGCATGGATGGCTTCCAGTCTGAATCAGACACAACATAGCAAGGGATGTGAAAGACCCAGTTGTGAGTGAAGGCTGGAGAAGGCGAGGACTGAAAGAGTGAGAGATTACTCAATACCCGTCTTGACTATGCTGGTAGTCTCCATTTTGAGGAGTCAGTTTGAGTAGAAGATTAAATGGAGATGATTTTAAGCAGGTCAGTGCCCTGTGGACATGAACGGGTTCAGCACTAGCTGGAAAATGATGGCCACAGTTGTTGCAGATGCTTAATTTCAGTGACTTCAGAAACAGTATTTGTTGAAAGATGGGAACAGTTTTCCCTTGAAGAATATGTTACTGCTGCTTGCTACAGCTGTTCATAATTGTTTCTAAAAATGATGACCAGTCTCACCAGCCCTCTTCTTGCTGTCATTCTCTCTTATAATGCTTAGAGAAATTGTGGAGGTAGATTTCCAGATTATTGTTACTACATCTCCCCCTAGTCTGCACCTACAGAGTATCTGCCTCTTTTGTCTGTTGGTGAACCATAAATTCTCTGAGAAATTTCCACATGTTTTTGGTACATCTGGGAGCACTTTGGGGGCTCAGCCTCAATTGACACTGTAGGATATGTACTGCAGTGTGCATCAGGATACAGCCTTTCAGATTTCTGTGATACCTATTGCAATATTTATTTATATGTTAATGCAATATATACATATTGCAATTTTTATCTATATCTAAAAGTTAAACATAAAATCTGTTGAGTGACTGAAGTTGAAAGGAGCTGGTCTTGTAGATCTGTATGGAACAAGGAAGGTTTTATACCTGACATGAGCACCCCCTGTCTTATCTAATAATATCTTACAGCTAGCAATACTCAAAGCACAGAGATTACTGTTCATCACAGTAAGTGCCAGTATATATAGGAGGAAATACTGCTCTATGACACTAATATGTTAGTTATGCTAAGCTGGGCATGCCTGCAGCAGAATTGCCTTCTTTCTCTTTTTAGGACATCTTTTTATTATTATTATTAATTTTTTTTTCTTCTTTCATTTTCACATGTATTTGGCAACTTAGTGGCCAACCAACTTCAAAACTTTGATAAAAGGAGGTAAAGGATTGTATTTTTAGTATAAATATCTGACGAGAGAAGCAAAGGGTTTGAGTTATTCTGACTATAGCCAGCTGTTGCATCATTGCCACTTTAAGTGATCATGAAACTCAGTTGTTTTCCCTCAACAAAACCTGAACGTAATTTACCAGGCATAGTTCTCTGCAGAGAAGAGAAAGCACATTACCTGTAAATAAGAATTGTGCATCTATACCCCATGCAGAGATTTGGCAAATATGTTCCCACAGACCTCTTCCCAGATTGTTCAGCTGTGTTTCAGGCTTTGAAATTGATTGAAAGGCAAAAGCATAAATTAAAAAATGTTAATCTTAGCAGTGGGGTATGCAAAATATAAACTGGGACAACAATGTTTCATGAAAAAACAATATGGATTAACAAAAGGAGTTTTTACAAGAATGTCATTGGCTTAAGTTACAGTAGTTTTTTAACTGAATTTGTTCTGCTGAAAACTATTAAAATCTGGAAATCGCTACCATAAATACATTACTGCAGTCAGAATGGTATAACTGTAACATATTTTGGACCCTTTTTCCTGAAACTCTTTTTGTCTTCATTTCCTCTTTTGTGTTAAAAAAAAAAAAAAAAAAAAAAAAAAAAGAGAGAGAGAGAGAGAACATCTCTGCTGACAATGAGAGATGCCTCCCTCCAGCTTTTCCACCCACATGCATTGGCTGCCTAGATATCTGTTTTCTGTTTTTGTGGATGTAAAAGTCACATGTCAGAGGAAAGCATCACCTGAACAGGAACTGGCCAGCAGACCATTGGCCAGAATATGCTGTAGTGTCCACACAGAGGTCAGTGACACATTTCAATACACAGTGCCTGCAAAGGATGTGATAATAAAGTGTGAATGGTATACCTGCATTACACACACTGAAGTGTGTGTAATCAGCTTCCTTTTCAGTGTTTTCATCCTGGCTTCTCTCTCACACTAACTCAGCATTGTGTAATGCTATGAACAAACTCTAGGTGGTCTACTGAAGGAAACCACAATGATTTCAGTGCACAGTGCTTCTAGGAGAGTATTATTATCTCATTTTCTAGCCCTTCTGCCTGTGAGCATCCTAAGACATAGGGTCTATCAACAGAGAGTAAGGTGGGAACACCTGAGGGAATTGATCACTACAGAGCTGAAGCACTGAGAGAGGTTGAAGAGCACAAGGACTCCACATTGGTGGACCCTTCCCATCAACACGAGGACTGTTTCCAGTCACTTTGTGATCCTTCCTACAACACCGTTTCTGTAGCAGTGGCAGGGAATGGGAGTCACATGGGTTTAATGCATTTATATTCATGTCTCCAGAAACAGATACCTGCACCTGGGCTAAAATCCATTAGAGGATCTGGCTGAGGGGATCTGATCTTTAGAGTCACTGGAAATCTAGCAGATACAATGAAAGAAGTCTCAAGTGCTTGCCATCTTGTCTCAAACTAGGTGCCTAAACTGAACTGGGATAATTTTAACTTCTTTAAATTCAGAAATATGGTTATGTAGGACTATAGAGAGTTTTAGTAACAAATGTGCCAGGAGGTAGACATTTAAAACCTTAAGAACGGCAAAGAAGCAATAAAAGTAATAACTTAATTATAGCAATTCTGTGTGTGCCATCACTCCTTTGGGTCCAAAACACATGTTGCTGAGGCTTAAGTAACTTCACACTTGAAGTCTGCCAGAGTTGAGATAAGTGGTTTTCATTAAAAGACATTTCCAAAGAAGCTTTACTGGTACACAGGAGAAGCATTCATCAATTAGATGTTTGGGTATGTACATCTTCACCTACCTTGTTGCAAAGGAGCTTTGTGTACACAAATGCCTTCTTTTCTGAGTGGACATTTGCAAGCTTCAACTAGTGTCAGTAGTTTTTTCTAAACTCTTTTTACCATGGCTGCCACTACATTTCATCAAGAAATCTAGTCAAAAGAGGATGTTCGGATCATGAGGGTTTTTTTAAAAGGGGTTTATTTAATACGCTTTGCCCTACAGTCATACAGTCATGGCAAGAAATTTTTATTTCTTCATGAGTGTCTGGCTCTGTGTGCTTCAGCTCTCTGGGCTGAACATAGCAAGGCTCTTTTATTTCTTGCAGACTGTCAGAGTTCCTCCCATCTGGCAATCAGGAAAACACAGAATAAAAGGGTGTTTCCAACAAACACCAGCTTCAGCAAAAGCTTTCTTCTAAGTTTTCAACCAATTTGGGGTCTGCATCATAAAGCAAAAGGAATGGGACAATAAGCGAAGAGCTGTGCTGTGCAAACAGATTGCTGTTGATGTGTGTTCTACAGCTGTACTTAGGGACACATAAGCTTGTTCTGATGTGATAGAAATTTAACATCCAGACTTCATGTGCCAGCTGATATAAATGATGGGGGACAAATTAAAAACAGTTTCGTTAGCACGAAACACTTGCATCAGGAGTCTGTCAATTAGGTGCTAGCACAGAACATTGTCATTATACAAGCGCCTTTTGGCCATAAATGACTGTCCAGCACCTCTACTAGAAACCTGGGTCTTGAGGATTGCTAGTAGGAGGCTGATTTCAAAGTTCATTAGGTTAAAACTTGGCAGACTGGTTCTCAAGCCAGATGTGCATTTTTTATTTTCCAAAAAATTGTATAAATCAGTTCAAGCACCTTTGATCTACAATTCTGCAGTTTGGCAAACAGCACACTCTTCTCAAAGTTTCATATGGAGGCTTTTATTCCAACCTTTAGGTTAACAATAATTTCCTTAAAACAGGGAGGGGAGGGCATGTGTGTGTGTCGGGTGGGGGGGGGGGGGGGGGGGAGGGGGGGGTGTTGCTTTGTAAGCAGCTAGCTCGTCAAGCTAGTTGTTTTGGTTTCTTACATTTCCCATTTCTCCCTCCACAAATATTACTTGCAAATGGCAGATAACAAAAATGCCTAGTAGCCTTGTTGCCATGCTTCAGTGCCAAACTGAAACCATGCCACCCCATAATAAACCTTGACCTGCATTATAATTGCTCAATTTTTCATGGTTTCCTACCCTGTCCTGGCCATTTCAAATTGTAGTGACCTGCCACCCACTATACCAGACAAGTTGCCAGCCAGAAGTCCAGTTTTTAAATGAAACAGGATTTTAACTCCAAAATGGCATGAGGAATTTAACTGCTTCAAGATGTATCATGTGTTGCTAACCAAAGCCTGGAGTGCTACCTAATATATGACATCCCCATGGAAATGTCAGCAAATGCTACTGCAGTGCAAAAATAGCAAAAGCTGCCTACAGTAAAGGGAATGAGGGGGAAGATTATAACCGTACTGGTGAGCTTCATTGCCGGAAGTTTTCAAAATAAGCCTGCAATTAAAACTCAATTTTTATTGAATCATGTTACAGATTTCCAGAGGATTTTGTTGACTAAATAACATAATCAGCAATACAATGTGGGGAAAAAAAAAAAAAAAAGAAAAAAAAAAACTTTATCATTAAAATGCATTTTTAGTGGAAAATTTGTCTTTTAAAGCAGTAGTAAGTAAGTCTCAGTAGAGATAGAATTTCATACCAACATCTAAAAACATAGATTTTCTACAGTCCTCCTGGTAGTTTTGGAGGTCCCTCTTTGTGCTCAGACCTGGGTTAAAGCAAAAATGTTGTAAATGCTCTGCATATGACCCTCGCTCCTTTGGATGCACAACGAGAGTATAATATTTGCTTTCATGAGCGTTTATATATAATATACATTTATAGCCTACAGTGATACAAAGCACACCTTGAAAATATAAGTGTCCACCTTTGCTCTGCAGGTAGTCTGAAACAAGGGTTTGAGCTGTATAGGCCATCTGGGCATCTTAATCACTGGGGTACTTAACTGTATCCATTCCCTCTGTAACAGAGGGCGTCTGCAGCAGAATAAAATGTCGGGTGACCCAAAACACCACCTAAGGCAGACACCACATGCATTTCATGAGGCTTCATGTATACCAGAGGTAAGGTATACCAGACAGCAACTTCTGTACATCCCAAGGAAGGTTGTTGCCCTGCCTGGGGAAGAGCGCAGTGCAGCTGCAAGGTGCTGAGGAGCATCCTCAATCCACACCTGGGCTAGGAGGATGAGCCAACCTCCTCGGATCCAGTGATGCTTTCAGCTGGCATTACTGGCACCAGGACGACATCAGAGAGGACACCTCTCTCCTGACTGCTGCTATCCTAAGGTAGAAAAGCAACATATGGGGGAAGAAGCACCTGTTCCTCCTAACTGAGGGCTGCTTGGCTCCACGGGGGCTCTTTTGGCTACAAAGAGGAGCTGTGCTTTTGCATGCTGTCAGGCTCCACCACGTTGCTCCCTGATGAACGATGTTAATAAGGCAGGTGTTTTACCCAGCCCAGCCGGTGTTTTGTCCCTGGGGAGGTGTAATCCAGGGGTGTGGGAGAAGGATGTTCATGCAGTAAATCTTTTATTATTTAAATAGGAAACATTTTTTATGGGGGATATGAGCAACATTTAAAAGCTAGAGAGCTAGACACTCCAGGGATCCGCTGTAAATGAAGGTTAAGCCTTGAGAAGGCTTCTACCTTGGCTTTTTTTATTGGGACTGCTATTGTGACTGAGGCCTTGATGTTTTATTACCCTGGCCATATGGTTATGTGGTTTTGGAGAAGAGAGTTTGGCAAGGGGCAGAGGAAAGGGGGGAAGGAAGGGAGGTTGTTGTTATTGCTGCAGTGGAACAAGTATGTTCAACTTTCCCAGTCTGGTGTATCCTAACTTGCAGCATATGGACACCAATTCCACATTTTTTTACAGGGAAATCACATGGGCATTGTTAAATCATTTAATCTAAACTTTGAAAGAGAAAAATAATAAGGTGATTAAGGACAACCTGAAGCTACTTGATAAAGTGATTCTGAGGAGATGGAATCGCCTTTCACTACCATGCTAGGATGAATGCTAGCTGCTGAATACAGGGAAGAGACAGAAGGTAGATTTTTCAGATTTTTATTTCATTTCATTATTTTTTTTTACAGCAGCTGCTTATGTTCTTTCCATTATAAGGGCAACAGACGTGCAGAGCAAGAGCTTCAATGCCTTCTGCAGAGAGCTCCATTAGTTCTGAGCTGAAATTGAACCATGCTAATTTTAAAGTGCTGCAATATAACCATTTTATTTCCTCCAGCTGTGGGTCTTGACTTTCAGCTAGAAAGAGGGGGCAGAAAGACAGATTGAAAGAAGGACTGGAAAAAATAAAACCACAGGATGCCTGTCAATACCTGCTCTTGATATAGGAGACTATGAATAAGACTACAATTGAAAGAAATTATTGAAGTATTTTGCTGCCTCCCCCTGGTAATGAGCACAATCCTTGTTCTTAAATATTTAGGATGCACAATTCAAGAATTCTTTTTCCACTTGAAATTCTTCTTGGTACTTTAAAAACATTGGAAGTTCCCTGAATATCCTAGCAGATTGCATGCAATCAGGCTGCTATACCAGTTTTCCCCATCAGAGACATTATTAGGAAAACTTTTCAAAGGCACAAAGGGGAATTCAGCACCTACCTCCTACTGATGGCCTAAATCCCCTCTGTGCCACTGGAAACCTCCCCTTAGATGAATAACCAATGAACTCTGAAGAACCCATTTCCAGATGTGAAGCTGGATTTATGATACTAGAAATGCTCAATGGCAGAAAAGTGCTGAATTTATAGTTCTTGTTTGGATTCTTTCATAAAGTCTCGCTTACTTCAGTTTTGCTGGAGGTTTTCTCATTAACTAATAGAAAAGTTGAGATGAGAAGAAGCATCATGGAGTGATCGACAAATGCCCACAGGTTTTCAGGCATTCGCTTTGGTAACATTTATGAAATGTTAGAGAAGTACTGCGAAGTACTGCCAAAGTGTCAGCCCACACTTTGCAAGACATCTTAGTCATTTCATCCTACAGAGAAAACAAATATTGTCTGTTTATTTAAATCTTTAATGAGACGTGGTAGAAGCTGCAGCAAAGACTTAAAATCCAAATACACTTTGGAATTTGCTTTATCTGTCTGTTTTTGACCATCTAAATTAAATTAACGCAGTTTAACACATTATGCCTAAATGGTATTGTTATTCATCCTGTTATTTTCTGAGGTGGTATATCTCAGTCATGGCACTTTGGCAGCATGCAGTGTATGTGACACTAGGGATGCTTCATGGTTTGGAGGTGACTGAGCATCAGTGGAGAAGCTGCCAAATTGCTATGTGAGTGGTTGTGCTTTGGCATTGTCAGAGCCAATACCCACAGAATAACAGGGAATGACAAGCCTTACTGGATGAGATAACCCCTGGGAGTGCCAGGAGGATGGCCTTACTGAATGGAGAGAGGAGGGACGTTTGCCTCACCTTCTTGGGGCCAGAGCTATGGCATTTCTTTGTGACCTGCAAATTCCTTCCAGGCTATGAATGTGTAGTGACAAACCGCTAGCAACTCATTGCATTCCCACTGCCAGAGCCTGCCTCTGGCACTCAATGCTTTAGTAGCCAATATTAAGGTGTTATTCTAGGTAAAAGTCTTTGTAACAGGTGTGTGCCAGACACATTTCTGATCTTGTGAAGAAGATCAAAATATGAAGGCAGAAGGTGGATTTCACCTGCCATCCAAGAAAGCATGTACAAATGTTTTCTACAAGGAAAAAACCTGCTTTCAAAGGACAAATGTTATCTCCTTACAACTAGGATAACACTTGATTTGCAGCTGTTTTTTATCTTCAGCATTGTGCAAATGCTTGACCAGCAGTCCTAAATTTTGCTGTTTTGGAGAGACCCTGAACTGACACTGAGCTCCATCACTTCATGGGAAGGCCCAGGAGGGGTGACAACACGTGTGCCTGCATCCCCTCCCTCTGAGCATAGGGCTGGAGAGGGCCATACTTACAGCAGAGCCTTGCAGGGATGTGGCCATTGTGGAGTCCACCAGATTAGTGTAGCCTGTGGGAGGAGGTATAAAGCTTTAACCACTCTGACCATTCCTTGCCTGAGAGCTGCTTCATGGCTGCTATTGAGGCTGGTGGCTCTGTACCACACTTGCAAAATTAAATACCCAAATTTAAGCATTGTACAGATAGGCACCACGCTGAGGTGTGATTGCTTCCTCTGTAGACTGAAAGCAGGCAAGAGTGCAGCCTTACGAAACGGAAAGTGTGCATCACTAGCTTCCAACAGGTCACTGATAGCCTTCAGCATCCAGTGCTTGCAGCACAGCTACCCTTTGGAGCTACACTTATATTTTTATAGAAAAAGTGACTTCCAGCATCTTTAGATCATATCTCTGTATTATAAACTTTGTGGGTAGGGATACATCCCCAGCTGAGGCAGGGGAAGTTTAGGCTTGACATCAGGAGGGGGTTCTTCACAGAGAGGGTGGTTGCACACTGGAACAGGCTCCCCAGGGAAGTGGTCACTGCACCGAGCCTGTCTGAATTTAAGAAGAGATTGGACTGTGCACTTAGTCACATGGTCTGAACTTTTGGGTAGACCTGTGCGGTGTCAAGAGTTGGACTTGATGATCCTTAAAGGTCCTTTCCAACTCAGGATATTCTATGATTCTATGATTCTATGATTCTACTTAGCAAATTTGTAGTGCAACACTGACCATGCTGGCAGTACCACAGGCAGGACTAAAATGTGCATGGGAAGCAATTTGGCACTTTGGTCTGAATTCAAAACCAAGCAGAAAGTAGACTTCTTGGCTGCTAGCAGGAACACTGGTTCTCATTCTCCCACATCTAGTTAACCAAGCACTAACTAGCTGTCACATCAAATGCTTCTGATCCTGCTGCCATCACTGGAGGGTTTGTGCCTGGCATAAACACTTTTAGTTGCTCCATGTTGCACCAAAATATGTGTCCTCCAAAGAGGGACCCTGCAATACCTCTTGAGACTGCTGGCTTCCATGGTGGTCATCACACACCATGCTTGTGTGAACTATCTCTAATCTGAATTTGAGGTGGTCCTCGAGTAGTTGGATCAGCAAAAATCTATTGCCATAGCAACTGTTAATTATTTTAAAATAAGCCAAATTCATCCAAATAATAATGAATAATGAGTAATTCCTTATTCTCTTCACAATTATTTTCTTTCCAATACCTGGCCATCAGTAGACTGAAACAGTTCCTCATATCCCAAGGAAATGTGTAAGGAAAAACTTAAACCAACATTTTTGAGACAGATGGAGAAGCATCAGCCTCACTCCTGTGCACCTACTTTTAATCCCTGTTGCTGCCTATAGTACATAAAGAATTTTGAAGCAGAAATTTTCCTTTACTTTGATTAGTAGTTACATTTTAAAATCAATGACATAATACATTCTCTGGGAAGGAAACAATTTCTGAGAATAAATGAAGACCCAGCTTTCTGAATGCTGGAAATAGTGCTAAGATCTGCTGAAATGCAAACCAGCTGTTTAAGAAGCTCCTAAGAGGCTTCTAAAAGACAGAGAAGATTAGACAATTGATCTTCAAGAAAAAAAAAAAAAAGTGTTTAACTTAAAAAATAAGTAATATTAACAAGACTTTGATGTCTTATTACTTAAAATTAAGTATTTTCTTAGCACATTAATTTCCTCTGGTTTTCATTTTATACCTGCAGGAAACATAATTAATCTGCAGGAAATATACCCAGTGTGTTAGCTAAGCACCAGCGGGATGACAAGACAAGGACTGACATGGCATACATCACAAACAATACAAGTCCTGAAGAGGCCTTGTAAAGCGCAAGAAGCAACTTTTGTTCTGCTCAGCTACATGCATCTGTGCAAGATCTCTCTGGGTTATGCCAGCAACCTGAAGTTGCCCTTCCAAATCAGTGAGCTTCTGGGTTTTAATCACTTTGAGTAAATGAGATATTCTACTTACCAACAGGGAAACAGTTGCCAATCACAGCAAAGAAGAAAGCAGACCTACTGCAGGGCATGAAATTTAATTTTCCAGGTAGTAGCAAGTAATTGATACCACAATGTGACCTTTGCCTAAAGCAGCCAATTTAGAGCCATGTGGAACAACAACTGGGAGTAAGCTGGAGTCTGTGACCACCGGCAGGTTTGCTCAGGAAAGGAACAGTTCTGGCAGCACTCTCTACTTCGAAGCAGGCAGCAGGTTGCTCTGTGGATTTGTAACCTGCATCAAGGGAGGACCTCACCTGATGTGGACAGCTCACTGGCAATGTTTTTATACAGACCAGTTTTTAACACTTTTGTTATTTTGGTTTTGTTTGTGTGATCATGTGTAATGTGGCAAAATCAGACTAAAACAAATTTGCATACAAATGACAAGGAACTGACAATTTTCCTTGACAGGAACATATGGCTTATTGGCAATTGCAATTTTTCTCCAACCTGATAGCTGAAAAATTACTGAAGAACCTGTCTGAGTGATCCTCATTGTATCCCATGTAGATATTAGGCATAGTTTTTTCTAGGAGAACTCTGTACATCTTTTCTAAATCTTCAAACTCTCTGAGCTCCAACTGACACAAGTGAAAATGATGATTTCCCAGAGAGATCCACACTCATCCTAGAGATATGCCCATAAACCAAAGTGCCTGAGCAAGGTACACAGCTGTCCCAACCACCCCAGGAAAGAGAGACAAGCATTGGTGGAGGGGGATTTGTCCCAGCTGCAGGCTCAGTAGCCTTTAGGGGTGCCTATCTCACCATTTCTAATGTTCAAAGAAAGAGTCAAGAATCTCTAAGCTGCCCAAATCAGCACCTCAGATTAATTACCGGGGCAAAAGAGGATTGGTCTTAGTCTACAGGCTGATGGTGACAAAAGTTTTTTCAGCATCAAGAGCTTTGGATGAGGAGCTCAGCCTTCATCCATTATCAACAAAACCAAGAGGAATCTTGTTGCCAACACCACCCAGTCCACAATCAAGCTATAAAACCAAAATCACACATAAGGGAGTCTTTGTAAAGTAACTGTCTTTCACACCTTACAATATCCAGCAGCTGCTGAAAAATGAGCCCTCATGTCCAGACTCCTGAAGACCTTCTTATGGATTTTCTCCAGCACATTTTTCTCCGTGATCTTAGTAAGACTACTTGTGTGCTTAAACCAGGCAGGAGACTAAACGATTCACTGAACCGATGTCTGGAACCAGCCCAACATCACTGGGGCTTCCTCATGAAGCACTGTTTATAGTAGTGAATATCAAACCCATTGCTGACATTTTTACTGCTCTGTTGCAGAAACAGTAATGCATTCTCTCGGGCCATTGGAGTTTGAAGCTGTACACTGAATACAAATCTAGCAGAGCCAAGAAATGCTGAAAATGCTATCAGCTGGGAGAAATTAGATACATATCATTTAGAAATGCTTCTCCATCCCCAGTTGTTTCCCAGATTATTTCTTCTTACAAATATGCATCCATAATCAGACATGAAATTCTATCGGTTTGATTAGAAATGCCTCCTGACTTTGGGCTTATTAGAATACAAGCTAAGTGCAGAAGGAAGAAGAGATTTTAAAAAATAATAATACTAATACAATTAGATTTAGCTCTCCCAGCCATGTAATTTTATGATTGCAGAAAACTGGAGAGTCACAGTTCCCCTGTTCAATTTAGATTGCAATCAGATTCTAATTCAGATTTCAATTAATATTCTAATTTTAGGGGGAAAAAATGCCACAATAGTGAAGGGGAAAGTGAGCTGCAGGGAATCTCCATGAAATGAAAAGTCAGAGTTTAAAAATGAAGGTCTCAATAGGGAGCCCAGGCTGCTCATTAACACCACTGTGTACTAGGGAAGGACAACGAAATAGGAGCTGTCCTTTTCCTTCCTGGTTGGATCTCTACAAAAATAACTCTGCAGCTCTCTCTCTCATCTTGCCTGATCACAAATGAGACCAATAGCTGTCATAAGCATCTTCAACTTGAGAGTAGCACTGACAAAGGAAAGATGACATTTTGTTATACTGCGGCTAGACCTCACTCTCACACTGCTGTCACTGAATTGTAATTCACTAGCGATAGCAGGGATGGCCTCTGAGCCACAGAAAAGAAATAAATTTTGCTTCTCCAGGATAAGGATGAAGCAGCTTCCTTGTACAGGACATGTGTGATATATTGCCCTCCCCCTTGCACCCAGTCACACAAACAGAGCCCTTGCTTCTTTCCCCAATGCCAAGCAAAGCCTTTTCTGCCACATCCCCTCCACCTGGAGTGATGCACCTTCACCTTCTATTGCAGTGCTCAGTGCACTCCTTGCAACCCCTCACATGGGTGTCTTCTGCACCCACTCTTCTGGACAGTGTAAGCCGCTGCTCACACAAATACTTTATTATTCACCTTTGTCCTGCAAACTGTATGATTAAATAGGCAGCTGCTTCTTGGTTTTCAGGTTGGCTATGGTCTTCTGCTCAGCTTTCAGGTTGGTTGTGGTATTCTGCTCATTCAGAAACTTCCAGTGGGCTGTGAAAGCCAACACATGTTGGCAATGGAAAATCAGACTATGTACAAGAAAACAAATATTTGTATCACTTTTAACAGACTGAGGGCCATAAGGAGTATTCTGTGAAGCAACCTGATGGTGAGATATGTTGTAGCTAGACAGAAAGGGAATTATGTGTTAAGAAATTTTTTTAAATTATAATCTGGAGAGCACCCCAGGTGCTACACAAAGCTGAGATATAAACCTAACATATAAAACTAACAGTTTAATCTTGTTATTGTGTGGCCCTGAAGCCCCACAGAATTGGACCTAACACTCTGCTATTTGCAATTAACTGTTTGTAGGGATGTTCAGCATAGAGCAGGTAACCCTGCCTTATGGGGGGATTCTCACTGGAAGCTCCAGGGGACAGGGACAGGCAGTTTTGGGGAGCATGGGCAGGCACTGCACCAACAGCAGAAGTGCTGGAGCTCTTTCTCAAACATCAGCTAGGGTGAGGTTCACATAGTGATAGCCTAACATGGTAGTGCCTGACAAAAATTAGGGCTTGTTGTAATGTGATGATCTTCAGTCTTGATGATTCTCATGAGTTCCAGCCATGCACAGCTGAGCCTGCACCATGTAGTGCTGCCCCTGCACGCTCAGGCATCCCTCGTGCTGGTCCTGCCATCCTATATTTCACAGTGTAGCCATACCCAATGCCTGACATGTGGAAAACCACATTTGCTTGCTTTTCTTTCCTTTCAGAGCCTCTTGCTATTGAAGTTAAAAAAGAGCTGCAAGCACTTTGCGCTTTGGAGAAATTAGGTTAAGGGTATGGATGGGTGGGAAAAAGGCTACCTGCCTCCACTGCTTCTTCCCAGCACTCCTGTCCTTCATTCACTGGCTGCTTTTTCTGTTTGTTTGTTTGTGTGTGTGCTTTGTTTGTTTGTTTTCAGGCCATGATATTTCAATGTTAATCCCTTTGAGGGGTAAAAACAGACAGCCTGTCTCCTAAACTTTCACACCATCAACTATATAATAACCTCATGAAAAGAAATCCAGCAAACATACAAATTTCATCCTAATGAAGTCCTCTGTTGGTGGAGCTAAGGGCACCACACCTTCGGCAGCCTTTGGTGGTCCTGACCTTCTCAAGGTGCCTTGTCTTGGAGATGGGCAGCTAGCCCATGGCAAAAGTGCTCCTCATGCACCCTGGCTGAGACCTCATCACACCAGCACAATAAAGATTTCAATAGCCAATCATAAGACAGCCATCAAAATTAACATTAAGGGTGTCTCATAAGGAACTTAATTAATTTTATGATAACATCTATGAACTGACAGTTGAGTGTCATTAGGAGATGACATTGCCCTCAGAGCTTTTGGCAAAAGCAATTATCTATCTGTGTGGAGGTTATTGTTCTGCCTACATCAAAAGTTGTGGGAAATAAAGAGCAAAAATACCTTTTTTTTTTTTTTTTTTTTTTTTTATAAGCAACAATATAGTCTCTGTGTGTGTCATAACTCCATAATTATACCTGTGTAGCCACCTGAAATTTTTTGTTAATTTTTTGAGACCTTCTTCTCTCATCTCTTCTCCACTGCTTCCAGCAGCACTCATGTTCAGTTTGCTGGTATACAAACGATTCTGAGCTAAGTTATATTTTTTAGAATTACTGTATAAAGATGGGAAATATTTTAAAAGTAGTAGGCTTAATTTATGTTGTTCTTATGTCCAAAATATTCTATATAAAATGTCATTAATGTCCATATATCTACTATTGTTGGTTTTGTTGTTGTCTTTTTTTCTATGCATAAATGTGCACAGGCACATGCACCTCTATACCCATATAGCATTTCGTACTATTATAGGCCATCTTTACTGAAAAGAAACAAATCTTTTAACCTTGAGGAATGTTCTGATCCACAATTCTAGATCTACACCAGCCAGAAAACATCTAATGTGGGGAAAATCCAGATGTGGTGCTGAACTTCACAGATGTCACAGTGTTCTCAAACAAGTCCACTTTTCAAAAATCATTCCATACAGTTCCTCTTCTCCTCTCCCCGTTGTCTTCCCATTCCGTGCCTATACAATATGCCTGGATTGGGATCAGAAATTCCTGACTTTATTGCTTCAGTTTAATCTTTTTGTATATCTCTCATTTAGATACAGACCAAAAAGGAAGAGAGCATAAGATACTTGCTACTTCTCAAGATGGTGAAGTTCGCACAGCTTCAGCAATTTTCATGGTATTTTTATTTTGGGATGAAATCTGACAGTATAGATTTTGAAATTTTGACAGGACTAAGCCCTAGTCTTAATTCAGCCTCAGATCTGAGCTCTAAGCTACATCAGCTTCACACAGTCTCATCCAAATGCTGCCTTATAATGAAGAGGAACAGAAATGATTTTCATTCTTATTTTAGGACATCATTACATCCTATGTCACACACTTCTACTGTGTGCACTAATTTCTCTCTCTAACCACCTATTTCAACCACTTCAGAATAACACCCGAGTCTGCCTTGTAGTGAAACCTCAGGTAGGTTTCCTTTTCCCCTCATAATTATGGCAGGTTGATCTCTTTTTAGTTCATTGATGACATGAAGTGGCAATTTTTATTCATGATGTGGGTTTTTTTGCAATGGATAAAATGGAGTGCAGCATATGATATTTGAACGGAGGTCTTCTGGTCAGAAAATATTCAGTTCTGAACTGTGACACAAAAAATTAATAGCAATATTAGAAAAAGTAAAAAATTATTTCATACTGTTAACAAACAAACAAACAAAAAAGCCTTAAAAATAAGTCTGTATCAGTATTTATTAAGATTATAATTTGTTGTTTGTAAATTTTCACAGAAGCATCTGGAAATAAAAAGGGGCCATATATAGACAGAAAATAGGCTTGAATGCCTTAAATATTTTGATGAACACTGCAAGAACTGAAATCTGCAGGGCACCATCTGTACAATTTCTATTGTTCGTCTGCTGAGAATCTTGAAAGCTGCCTTTTTACAAAGAACCACCATGCTGTCTTAATTATCAGTGTAGAAAAAAAAAAGTGAAAGAAATTTTCTGGCAGCACCCACACTGACAGGAAATTCAAACATTTTCAAGCACATGAGCCACTGGAGATGCTGAAACTGAACTCATTGGGTGCAGGACTTTGTTTTGATGTGTGTGAGATGAGCCTGAGGCTGGAGGTGATTGTGTCAGGCAGACTGAAAGAGAAGGAGCAGGAGGAGGAGGGAGAGGATGAATAGAGCACCAAAACACACCCTTCCTCTGAGTGTCTGGTGGGTATTTCCATGCCCAGCTTGCCGCCTTTGAGCCTGCTGCATCCCTGCACAAGCTGCTTGTGCTTGGGCATGATGCCAGCCCTAGGCAGAGTAGCTGGGACTTGCCCAGCAGGAAATCAGCATTTCCTGGTGCCCTTTGGGCAGACCATGCCCACAGGGCTGGCATAAATTTTCCTCCTTCCCAGTATTTGCCAGCTCCTTACAGAGACTGATGCTGTAATTTTACTCCCTTTCCACATTTCCTCTGCTTGACACATGGTGCACAATCTCCTCAAACTGTTAATCATCACTACAAACTCCCTTTGGCTTCATCTGAGATGTTTTCAAAAAGTACTTTCATTTTTTTGATCTAGCTGTGTATTTATTCTTCTTGATGTCATTTATATTCACGCACGTACACACAGACACATCAATTTTACAACCACTATTAGCATCAGCTTAAGGTGAATTCTGGCAGCCAGACAAAACACAACCCATTTTGATCTGCCAGGCTTAAATGAATAGAATCTATTGAACTGAAAACAGTGCCAACAAGTTAACATAACAGATTGAGAACAAAACCTTTTATATATTGGGTAAGCTAAGATTATTAGGGTCCAACACATTTAGAGAATGAAAATGTACAGAAATCTAATTTACTTTCCTGAGGAGAATAAATAAATAAATAAATAAATAAAACCAGCTAATTTCCTCATCAGTTAGCCATTCAGTCCATCTACTCATGTTCAATAATTTGACTCATGTATGCAACACTTCATTTTCTATAGCTGATGTATTCTTAATATTTCATTTATATGCTCCACTCTCCATTCTGGGTGGGTTGTTCTTCACAGCTCAAGCAAATAGCTGTGAGCTTTTGTTTCTAAAACAAGACATCTCATTTCACTCTAAAAAGATTTCTGTCTTGGCTACCACCAAGCATTTTCTTTCATCACTAACACAGCAACGACATAGTTCTTTTCTTCCTGAAACTGAATAACATCTGAAGAACTATTTGAGTTAAATTAGTGAGCTTAGCTAGTCACTTACTGTAAAGTAAGGAAGAATTTGCACAAGGAGGCTCCCCACAGACTGCTTCCTGTGCAGGAATGACCAGCAGTGTCCAACAGGGAGCTGAACCTCCAGAGAGCTTCCCATCAGCTCTCTAGAAAGGACACAGTATTGATGACCTACAGGACATTCCACCTTCTAAACAGTGAATAGAGCTGGCAGGGCACAAAAAGGACCACACCCCAAAATGTGGCTAACCTGGCACGTGCTGTTCCATTACTCACAGGAAATTTGGAGGAACACTCATTGGCAGGGTGTTTGCTCTGGTCCTTGTAGCTGGAGGGCTTGAAGATGACATTCATTTCAGAAAACAGCTGAGCTCCTCATAATGAAGGAGGCCTACTGAATTGTAAAATACGGCTAGTAAAATGACACAAAATGAAGAGCTGACACCCTCTGCGTATTCAGTGTATGCATATTGTTGTGATGCTGTCACAGCAGTCATAACATAAGTGTCCAGAAAGTCATCATTACAAATAACTGCAAAACAAGATCCTAGGGGACCAGGAAAAAATAACTGCTAACCCTTTGCATTCTCTGAATGCACGAATCAGTTCCTTTTATTGTAGGGAGCAAATAATACTCTTGGGAGACCTGAAACAAATGAGCTCACGTTTCTGTTGCTAAGAAAGTAATATGACCTTTGATAATTTTCTCTTCTTGGAGCCAAGTGTTCTTCTGATACATTTTGTTATTCCCCCCTTTCTTCAGCCTTGGGAGAGCTGCATAGGTCCTATGGGGACAGTGATCAAGCTAATATTGAGGTAAGAGCAGACTCCTTTACCTCAGTTGCCCTTTTCCACCCTAAACTGACTCCACCCTGTCTCAGCCTTCCCTGGAGGAGCAATCAGCCTTCATCATTGCCAGTGACTGGCAGTCCTTGCTGTTCCCCAGCTTTCATGCATTCTTTCCCACCTTCTGCTAATGGTTGTCTTTCCCAAGCTCTTCAAAAGCAGAATAATACATGCTTTGCAATTTTGTTTGTATATGTCTTTAATTAAATCTTCCTGTTCTGCTGAACTAATCTCACACTTTCTGCACCCTGCAGATTAGTTTGCTCTTCACTTCTACAGCTCTCTGATGAGACAGGCTCTTTTTCAGGTCTGCAATATTGCTTTCATGGCTAATTTACTTTTCTCTGTTAGAATATGAATTTGATGAATCTACTAACATTGCAAATCCTCTTCACTGTGTTCTTAAGGATTTATGAGCTTCCAAGAAATTAAGCTATTCCTCTCTCTTGCTCAATTTCACAAAGATTACAAATCACCATTGCATATTTTACAGTGCACTTCTGTAGGAATATCTGTAGTAATAATGTATTTATAGGACACCTATAACTCTATAATGTTGCAGCATTAGCCAAGGAATGGGTCTGGGGAAAATAAGGATGGGAGTACATTCACCTACTTCTTGGATTACTCTTCACAGTTTATAAAACACTTGGTGTCCAGACTATAGCTCGGTGGAAACAGAGAGGCAGCACTGCAGCCAATGAAAGCAGATGGAGCTCAAACAATTCCAGCCCTTTTATCTGTGTGCAGTAGCTGAGGCTCACTTACGAGCTGGAAAGCTTTGGCTTCCTTAGGAAGAGTGATAAATCCCCCTCTCAAAGTGTTGCTCTGCATTGTGTTCTCCAAAACAAGCAAACAAAAAGGGGGCTGCAAGGTTCAGTCAAGTCTCTGACCTGGCATAGAGTGAGGTCCTACAGTTTCACCATCCCCACAGGGAATGTGACCAAGTGTTATTTGGGGATTGGAATGAGCAGCCAGAGGCAGGAAAAGGTGGAGATCTCTTAAATCAACTTCAGTATAATAAGAAGCTACACTCTCGGTCAGGACAGACGATGTACTTACATTTCTCTACTGTAGTAAGCACTGGTGACTCTAGCTCAAGTACACCTAACCTTCAGCAGGTGCCACTGCTCTGTACCAAGAGGCAGAGATACAGATCACATTTTGCCATCCTTCTAAAACTTGTGACAAAAGTCCCTTTTGTAACACATTCTGCACTTATGTTTGGGAATCAGTAGTGTTACGAAACCTTTGGTCAAATCAGTTTTCAGACGTGATCAAGAAACCAACTATTTGTCAGGATATGGAAATTCTTTTAGTACATTTAGTATCTTTGGAGACTTCTTCATTCCAAAAAAATAAAAAAGTTTGTTCAATGTAGTAGTGAGATCTGGTGTTGGACAAAACTGGGGAAAGGCCATGGCGGAAAGGCATTCACTGGCATACAAAAGACACAGAAAGGACACAGTGTGTCCTTACAGGATCATAAACTACCCTGCAATATGTGCAAATGTCCACAGGCCTTTTAAACAACCTTCTCTTTGTGGCTCAGGTGTTTCCACGAGGCTCATAATCTGTTTATGGGGGAAAGGGTGTCATTACCAGTCCCTGAGTTGTCCCTTTGATTCTGTCCACCTGTTCTAGCTGGTCTTTTGTGGAGGACTTGGGTTTTCAGAGACCCAACTGGTAAGTTGGTGTTTGGTGGGAGGCTGAGGACTGATCCACCAAAGCTTGGGATTGCAGCATTGTGGAAGGGTGGGACCAATGTATTCAGCATCCTAAGAGCTACCTCAGTGTGTTGGGTTCATGTGGCAAGGTTTTCTTAGCAGGGGTGCTGCAGCGTGGCCTCTGTGGGTAGAGCCCAGCAGCTGGCCCATATGAGACCAGCACCAGCTCCAGCTGGCTCCAGGAGAGACTCACCACTGGCCAGATCCAAGCCATGAGCAACTCTGGTTAGGCCTCTGGGAGAGCAAAGTTAACGAAGGGGAAAAAAAAAAAAAAAACTTTGTAAGACAGCAGCTGGGAGAGAGGAGCGAGAAGCAGCCCTGCAGCCCCCAGGTGAGTGCAGCAGGAGGGCAGGAGGTGCTGCAGGCAGGCAGCAGCAGTTCCCCTGCGGCCTGTGCAGGGAGAGGCCCCTGGTGGAGCAGGCTGTCCCCCTGCAGCCCATGGGTCCCACATGGAGCAGATCTCCACGCTGCAGCCCCCCCATGGGTGGAGGAGCCCCCGGTGGAGCAGGTGGATGTGGCCTGGAGGAGGCTGCGGCCCATGGAGAGCCCCCGCAGGAGCAGGCCCCAGGCCGGAGCTGCAGCCCGTGGAGAGGAGCCCACGCAGGAGCAGGGGGTCTGGGGGGAGCTGCCCCCACCCGTGGGGGACCCGTGCTGGAGCAGTTTGCTCCTGGGGGATGGATGGACCCTGTGGTATGGAGCCGTGTGGCAGCAGTGCTTGAAGAGCTGCTGCCTGTGGGCAGCCCCCACAGGCCCAGTTTGGGAAGGACAGCATCCCGTGGGAGGGACCCCACGGGGAGCAGGGAAAGAAATGAAGTGTTACGGATGGACAGTAGCCCACATTCACTATTCCCCAGTGTTGCTAAGTTGGAGGAGGTAGAATCAGGTGGATGAGGGAAAGATGTTTTTAGTTTGCTTTTAGTCTCTCACTGCTGCAGTCTGCTAGTAATAGGCAATAAATTATATTAATCTTCCTACACGGAGTCTGTTTTGCCTGTGACAGTAATTGGTGAGAGATCTCCCTGTCCTTATCTCAACCCTTCAGCCCTTTTCCATTGTATTTTCTCCCTCTGCTCCTTTCAGGAGAGGGAGTGAGAGAGTGGTTGTGGTGGAGTTCAGCTGCCCATCAGGGTGAAACCATCACATTCAGATATCTGTACTGCAGGTGAGGAGCTATAGCTGACAACCTCTACCTGCTCCATGGCAAAGCAAAGCAGCACTTGTGAACAACACCTGGACAACCAAAATCAGATGAGCACTCACAGCTCTGCAGATGCTTTGCTTTATCCTAACCTCTCCTCCCCATAAGCTGCTAGTGTTACCCCTCACTGCAGAGTCTGCCTTTAGAGCATTTGTTTTGCAGGATATAGTATTGTGTGGAAGCATTCCTCATTAGTGGCTAGTTCTAGCTTCCCACGTTCTCTGTTGCCTTGAACTGTCAGGCATCTGCTCACTTGCAGTAGAAGTGTAGTCCTTGACTGCTATATAAAAACTAGAAGCTTACTGCTAAAGAAGCTGCCTTCTTGGAGATACAGGATTCATCTATATTCCTAGCTGCAAGTACACACACACCCCTCCCCCAAAACACACACACACTTGTCAGTTCTTATTTATGGGTTGAGGTACTGCTGAAATACAGAGGTTCAAGGGTTCGGTTTCTTTGTCTGCCTGGAGTGAGAACGAGGTGGCAGCTTTTGCAGCCTCATTCCGACCATTTTCTTCCTGCTGGGGTGCAAATGCCAGCTGAGGTCTGGCACCTTGCTTTATTGTGTGAGGGCTGGAAAGAGATTTCTCAATTAGCTTTAAATTAACTGCCTCTTGTCATTATGAGTTCCCTGAGGATGGGTGTGAGGGTACGCTCAAAAAGGTCGTTAGGCAGGCTGCCAGTGTGTCCACTCTCTGGGCACCTACCAGACTGTGCCTGCCGTTTCTCATCCCTAGGTTTCAAGTTTAATTAGGAACCTCCTGTGAGTCCAGTCTTCACAAGCACCATCTGGCACACCACATAAAATATGCTCTGTTTTTATTGCTGACAAATCCTATGAAAGTTGTTTGTGTGTATATTAGAATCATGGACCGGTAGGGAAGAGGATTGGGGCAAAAACTTCCAGAGCATTTCAGAGTGGCAAGAATATAGGGAGAAAATGAAATCTGCATCCAAGTTTGGTTCTGCACTTAGAATAGTATAAGTTTTATGCAAGCTTTTCATTGTCAGGACTTCTACATATGGACTGTGATGCAGCATGCTGGAGCATGTCCACTTTTATCACTTCCCAGTACAGATTTGGAAAATATAAGACTTCTCCTTTTTTATGCCTTTGTTTTTTAGTGCATATCATGACCAAGATCTAGCATTTCTTTCCTCCAAAATTCACAGTCAACAAAGGATTTTCAAAGGAACTAGAGAGTGCCTTGTTAAACGCAAATCCTTGTTGCAATTCTGTAAAGCACTCAGAAATGCTGTAATTTTTAATATTAATACACACATTTTCCCTTCTTTTCTGTGGTCTTAGTAGATTGCTAAGCTGTAGATCATAATGTTAAATACCCAGGTGTAGCTACCGAGACACATTGCTAACAAACCTGGGAACAAAGAACAGACACCATACTGTCCAAAATCTTGAGAGACTATGAGAGAAGGTGGCTGCCTGTGGTCTTTCTGCAGTATCTTGCAGTCTAAGACAGAACAGAGACATTTTCAATTGCATTATTTGGAAACATTACAGATGGAAAAGCACATGAACTATGATTTGTATTTCTAATGCTTCTTCTTCTAGCAACCCACCACTGTGATGAGCTGTAATTGTGGCAGCCCTGTCTACCACACACAGCAGTGGGACAATAATGTATCCTATCCAGAGATTACTGCTGGGAGGCCAGGTTTATCTGTGGTAAGATGGGAGACAGCGAGCAGCACAATGAAAGAAACCACTCAGCAGATCTTTGTTCAGTGCTGCAAATTGCATAAGAAGAAAATGTGGAGTTTTAACAACTCACTTCTTCAACAGGAGAAGCAGTAGTCCAGATAGCCAGGTAAATAAAATACAAACATGAGAAGTGAAGTTGAATGTAACTATATCAATTGTAATTTCACATGATGGATATGGGGATAGAGGCTTAGCAAAATAGGTAATGTATATGAAACAGTGGTAGAATACAGACCCAGTTGGATTAGGTTTCTTACTGCAGGAAGTAGTTTGATAGCTGTCTCTTTCTTCTTGAAGTTTATATAGGACCATTATCTCTACATGGGGCTAAGGCATCTTTTGGAATGTCATCTTTCACAAAAAGCAGCACTAAACTTTTACTTCAAGTCATGTTGTTTGGTACCTGCAGTGCAAGTGGAAGTCCTCGGGCTGAGCTGTAATTGAGCACCAGTTTCTCTCATCCTCCCTTCTGCCCTTGTGTTTAAGCCTGTTTTTTTGTTGTTGTTGTTGTTTGTTTGTTTGTTTGTTTCCCTAAATCTGCTGTAGCACTGCTGCAATGCCACGTTCATGCTGAAATTGACTGGATTTTCAAGATGAAAGGTATTGTGTACAGTGGAGGACTTCAAGATCATTTGCCTAATATATGCTAAAACATTTCTAATGTTCGATTTGGTTTGAATTTTGGATGCAAATTCAGTGTTTCTTCCATGGGAACCGTTAGCCTTAACCCCTGGGGCTTAAATCCCCAGATGATAAGAAATGCCATATACCCTTCAGCACTGAGGAAACCCGAAACATACTGGGCCATTATTCTTTGCGGCTGCATGCAGGCAGGAAGGAGCTAACTCTTTTCCCATCCCTAATTTGCTTTCCCCGCATCCCCCGGGGAGCAGCGCGGGGGAAGGCACCGCAGGCGCACGTGAGAATGGCTCAGGAGCATCGGGCCTCCAAAATTCATCTTCAGCTCCCGAAGGTGAAATCCTGACCCAGCTGGAAGGATGCTTTTCACGGGAGCTGGTGGGTGCCTGCTCGCTCTTTTGAAAGCCTAATTGCAGGCGCTGAATGCACCGGCAGATCTGTTCCCCTGCTCCTCCCGTAGAAACTCTCACGCTTTTGAACTCTCTGGACACAATTACAGGTCAAAGTCTTTGTGACCAGCTCTGACATTACGGTTTCAATGGCATTTTGCCTGGGGGCATTAGCATGTCTTTCTCTCAAGTTGAGCTGAGAGGACCTTTATTAGCTGGTAACTGTTGTTTTGTTAATCTAATGAATGGCTCTTTAGGATACAACTGAGAAAACGCTTATTAATGGTGAAAGCTTCATCCATTATAAAGCTCCGTGCCTCCAAAGAGATCAGAAAATGACAGAATGTAGAAGGAAACTTTACTTTACCCATACCCATCGGTCTTAATTATTCACCGTATCACAAGTTTTGTCTGATCCTTGGAGAAGGTAAAGGTCTGCCTCTCACGTGTGCACAGTAAAAAGCAAGGACACCAAAATGATTATGTAAATTAAGTTTTTAATCACTAAAATAACATTCACTGCTGTGTTTGGCTGGAATACTGCACCTCACAGACAAATTGCTGCAAGTGAAGTGTTGGCAGAGAATTAAGACTTAATGCCACTGATGCTCTGAGAAGATGTATTAATTACTTTTTAAATACCTAAAATATACTAAGGCCATCTGAAATATATATACACATACACATATTACATATGTGTGCATGTGAGCTATTTTCTTAATTCTAGCAACATTTATGGTGGTGTAACCTATTGTAATAGAAAGGTGTAAAAGTAATTGTTCCTTAACCTTGTAGCCTGGTATATACTTTTGCACAAGAATATCAGATTTACCACTCCCTAACATAATGACTCAGCTGCATTTCTTTCATAGTCTGTTCTCTTCACACTCAAGAGAAAGAGGAAGCAATATACTTGCTGTGCAGGGACCTCTTTCAGCTACAGCCACAGAACAATTAACATTACCTCATTAGCTTTTGTGGTTCCTTGAAAGCAGAAAAATCCAGATTTTCTTCTCTCCATCTGCTGCTGTTATTCAGCACAGACGGCTGGGTGAGAAATAAGTTGACTTAATTTGAACAAAATCTTCAGGACAGAAATCCATGACTGCTGAAATGGGTGTCCAGACTACTCTGCTGTTCCCATACTGACTAACTTAGAAGACAAAATTCATTGGTACACCAGTAAAAAGACCGGGGACTATTAAATTCTCTCTCTCTCTAGGTTTTTTTTTTTTTTTTTTTTTTTTTTTTTAACGGTAGCATAAGTAAAACTCTTGTTCAAAACCCTGGCAGAGACGAGGCGCAGCTTGTACCACAGATGGCTGGCAGGATGCGCTGCACTCCTCCTACCCCTGAATCCTGAGCTGCAGACCTTTGGTGGGTGGAAGTGGGGCATACAGAGTGTGTAACAGCCCCAGTTGAAAAGATGAGATTATGACCTTGTCTGCATTTGGGTCATGTATTATAGTGAATCAGGGACATCTTTTGAAGTGCATGGTCTGTCAGGGACGGGGCTGCAAGGGGAGGTGCAGCATCATATGCATTGGCTGAAGAAATGACCAGGCACCAGACAGTGCCTACTGACCATCAGAGAAGAGGTGAGTTATGTCCGCACTGCACTGGGAAGAGGAAATGTAGCATTTGCGTCCTTCCTGTGCCAATGCCAATGTGCCCTGGCAGCAGGAATGACATTTAACAGACACTGACTCGGTCTTATAAAGCCTTTCAAGATATGCTTCTGTATGGGATTTTTGCCTTCTTGGTCCTTCAGCACATTAAACATCTGTGAGATCACTGTAAATTAAACAACAGAGCACTAAAATATATTTTGCTCTCTGTCTCCACATTTCTTGAATTACACTGAATTCACTCCAAGTAAGGTATCGCAGCACCGCGGATTAGGGAAACACTCAGCATAAACATTCCTATGAATTTATTATCAACACTCTCAGTGGTCTCAGGGTACATCTCTATGTCCTTGGCTAGACTTTTTCTCCAGAACACTATGGAAAATGCTAACACTGTTCCCCAAATGAGGCATTTCATTACTAGTAAAGGTAGTGCCTAGTAAAACTTTTCATGCAACTGGGCGCAGCTGTTTAAAGCAACGCATGATTGCTCTGGATCATTCCTTCCAAGCAGGTGAGTACAGCAAATATCCCAGGAGCAGTAATGCCCCCAGTATAGTAAGGACTAATACGTGACTCTTCAGTTACTCTGTCAGTTTCTAGTGAGGAGTGGCTTCTTTCAGATGCACAGCTGTTCTCAAGCTTATCGCATCACACTTTTGTGATGTTGACCTGAGAGCTTCATACCTGCCCTGTTCCTCCAGTAGATCTTTACCCATGATCAGTCTTATTCAGGACCTGGTTTGGTAAAGCATGTAAGCAACTACTTAATTTGAAGCAGATATTTATTGACATTGTTTTGAAAGAGCTGGGGTGAAAATCAGCCCAGCAGGCCTAGTGAAAATGCTTCTTAGAAGAGATAACAGAATAGTTCTTCCAGAAATTATTTGGGCAAAGTGCAAACTCATTGAACAGGAAAAAGAGAAACATATGTGTATTTTTATCCTTTACAATATTTCTGGAATTATAGTTAATTTGCAGAATTTCTTGAGTAAAGAAAGACACCAATTCCCATTGTTTGCAGATGATTAGTTGCCTGGCTAGCACAACGTTACTATGGTGACTACTGCCAAAGGAAATATTATAACAGACAGCTAGATTTTTTTTTTTATTTTTTTTTTTTTAAGTGAGCAAAATTTAACCTTTCTGGGAACAAACATGACCATAATGATTTACATGAATTTTGAGTGGTTTTGAGGCTTGAGTTTGATCTGGGGAGTGAAAACAGTGTCACACTCTGAATGCCCACTCACTATTCATCCTCTATCACTTGGCTGGCTGGCTGGCTTTTTCATATCTTATGGAATGATATGAAAAAGAATCCAATAATAAATTTAAAAAAGAAAAAGAAAAAAGAAAAAAGAAAAAAAAAAAAAAGGAAGAGAGCAAAGCCCTTATGCCTCTCACTGCTACAGACTGTTGAGAAGCCCTCTACGTTTGCTGTAACTGTACTGAGATCCTTCTGTGACATTGCTCATCACAACATGCCTAGGGAAACTGGAAATTGCAGCTGAAATGGCTAAAGAGCTCTTTGTGGGTCTTTGCAAACTGCAGCCTCCTGGATGTAGCCAACACCTTTTAACCAACTGTCCAGTCACAAGTCTTGAAGGTTCTAGTAATGTTGCAGGACACTAGACATCAGTTCCACTGAACTAGCAGAGTTCATGGATATCACATTTATTTGGTTTACCCAGTGTGAGCATGAGTAAGACTTTATCGGAAGCAGCAACATTGCACTGCATATGAAAGAATAAATGCGATTAGTATGTCTGTCTGGAAGTTAAGAGGATATCAGTAATTGCTATCAAAACCAGAATTCACATGGAGATCATTACAATTCAAACAGCTATTTGACCTGACTTTTTAAAAGACCAGAATAAAGTAGCCTGATTGGATTCCCCAGGGAATCTGGTGTTCAGCTGGGAGAGGCTTTAGCTTTGTTAACCGTCTCAGCACTGGCAAGTGTTTAAACTGGAATAATAAGGTTTGAACTCCCAGGGTCAGCAGGCCAATGCAGAGAGTGTATTTTAAAAAGAAAAGCATGCTTTATAAAGCAATTAATAAAACTCAGACCCTAAGGTGGCATCTGTTCCATTTATTTCAAGAAAGGCATTGCAGCAGATCAGCAAATTGCCTTATTTCTTTGTTTGGGTTCATTTGAAAATGTATCTAATTGTAAAAGAGCCCCCAGAGGACTGCCATCAGGTATAGCAGTCATGTGTAATTCTCCAGGGCTCAACCTTGCATAAGAGACCATAAGATGCACTTCACCAAAACTGAAAACTGAAGCTGCTGTTTGGAGGTGACAACCACACATTATCACTTTCAGGTACATTGGTATCACCAGACAAAGCAAGATATTTCAGCTGTGCTAATTTCTAAAAAGGACCACTAAATTGTTTTGTTGTTTTGTTTTGGTTTTGATTTTTTGTTTTTGTTTTTGTTTTCTATAACCTTCTGTTTCATTCAGTTTCAGATAGAGTAATCCAGTAAGTGAGTAGAAATGAAGTACCATTGAAGATGCTCTTTTAGGACACCTGAGTCTGGCAAAAGCCATAATTACATGGACATTACATTTATATATCTTTTCCTTTTCCATTTATATAATCTTTTCTGAAACATTAATATCTGGCTTGTTTCAATATGAATTACGGTATAACTTTCTATTCAACAACCTTTGATCTGATCATATAGATCCACTGTAAGTCAATGGCAGTTTTAAGTTACCGTGGAGCAAGCCTTGTCTTCTTACATTTGCAGTAAATGCCACATAGCTAATATAAATCATGCAAACTACTGGACATTGTCAGGATTTAGGCTTGGGCTGCTGCTCTTACTGTTCCAGGCTTGCACAGAGTATTTCAATCTCAAGGACTCAGCCAACAGTTAAAATAAACAGAATTAACGAATCATTAGAAATTTGTAATGGAAAGTAAAAAACTAAAATATGCATTTTTCATTTTAGAAAGCCTTTGTTTAAATCTCCCAGCACAGCCTAATACACTGTGATCACTTACATCACTCATTTCAGGCTCTGATACAGATTTATCTGTGCTGCAGACTTTGCAAATAAATTAACTACACACAATTGTAATCTGACCTCTCCACCGGAGTTTGTGGAAGGCATTATTATGTGAGAAGCCTGCATGTGAGATCTGAGGGTCTGTGCAAAGTGAAAACCAGAGGATATTTTCCAAACTACCTATACGTTACCTGCAGGAGATGTTTCTAAAATAGGTAGAGGTACATCTCTGCTGTTAACTTCAGTGTAAAAAGGTACTTTTCAAGTGCTCAACTAGTGCTTACAGTATGCAGTAGAAGAACTAAGTATATGACACTCCAGCCGAACTAGTATTAATGCAGATGTTAACCCTGTCTTCACAAGAACTGTATCAGATCATTAATGGAATCTGTTCGCAACTAGGAAATGTTGTCCAGACAAAATTTCTGTACAGTAATCGACTCTAATAACACTGCAGCAGAAGTGCAGGATGCTATGGAACAAACTGTGGCTGAAAACATAAACCTATGACCTCCATTTTGAGTTGTTCTCTAAAATATAACTAGAATCTAAAAAATAAAGGTTTGTTTTTCAAAGCAGTTTTGAGGAGCAAAATACTAGTTCAACAAAAGTGCTGTTCACTGCCTCTAGACAGTGATTTTCCTTGTTTATCCTTTGAAGATAATTTCTTCTAATCTTTGAAATGTGCCCACCTTGGGGATTATGGTAGTTCGGATGTGTGTGAGCCTGTTTGGAACCTGCAGTATTTACCTGCTAGTCATAATAGTCTAGCAGAAGGGTAAAATCTAATACCTAAATAGTAGAAAGAATTTTGATTGCATTTTTTGAATGTAAGTTAAATCTGAAGTAAATAAGCAGCATGGGCTTTCCATGTTTAACTGACTTTGTGTCAGTAGTTAATTCTCTTGTAATCAATAGCTAATCCTGCCAGTGATGTTAATAACTCACTATCACTAGTTGTTTCTTCTAAAAATTTCATATAGATTGGTTGGATTTCTTCAGCTGTTTTTAAATCTCTCCCTCTAGGTTTAATTGATCAAAGTTGTCTCTCAGTTAAGCTCTGTGCTTAGAAAAAAGTTCTAAATAGCTTTCTGTCATAAAACATAAGATTACACGGTGTTTCTTCTCTTTGGGGAACCAAATAGCTTATTTCTTTGCAGCAACCCAAACCCAGAGGCAGGAAAGCTGAATTTGTTGTTCCAACACCTACAGTACAGCATCTTCCTTATCTTTGAGGGGAGGAAGAGAGGGCTATGTTCAGATGTAGCTGTCAGAGCAGAAGGCTCCTGCCTATCCCTTTTGCCACCTCAACTAGAATCATGAGGAGGTAAGGCGGAGGGTGTTGACTTAACAAAAAAAGCTGATTTTCACTGTTATCTTCAAAGTAGGCAACATCTCATCACCAGCTGTCTGTTTTACCTGCAATTAAAGCTATGACACCTTCACTTTGATGTTTAAGGTTGGCCAGCAGCATAGCTTCTTCCTGGCATTGCTGCATGGTATGAGGAAATGTTTAATTCAAAGCCATTCGGTGTTTATTAATAGAACAAAGGAAAACACACCCATGTCTCACTTCTCCATGTACCTAAAGCTCACATTACCATGGCGTTGCTGACCTTTATATTGTTTTTTAAATAGTATCAGTCACCTGACCTTGTGGATGGTGAAATGCCACTGCAGCTTAGAACCTGGTGTTCTTCATGACCCTATCCCCTGACCTCGGAGGGTCATATTGTCACTTCCAGCTCCACAAGGAAGATGAGCTTTCTGAACTTCTTCAAATACTGATGCAAAATGGAAGAGCCCCAGTACCTGGTCCTTGTGTCCTTTCCAGATGGCACTGCAGGTGCAAGGTTGTAATTGTTTTCACAGCACAAATCAGATCACATCATTCATTCCATGTGAGCTGCTGGATTTTCAGCAGCTTCCCCATCAGCACCCATATGAATATTCAAAGTGGTAATTAAAACCTAAAATTTCCAGGTACATTACTAATACTACTTAATAGTTAGAATGTTATTTATACAGGCTTCAGCAGAATAACTGTATCCAAATATGGATTCCTTTGATGAAAACCTGGTGTCCTCCCTTAAGGCATATCCCTACATAAAATGGGAGCTTGCACAGGACCTGTAGCACTCCCACAGGATTGAGCAATGATATTATTAATGCAGAATTAAATTAGGTTCTGAACTATCCTTTAGATGGTGCCCTTTCTACTAACTACATCCTACAGCTGAGATATGGCTTTTTTTTTTTTTTTTTTTTAAATCTTGATTTTATATAATACTAAAGACAAACAGTGCTCAGACTTTGGAGATACCAAAGCTTCATCTGTGGCAAACACTATGGATATACGTGCAAGGACAAAGTCCTTTCTGTGTTCACTTTTTCCTGCACACATGCATAGAAGTTAATCAATCCTGGCCTTGTGTGGCTAGCTGATTTTTGGAAAAAGACAGGCACTAGGTAAATCTTCACATCCCAGTATCACTGTGATTACAACTCTACAAGAGCTCTACAAGGTCTGTGTCTCATCTGGGAGACACAAATGCCATGTTACTTTCTGGAAGGAACATTCCCCTACATGTTTTAACCTCTGTAGGAAAGTTCATGCTGGGATATTTACAACCCTGGTGTCACTACAATAACTTTTCCTTTGAAATCTTCAAATTAAAGGAAAAAAGTTGATATTTCTTGCCCATTAGACCTAAACAGCAGATTTAGAAAATGAATCCCAGTGAAATAGTCTGACAGAAGGAATTTTACAGCATTTGCTATTTCTGCCATATTGTATTACAATTATCATAATTCCATGTGGTCTACGGAGAGTCACAACAAAGAGCAAACACCTTGCTGGGCTCCACAGCACTCTTGGTACAGCACAAGGACCTTCGCTGTTCCAAGTGTTCTAGAATCTGAGTTGTGCTACAAAAAAATGGTGTAAATTGAGCTGCTGGATATAGTGGTGTGAGATCATTGCATACTGTATTCAACAGCAGGCTGTGTCTGTAAATATTACACTTGCTCCATTTATATTCATTTACTCCAGTTTTACAGTTCCCACTCTTGTCCTGAATACTTCAAGGAAACAAGAGTTTTCCACAAACCTCCATTCACATTCCACTTCATATATATTGAATACATGCACATTAAACTCTCCCACTATAAACTTCATCTGAATCTGTCCTTTGTATGAAATAATGGCAGTACTCAAGTAATATAGCACCTGTTTCCAAAGCACTGCACAATGTAGGGACAAATGATATCTTTGTAATACTCACACAACAGGTACCTTGGGTAAATGTTGTCTCTTATTCAAATAAGGAAGTGAAGAAAGAGATTTTTACATGCCGTAGGGTTAACAAAAGTGTTCCTAGAACATGGACTTGAGGAAAACCACTTTGGGTGGTCTACAGCTGGTCTGCAAAACCACAGATCCGGTAGCTTAAATAGGCTTTAAAAATGTCTGATGTCCTTGGAAGAATCTTGATTCTTCATGCAGAAGTCTGGGGAACCACCGATCCATGTGAAATCTTACAATACTATTATTTGACACTGCCTTGAGATTTGTGCCATATTGTGTTGCAATGACTATGAGAAGGATCTGATTCTATCCACAGAGAGCTCAGAGAAAACACAATGTCAGACTGCTGTAGCCAGAGCCACAAAGCAGTAGAGTGACTGGGTTTCTTCTCTCTGCTCTGTCGCTGATTTATGAAGAAACTTTACTGGAACATCTTCAGGACAGGAAGCAGATTTTCTTCTTTATGTTTATTGTGCATTTCTTCATAATGCAGGTAAGAAACAAAGATACTTCACAAAGTGAAAATTACACCAGTGTCGTTAGGACCAGGAGCTCATTATTATCTCTGCAGCTAATCATAGCAGATATCATTAAAATACCATCCCTATCTACATGCCTGCAGAGCATCTCCTGTTTTAATTGTAGAAGGAAATCAAGTTCAATCAAGTAGTTTGGATGGTGGATTTGACTTTTTCATGTCAACCCTTTTATGAAAATACCAGTGTTGTTTTCAATTATCACTTGTACTAGCTAGAAAGACTCTTCACAGCAGGAAAAAAAAATATCTGTGAGATACTCTAGGGACTTCCAAGCAAATGGGCAGACAGAGAGAAGCAGGACATGCTGAGTCCTTCCTCTTGACATCCAGGATTTACATGGGAGGGTGAAAATGTTGGGTGAGAGTGTGCTGACATGGAGCCCCTTCAGCCTAGTCAAAAAAACAATATTTTTTGCTAAAGGCAAAATCTTTCTCACTAGTTTGTCAGGTCACTGACCTCATAACAAGGAAACTTCCTGGGTTTATACAAGTGTAAAAAAAAAAACAAACCCTAAATAATGAGAACTGAGTTCTGTGTCTGAATGTAACCATTACTCATTACTCTAAGGACCACAACTGGACTGTGGTACATGTCTGTCTGTAAGGAAGGAGAAGGTAACAGAGAGATGGCATGCCTGTCCCTCATCACCTAAGGTCTTCCCTTTCCCCTGACTTGTTTGTTTGTTTGTTTGTTTGTTTAAAATCACATTTTTATCTTCTTTTGAGGGATCATAAATTGCAGTGAAAGCCGTCCCACTAACCTAATATTACAGGATGGAAACAGAAGGAGTAAATCAATACCTCCTCCTGCAATCATTTACACGGAGCCGTGCTTCAAGAAAATTAGACAGAATGACAGCCAGCTCCTGCCATCCCTCCTTATTACAAACCCTGCAAGCCAGTGCCAAATTCAATACAGCCCATCATCTCTGGTCAGTGTCTCTCTCTCAACATGAGCTGTTGTTTCCTTACTGTGGCTTTTACTAAACAAAGCCCTTGGCCTGTAAATAACGGGAGATGTCAGCACCACACAGGCAGCCCTTGCCGCACTGAAAGATGGCTTTGTGCTGCACATGCAGCCCTAGCGAGCTCGCTCAGCTTGCTGATGCACTGTGATGCTCGCAGGCACATTTAATGCTCTCACTTTTCACACCTTAGCCCCTTCAGTATTTCCACTGGCTGCTAGAAATGCGCCAGCTATAACAGCAGCAAAGACAGAGGTGGTAATGGCAGGTATCTGCCCCACGGGACGTCAGGGTTCAGCTAAGGTGCAAGGGTCAGGACAACTGTTTTGATCAGAAGTGGCAAAATGCAGGGCATGATTCAGAAAAATATGAACTTTTTTTAGCATAACTTCAATCCTGCATCACTCTACTAGAATAACAAAACAAGACCCCCTCCTAATGCCTGTGCAAGGAGATGCTTTGGCTTAAAGCACACTCTCTGTCCCCCAGCAAAACCCAGGGACAAGAAATGGCTTTTTAAAAGCTCTTTATGGTCAGGTGGCTCTGGAAACAGGCCTATTTTGGCCAGAGCCCCAGAGAGTCCTGGGATGATCTGGAAGATGATCTAATCTTTATCAGCTGCCCATGTTGACAGAAAAACTATCTGCAGTGAGGTGGAGAGGTCTGTGCAGTGCTCCTAACAACATTAGCACCATCCTGCAAGCAGAGAGCTTGATCCCTCTGGAGCAATGTCAGGTAGCAGCCGTGGTTCTGCCGGGATGGAGATTCAGCTGAGGAAGCCATTACCAGGTGTTTAGATTGGCCCTGGTCACCTGAAAAGGCAGAGAATCTCTCTGCTTTCTTGAGATTCTGGGGAGAAAGAGAAATGGGAAAGAGGAAAAAAAAAAAAAAAAAAACAGGCAGACCAAAGCTCTCCACCAAATCTCTTAGCTGTCAAATTTGACTTGGTGGCTAAGGAAAGGGACAAGAGCTGTCAGGAACTGGGAATCCCCAGAGCAGAGTTACAAAACGTCTGGAAAGTATGCTCCCTTGGCCCGAAGTTCTCTTGCCTCCCACACTGGGTGTAGATGAGGGAAACCTGCCAGGAGCTGTCTGTGCTAGAGCAGGGTGGTGGAGGATTCAGGAGTTGATGCCGGAAAATGGGTAAGGAGGCCCCTGGACATCCCAGAGCTGCTGTTTTCAAATGGGCTGCTCAGGCAGTGCTGCACAGGCCCTTCCATGCCCAGTCTCAGACTGTGCCATTGCCGCCTTGATTCTCACTTGTGCATTCCCATGTGACACATTTTCTCTACATCCTCTCCCAATCCAGGCACGAATAAAACATTAAAATGTGACTCTCATTTTCATGTGGTATTTCTTAGCTTAATATAGGTACTCTGGCATATTTGAGTGCTTGGTCTGAGAACAGGAAAGAAATTTAGAGTAATGATACTTTACATTTCCAGAACCCACTGCGCCAATGCTTTTCAAGGTGCCTGTGAGTGAGATTAAGAGTTTTGCTGCTGCATATTCACTGTTCTGCCAAACAGCATTATTCTGCTATCAGTGCTCTGCAGGCGCATGCCCTCAGCTCTTGTATGTGTGTCTGCACTGAACACCACCACTCCCTTCCCTCTGCATGGCTGTAGTCAAGCATAATTATGCAAAGCAAACATGTCAGCTTGCACAGCAGCAATCTCTGAAGAATGAAATCCCTATTCTTGCCTCTTAGCAGTAGGAAGATCACAACTCTCTGGTGTTTGATTCTGATCTCACACTTGTTCTCTGCTAATGGGATTTCCTTGACTTCAAAGAAGACATTATATACAATGGAGAGAGATCCTTGTACAGCCCAAGTGTGTAAGCAGTTCTCAGGCAGTCACATGTATGCTCTTAGGGTTCAGCTCAGCAATATTCATTCCTGGACTGATCTCTTCTACCCCCTCCATAGCTGAGATCTCACCAAAGACTTGTCAACAGCAGTAAGTAAATCCTTCATTCAGCAGTAAGTGAATCCTTCATTCCCCTGTGTCTGACATCACGTCAGCATCAGTGGGATTAACCAGCCAGGCCCAACCACAGCATCAAGCACCACAATGTCAGAAATTAAACTTGCCCTCAATTCTGTGTGCTCAGTGCTCATCTCTAGCGGTGAGCTTGAGGGACAAAAACATGACAATCATCACAGAAGGGCTTCTTTCTCATTGACTTATTTGCAGTGTCCAGCTTAGGGACTACAGATCTCGGTAAGCTTTTTTATGTGCTTGTAAAAAAAGAATAAGAAATAAAAAAGCCCACGAAGTCAATAATCATCAGAAAGAGGCAATGTATCAGGTATCAGAAGAAGAAAAAGTGTGCATGATTTTTTTCCATCTAAATTGTTCTCAATACAGTCAGAAACTGGTCTGCTGTAAAGGCCAACACTTTCCAAGGGAAATCCTGTATCCCTGTATCCCTGACCTATGGATAAGGACAGGGTATTAAGAAGGTGGATAGGTATTAAGAAGATGGATAGGAAAACTTGGTACATTACTGCTTTCAGATGCAGTGTTTCCCGCACTAGGAATAGGCACATGGTAAATTTTAGGGAGCGATAATACTCTTTCCTGTAAGGAAGAAAAACATAAAATATCAAGCCAAATCTTTATAAGACAAATCATTCGACATGAGTGA